>NW_026652215.1:9019682-9331624 GCF_028018845.1 Melospiza georgiana
CATGAGTGATCTCCTGCTTGACCTGGGCAAAGGCTTCTTGATGTTCATGGCCCCAGTGGAAATCGTTCTTCTTGCGGGTGACCAGGTATAGAGGGTTCACAATCTGGCTGTACTCGCGAATGTGCATTCTCCAAAAGCCTATGGCACCTAAGAAAGCTTGTGTTTCCTTTTTGCTGGGTGATGGAGACATCATGGTGATCTTATTGATGACCTCAGTGGGAATCTGACACCATCCATCTTGCCACTTCAGTCCCAGGAACTGGATCTCTCGGGCAGGTCCCTTCATTTTGCTCTTCTTGATGGTGAGGTGGGTTTCCAGCAGAATCTGGATGATCCTCTCTCCTTTCTCAAACACTTCGATTGCCGTGTTCCCCCACACAATTATGTCCTCGATGTACTGCAGATGTTCTGGAGCTTCACCCTTTTCCAGTGCAGCCATGGCAGATGGTGGGGCTGTGCTTCCACCCCTGGGGCAGTCGGTTCCAGGTGTACTGCACGCCTCTCCAGGTGAAAGCAAACTGAGGCCTGCATTCTGCAGCCAGAGGAATGGAGAAAAATGCATTGGCAATGTCTATAGTGGCGTGCCTCTTTGCTGCCTTGGACTCCAGCTCGTACTGGAGTTCCAGCATGTCCGGCACGGCAGCGCTCAGCGGTGGAGTCACTTCATTCAAGCCACAATAGTCCACTGTCAATCTCCATTCTCTGTCAGACTTTTGCACAGGCCAGATGGGGATGTTGAAGGGTGAGTGGGTTTTGCTGACCATCCCTTGGCTCTCCAGCTCACAGATCATTTTGTGGATGGGGATCACGGCACCTCAATTTGTTCAATATCACCAGCGGTGCACAGTCGAGGTGACAATTGGCACTTCCTGCTCTTCCACCCTCAGGAGTCATACTGCAGATGGGCTTTCTGATAATCCAGGCAAGGTGTTCAACTGCCTAATGTTCTCTGCCTCTACAGCAGCTATTCCAAAAGCTCACCTGAGTCCCTCTGGGTTTTTGTAAAGCTGTTCCAGAGGAAGTCTATGCCCAGAATCCATGGGGCCTCTGGGCCAGTCACAATAGGATGTTTCAGCCACTCCTTCCCGTCAGGCTCACCTGGGCTCCCAACAGGGTCAATTGCTGTGATCCCCCCAACACCCCAGCAATGGAAACAGGTTCTGCCCCCACATGTCCCGATGTTCACAGGGTACACTGCGCACCAGTATCAACTAAGGCTTCATATTTTTGTGGTTCTGATGTGCCAGGCCATCGGATCCACACTGTCTCATGCCTCTTCCTGACTAGAGGCAGGTCTCCTCTAGCCCTGGCTATTATTTCTTTCCTGGGCATACATGGTAGAGTTTCCTTCAAGGTAATCCAACAGATCGTCCTCCCTTCTGTAGTGTCCACAAGCTCAATCGTGGGAGGCTGAGGCTACTTTCATTTGGGTGGAACTCCCTCAGTTAGTGTTTCCCTCCTTGAGTTGATGCACCCATGCTGCTAGGACAGAAGTGGGTTTCTCAACCCACCTTCCCATGTCTTCCCCATGGTCATGCAGGAAGAACCACAGGTCAGCCCATGGGGTGTACCCTCTCTCTCTGGCTGGGGGATGTTGGTCTCTGACTTTGGGGCCTGTGACTTGCCTGGGTGCCACATGGATCTTCCTCACCTCCTCCTTCATCTCCCTTATCTCCTCTTTGAGGTCCTTGATCACAGCAGAGACATGAGCCTGCATGGGGTCATTGATCACACTCTCACAATATCTAAGCTTGTTGGTGACAGAACACACTGTCTCTTGGTTGTTATCATCACTAATTGTTGCAATAAAGGTGGTGTATTGGGATGGCCCCAGATTTGCCAGACTCCACAACATTTGCCCTGTGCACCTGACCTTGTCGGGTCATTATCATGCTTTCCATCCCTCCCAAAGAGCACCTCCAATATTGCCACTTCTCTCAGTTTTTGGATCCCTTCCTTGAGGGTCTTCCAGCACATTCTATGGTGGTGCTCAGGCATTCTCTCCCTGTGGACAAACCTCTCTCTGACATTCATTAAAAGCTGCTCCCAGAGGGAAAGGGACCCTTACTCCCTTACAAAAATCTGATTCTCACCTGAATCGTGGGTCAAGGGCTCCAAATTCCTTGCCTCACCACCATCCAGTTGCAGGCCTGTACCCATGAGGTCCCAGATCCAGAGTAACCAGGTTGTATCAGCCTCATGTCCCCGTCGTATAATGTCTTTGTGCAGATTACAGGGACTTTTGTACATCAGGGACTTGGTGATGATCTCAACCATTGGCTCCATTGTGGGTTGGGAAGGCCCTCCTTTCTAATCCTTGCCTGGGTGCTCTGATTTCATTTTAGATCTCCTTGTTTCCACAGGAGCGACTGCTGCTGGCT
This sequence comes from Melospiza georgiana, assembly GCF_028018845.1. Classification (NCBI taxonomy): domain Eukaryota; kingdom Metazoa; phylum Chordata; class Aves; order Passeriformes; family Passerellidae; genus Melospiza; species Melospiza georgiana. The sequence goes on from NW_026652215.1 coordinate 9,022,064, forward strand.
GTGTCTGCCTTTGCAGTTCAGCTGGAACCTGGACAGTTGTAACATCTGTGGGTTCCACTGCTGCACCCTCAGACTCTCCCTCTTTGAGGCAGGGGGAGGGTTTCTCACCAGCTGGGGAAATGTGCTCCTTCAGCATCTGGCCCATCTCCTTCACCAGAACCACCACCCAGTCTGGGTGGTTCATTTCTGAGGTGGGCTGTGGGACAGGGTCAGGCTCTGGGGCAGCAGCATCCCTTGTCTCTGGGGTTAGTGTCAGCGTGGTTTTATCCAGGTTAATTTTCCCTTATCTCTGAATGCTAAATAGAACAGGCCTATCAGCAACACCAACCACTGTATGATATCATTAGCATTTAGAGTGGATCTGAATCCTTTGAAAACTGGTGGGGCAGGCCCAAAGAGCTGGCTGAAGGGTTGGGAGAAAATGTCCACCGGTGTCATTTCCTCAAAGTAAGTACCATTATTAAAGTAAGCCCAAAACCACACAGGTAGTATGTGATAGCTCTTAATCCATGTGCCTGCCTTCCAGTGGAAGTTAAAAATCCATGAATCCCTCACCTCATTAAGCCATAAAGCAAACTGGATAATAGCCACAGCAGCCTTAGTTATGGTTAGCCTGTGTTCCCAGGGATGGCTGGGGTGCTCCTGGATGGGGCAGGAGGAGATCCAGGCCCTCTGTGAAGGTGATGAGGGCAGCGGGCTGTCAGTGGGGCGGGCCGGGTGAGCTGCAATGCCTGAGCAGGGAGTTGCAATCCCTGCCCCGGCTGCGGTGGGCTTTGATCCTTGTGTGGACGAGGGGTGGCGTGGGCAGAGCACACAGAGATTTCAGGGACATGGCTGAGGGGATTCATGGCCAGCACCTTGCAGCTGATCCCTTTGGCCCCTCCTCTCTTGTGGCCACAGAAAGAACTGGGTGGGATGGCCCTGGCAGAAAGGTCTCCTTGGATTCCTGCAGATCCAGGTTCTGACCATGGCTCTGTTCCTCTCTCTTCCAGCCCCTCAAGCCCTCAAGACAACAGCCCTTCCCACATAAGTACATTTGTTCAGGTGATGCTTGAGGGAAGAACTGCAGAATTACTTTCATCTGCTGGCTCACAAGAACCAGTGTCTCTTTAAGACCTCCAGATCTCTTGGAAGGTGAGACCTGGAGATCAGAGGAGACCCGCTGGAGTTCCAGGCACAGCTGAGGATTGGCACAGCTGAGCCTGTGAGAAGCTCCCATAGCTCCTGCCTTCTCCCTCCCTGTTGACAGCTCCCTCCCTCCAGCCCTCAGACCCTACCTGTGGCAGTTGGTGCTTTACAGCTGTTTTAACATAAAAGTTAGATTTCCTATGTTAGTCAGTTATAATGGTTTCTCCCATGTACCCTAATGGTTTCTCCCACGTACTCCATTCTGTTCTCCCTGATGGCTCTTCCTATGTTGTTTACCACAAAGTTTTCCCACCACTCGTCTGCCCATCAGTGTGTCAGTCTCCCTGCTCCTCCCCTCATTACCTTATAAGCCTTGTCAATCTCAGTTGTACTACCCCTTACTCTTGTCAGTCTCTGTAGTCACTCCCCTTGTATTCTTGAATGTTCTGTGTCAGTTAGATATGTCTCGATGGTTGATTGGTTTGTGAGGCTTCTTCCCTCCCCTGAATGATCCTTATTGGAGTTGCTAAGTGATGTGTTCCTGCCCTAAGATCCCTTCATTGGGTGAGAGTTGTATCCACCCCTTGGACCATCCCCTCTTGAAAAATGCTAGTCGGACCCACTTTCTTTGTGACTTGCACCTGACCCTTTTCAGGAATAAAGCCTCCTTGGAAATTCAGCCAAAGCCTCCTAGGAAACTCAGACAAGTGATCCTTCCTTGTTTCCTTTGCCTCTGATTTCTCATGCCGTGCTCCTGCTGTGTGTTATGAATAAGAAGCTTGACTAGCCAATATTCAAACAGCAATCAATTTAATATTTAGTATGGTAAAGTATGAGCAATACAGCTCTGGGTACAGTGGGGGAAGTTTTCCCTCCAGCTGCGCACCAATAATTGATGGTTACAGGTATTTATAGGGGTCCCCATCAGCTTTTTTCGGCAGTTTCTATTTCCAATTTTTTACTCATCAGCAATTTCTATTCCAAATTATTACATCACAATTCTCTACACTGTTGTGATTTTAATTTCTCAGGATGTATCTCAAAGGAGTATCCCCAGATGGTGACGGTCCAGTTTCTGAAAGAATAAAGACGAATCCCATCTGGCGGAGTCCAGCTCCCCAGATGTGTCCACCTTTTAATTTCAGAGACTATAAATCTCATAACCGTGATGTCCAGCTTCCCTTTGGTCGAAACCCTAAATCCTTGAGGTGATGTTCATCTTCCTTTCTCAAGCTGTTTTTCTCTGCTTCAATAAGGCCTGAGATAAGCATATTTCCTTTATATACATTCCAAAGCTATAGTTTCACGGATACAGGTAATATTCTAAAATTACACTTCAAAAGGTTATTATTGCAGAGCTTTTTATGGATTAAATGCAAACAAAAAGCAACATCTTTAACACCTTAATTCCAATGTTCCTAAATGAATCAGGGTTAATTGCAAACAAAAGATAGTTCCAAAGGCCTTTTTCTATGCTTTATTTTTCTCAGATATTATTAGAATTCGCAACTATCCCATTGTCAGTCTCTACATATATCACAATCACAAATACACACGTCGCCTGTTTGTACCTGATATGAAATACAGCTTTGCGTTTCACAGTCCCTATTCTGCTTGTATAAATTTTCATTTATCTTACTCATTCTTGTCTGGGCTTCAAATCTGGCCAAGACTTTTGAAGCTTTCTCTTTTGATCTCTTTTCTTTAATTTCATTATTTTTGTTATCTTAGCTGTTTTCTCAAATTGACTATCTTCTCCGGTAGCCAATTCTGAGTCAGTTACTGCAATCTGCATGCTTTGAATGACTGAGTGGATTAGTCGGATAAAACATGGAATAAGGCAAGGTAGAAACAATAACCCAGCTAATGAGCACAATATCAGGAACCCTATTTTCTTCCACCAAGTTCCCCCTTGAAGCATCTGGTCCCACCATGGGGCTTGAAGAATGGAATTTCATTTTTGGACAGGGACATGAGCTACCCTTTTGATCTCTGCTGCCAAACCCTGGATGGTTTCTCCGTAATCATGAATTTCAACACAGCATTCTGACTCATTGAATTTCCCGCACACTCTCCCTTTTTCAGCCAGCAAATAGTCCAAGGCTATTAAATTCTGATACACAAAAGCCCGCACCTGAATGTGCTGCCGGCTTAACAAGTCCAGGGCCTCTGAGGAGTTGTTCGAGACTACCTCTACCACTGCTTGCAGTCTAATCAACCTATTCAACAGGTAAATTGGGGTCCTATATCCCCAGCTTCCATCTTGAGCTCAAGTGGCTGGCCCATAATTATTCTTTCTGCTGGCCACTCTTCTTCTCCCCATTTTTGGTCCCCTCCTGCCCTTGGAAACTCAAGTTTCAATTCTCTTTTTTCCCTGTTCAGGTTTTCATATAAGGGTGCTCCTAACTGGTTACTCTTGGACTTCGTAGTACAAAGAAGGAGGGTTGTGTAATCCCCAAAGTACAGGATCCTTTCCATCTACAGGGCAGTTCACTGAAAGCTTTTTGCCCACAAATGCAATATATACCATTTGGGGCTTTCCATGGGTCAATTACAGCCTCAGGTTATTCTCAGTATATTCTTAGGGTCTCCAGGGATTGGTAAGGGTTAGCTCCAGGACTTTTATGCCAGCACAACTTCGTTTTGTTCTTCCGTTTGCAATTTTTCTCTTTATTTAAGCTGCAGTATACAGCAGGAGGTGTTGGCTGCCAAGTTCTAGCGTTATTGTTTGAATTTACAGCTAAAGTAGACGTGCAGGGAGCATACCCTACCACTTCAGCATATTTTCTCCCCTCCCTGCTGATGCAAACTGTCCCAATTATTCGATGATTTAAAATCCATCCTCAGGCTGGTTCAATGTTTTGGAAATTTGAGTATGGTTGTATTTTAGAAATTGCTCTGAAGCTAGACCCTCACCTCTCCATGACCATTTTTCGGCTGATTTTAATCTCCCACAAATGCAGCAGTTGGATAACTCTTATTCTGTCGCAATTTTTTGCATTAGATCTACAAAAAGGTTCTTATTTGAAGTCAGAAGACCCCCGTCACCATACTGCTGTTCTAACTGTTTGTATTGTTCACTTAATTGCTTCTGATATTTTACTTTCTGGGTCTCTTCCTTCTCTGTCCTTTGCTAAACGAAAGAATTTGGCATATCGCAGACAACTTCGTTCATCATCATCTTTTAGAAGGTTGGTTAAAAGGGGTTTATCTTTGGAAGAAACTTTCAGTCCATGTTTTCAAATTCCTCCAAACCATTATATTTGCCATCTGTAGTGCACATCTTTAATTGGTTATGGTCATAGCACACTTCACTAACATGGGAATGTGCCATGAACATTGATTCCATTTTTCCCCCAATCCAGACAGTGTGATTGCATTTGTCACAGACAGTCGGAGCAACAGGCTCTGATCCTGCAGCTCGCTCGTGGATTATGTGGAGTTCAGGAGTGAGGCTACTAAGGCCCATTGCCTGGGATGCAATGATCAATACAGTGAAAATAATCCTCAAGCGTTTAACTCTCTATCTCTCTCAAGGCCCCTTGGGTTGCATCCAAGGGCCGAGATGTAGATCTTCTTGGTAGCAGAGTTTATACCTTGGGATTTAGTCACTGATATCTTTTGTTTCATTTTTGCCTTTCACCTCATGAGCCTTCAGATCTCTATTTATCGTGGTTATGGCCCGATTCTTTTTAATTCAGGCCAATTGGCCCCTGAGTTTGGGGAATGTGCGACTACAATAGGGTTGGTGTATGTGCTCCCCCTCTTCCAGCGATACTTGGCTTCCTGCCACTCTTTTGCTTTAATTTGATATTCATCCAGTATCCAATTGCCCTTGTCACACTCTACTTTTTCTAATTTGGCCTTTGGTACTTCCTGCAAATCAATTCCTGCTCTTGTTCTGTGTACGCAAGTTCTCTACCAATCTTTATCACCTGTTTTAATATATATCCTTTCCTTACTGTAGCCCACAAAGTTTTGTCAGTTTCTTTCTCTATTTCTTTTATACAATTACAGCAGAGAGCATTAGGGATCTGTCCCCTTGGTAGGTTTGTATACCAAAATTCTTCACACTCTATACACTTAACCCCATGGATAACACAGTCTGGAGTAGTACATTCTACCTCTGGTGAGTACAACATTTTCGTGACATACATCAGTCTTTTTTTAACTTGGTTTTCAGTTCTCCGGGGATAGATGCAATTCTCCACTGGGACTCAGCAGGCGTCTCTGTCGGTGGTTCCATCTCTGTCGGTGGTTCCGCTGGTCCTTTGACCCACGATGTGTGCATCCAGCCTTTTACCGCAGTTGGACAGCAGTATCGGTGGTCAGCAGAGTTAAATATGGACCTTCCTACCTAGGAGACAAACTTTCTTCTTTCCAGCTTTTATTCAGCACCCAGTCACCCGGTTTTATTTGATGTATGCTAAATCCAAGAGGGGCTATTTGAGCAATTACTTCTTTCTCCCTTAGTTCTAGGACATGTTGTCCCATCTTCTGGATGTATTTTTAAATAGTCATATCGGCTACAACTACTGATGTTTGGGGTACCTCCTGGGAATAGGGCATTCCATAAATCATCTCATACGCAGAAAGTCCCGTATCTGCATTTGGAAGTGTTCTTATATTAAGTAACGCTAAAGGTAAACATTTTACCCATGACATTTGGGTCTCAATCATTAATTTTGTTAATTGCTGTTTTATACTTTGGTTCATTCTTTCCACCCTCCCAGAGCTCTGGGGGTGCTAAGGGGTGTGATATTCCCAGGAAATCCCCATGGCTTGTGTTACTCCTCTTATGATGCTGGAAGTAAAGTGGGAGCCCTGATCAGAATCAGTGGCCCTGATAACCTTAAATTGAGGAATGATTTGTTCCAACAATATTTTTACTACAAACTTCACCGTGGCTCAGGCAGCTGGGTAGGCCTCCACCCAATGAGTCAGTTGATCTACTAATACTAACAAGTATTTCCTTTGCCCACCCTTGGTAATTCAGTATAATCCACCTGAACCCTTTCAAATGGTCTGTAGGCTATTTTTCCACTGCCGGTTGAAGATTGTCTCATTACCTTTTTGTTAACTTTTTGACAAGTTGAACACCCTGTGTTATTTGTTTTGCTAGATCAAAAATTCCAATACATCCATAATATTTTAAAAAATGATCACATAAGGCTCTTGTTCCCAATGAGTACGTTGGTGTAATTGGCTTAGAATCCTTCTAGCATAAGCTTTTGGTAAAATCTCCCTCCCATCTGATAGTACCCATTTTCCCAGCTCTTTCTTAGCTTCTAATATTTTTATAGCTTCCTCCTCTTGAGTACTATAGCTTTTTGGCAGCTCCTCTTGAATTTCCACTATAGTGTTCAGCTGGATAGTTTCTTTTAATTTACATGCTACCTCTTTTGCAGCTTGGTCAGCTGTGTTGTTTCCTCTTGCTAAGTAGCTTGACCCTCGTTGATGACCTCTTACATGTACTACAGCTATTCTCTTAGGTTCTTTCAGGGCTTCAAGCACTCTAATTATTAACTCCTGATGGATTGGTTTCTTCCTTTGAGTGTTTATCAAACCTCTTTCCATCCAGATTTTTCCAAATGTGTGTACAATTCCAAAAGCATATTTTGAGTCTGTGTAAATAGTCCCCACCTTATCTTTTAAAAGTTCTAAAGCGCAGTATAAAGCAAATAATTCACGAGCTTGAACTTATTTTTCCTCTTTCTATTGCAGACATATTTTCTCCTTCTACAATAGCGTATCCTGAATTTCTTTTCCCTTCTGTCACCCTTGATAGCCATCGATAAAATATTTTTCCCCATTAGATAGCTCCATCTCACTTATATCTGGTCTCACTTTTGTTTGTAATTCGATTAATTCTACACAGTTATGAGCAAGCTCTTCAGCTGGCTCCCCACAGAGAAACTGAGCAGGGTTCTGAGCCGGAGTGACTTTAAGTTCCAGTTCAGAGGAATGTATCAAGACAGCTTCATACTTTTAAATCCAGCTATCAGTGAGCCACTTCTCTGCTTTTTGATGCAATATGCTTCTAACATTATGGGGGTATATATTACTAAAGGAGCTCCAAATGTAACTTTTTTTGCTTCTTCTACCAGAAGAGCAGTTGCTACTATAGCTTGTAAACATATTGGCCATCCTCGACTAACAGGGTCCAGTAACTTTGAATAATACCCCACCGGCTTTTTGTCTCCTCCCCAGTGCTGGGTAAGGACTCCATAAGCAGTTTGCTCAGCAGTATTTACAAATAATTGAAAAGGTTTACCTCAGTTAGGTAGGCTGAGTACTGGGGCTTGAATTAGAGCATCTTTCAAACTCTTAAATTGTTTTTCATCCTCCTGATTCCATTTCACTGTATTACTATTAGCTTTTCATACAAAAATTTCACATTTTGACTACATCTATCTATCCATTGTCTACAATATCCCAATAAATCTAAGAGTTGTGGTACTTCGCTTTTGTTATTAGGGGAAGACAGACTCAGTATTCCCAATATTCTCTCAGGATCCAATTTCTTTGTTCCTTTACTCAGCCAGTGACCTAGATATTTCACTTCCTCTTCAGCAAATTGTAATTTAGCCCTTGAAACCTTTAGGCCTTTCTTTCCCAAGAAATTCAACAGACTGATTGTTGCTTCTCTCACTTGCTCCTGATTCTCTCCTGCAATTAATATATCATCTACATATTGTACTAGTTTAGTTCCTTCTGGTCTTTCAAAATCTTGTAAAACTCTTTCTAAAACCTGACCAAAAAGATTTGAGGATTCTGTAAAGCCCTGTGGAAGAACGGACTACCTTAATTGTTGTTTTCTCCCTGTGTCTGGATCTTGCCACTCAAAGGCAAAATAGTCCCTGCATCCCTTCTCTAAAGGACAGGACGAAAAGGCATCTTTCAAATCCACTACACTATACCAGGTATAGTCAGAGGAAACCTTACTTAGTAATGTATACGGGTTAGCTCCCACAGGAAACCTTGTGGCTGTTTGCTGATTAACAGCCCTCAGGTCTTGGACTAGACGGTAGCTGCCGTCACTTTTCTTCACAGGGATTATGGGGGTGTTGTGGGGTGACATACATTCTTCTAACTTGCCCTGCCCTAAGAGTTCTTCAATTACTGGTTTCAGCCCTCGCCTGCCATCTAGTGAAATAGGGCATTGTCTCACTCTTACAGGAAACTCAGGATTTACAATGGTGATTTTTAAGGGTTCTATATCCAATTTACCGATTTCCCCAGGAGTGGACCAGATATTAGGACATATTTTACTCTCATTCTGGTTTGTCAGTTTGTACATCTGTACCTTTAGTTGATCATTTTGGGGTTGAATACCAATTTTTAGCGGAAGAATCAGGTCTCTCCCCAAAAGATTGTATTCTGCTTCTGAAACTAGTAATAGATCACGAATATCCCCTTTTCCTTTTGCTTCAATAAGTACTTCTTCAATAATGGGAACCTTAAAGGCCTCCCCTTTTGCTCCTGGTCACACAGTCCTGGCCCCTTGTCCCCATGTCAGGCTCTGGGGTGGATCCTATGGAACATTCTTTGGTGGAGGCTGTGGCCCCAGGTCGGCCGGGGGGATCCTGGGGGAGAGGGACCCCGTTGGGCATGAACAGCATTGGACTTGTTGGGAGAAACTCTGAGGGGGAGCTGGGACGGAGTGACCAACCCAGTGACCTGACACAGCCCTGCTGGGATGTCACACAGCCCCTCTGGGATGTCACAGCCTGCTCTGTGATATCACAGAGGCAGTTTGTGATGTCATAGCTGCTCTATGACCTCATATACCCCATTCTGTGATGTCATAGCCCACTCTGTGAACTTCTGTGAAATAAGGAGGGGCAGCAACAAAACTTCTGCACTGGAATTAGGAAGGGCAGACTTTGGTCAGTTTAGGATGCTGATGTGGGGAGTACCAAATCAGGTCCTGATTCTTTAAAGCGAAACAGCCCTTAAAAACAAAGGGGTCCAGGAAGGATAGACACATTTCAAGAAAGTAACCCTAAGAGGAAGGAGCAGCCTCTGCCAGTGTGGCAAAAGATGATCTAGTGAGGAAAATGACTGGCTTGGCTGCCCATTCAGATTTTGTGGGAACTCCAGTGTAAAAAAGGACCAGCAACTCAAGAAGTGTTTAAGGATGTCATTATGTTACCTGAAAGAAAATTAGATACGTGAAGCTCAATCAGAACTTACCCTGGCCACTTCTGTAAAAAAAATTAAAAAAAAAAAACTTAGTATAAAAAAGTGTATAGCAAAAGGAGGGATAAGGGAATGTCTACTCTTTCTTGGATGTAGTGGAGAATATAGAAACTAAAGAGAAAGAAAAGCCGAGCTACTTAACACCTTGTTTGTTTCAATTTTCAATATTAGGCAGGCTGTTCTCAGGACAAGTGCTCTCCTGAGCTGGTAAATGGGCACAGGGAGCAGAACAGCTCCCCGTGTAATCCAGGAGGAAGCAGCTGGTGACCTGCTGAGCTACTCAGATGCTCACAGGTGTCTCTGGGAACAGATGGGATCCATCCTAGGGGGATGAGGGAGCTGTGGATGAACTCCCCAAGCTGCTCTCCATCATTTCCCATCACTGCTGGCTCTGCAGAGAGGTCCCAGAAGACTGGAGGTGCCAGTGTGAGCCCATCCCCAAGAAGAGCTGGAAGGAGGAGTTGGGGAACTCCAGCCTGTCAGCCTGACCTGGGTGCCTGGCAAGGATATGGAACAGATCACCCTGAGTGCCATCACAGGGCACCCACAGGATTGCCAAAGGGTCAGAGCCAGCCAGCGTTGATTTAGGGGTGGCAGGTCCTGCCTGACCAACCTTATCTCCTTTTATGACCAGGTGACCCACCTGTGGATGCAGGAAAGGCTGTGGATGTTGTGTGCCTGGACTTCAAAGCCTTTAAAACCATGAGCCACAGAATTCCCTGGAAAAACTGCAGCCCATGGCTTGGACATGATCATCCTTCCCAGGGTAAAGAGCTGGCTGGAGGCTGGGCCCAGAGAGTGGTGGGGATGGTGCTGCACCCAGCTGGTGTCCAGGCACTGGTGCTGTTCCCCAGGGATCTGTGCTGGGCCCAGTCCTGTTTAATATCTTCACTGATGATCTGGCTGAGGGGATCGAGTCCACCATTCACAAATTGCAGATGGCACCAAGCTGGGTGTGAGTGTGGATCTGCTGGAGGGCAGGACAAGAAGACACAGCCTTAAGCTGTACCAGGCGAGGTTCAGGCTGGACAATAGGTAGAAGTTCTTCACAGAAAGGGTGAGTGGGCATTGGAATGGGCTGGCCAGGGGAGAGGTGGCAGAGTCACTGTCCCTCTCCAGTGGCACTTAGTGCCATGATCTGGGTGACAAGGCAGTATTAGGGTATTGGTTGGACTTGATGATCCCAAAGGTCTTTTCCAGCCTATTTGATTCTGTCATTCTGTGATAATTGGGACGCTCTGGGGCCATTGTGACAGTGCAGGGCCTCATGGAACTAAGAGGACCATGGTGACACCGTGCAGGCCACCAGAACCAGGGGTCCACTGTGGTGCTCTGGGGCCAAATGGAGCCAGGGAGTGCATCATGACACTCTGTGTCCTCGTGGAACTTCAGAGGCCATTCTGACACTGCAGGGCCTTGTGTAACCAAGGGGTTTCACCATTTTGGCACTGCAAAATCAAAGAAACTATTGGGACACTCCACAGCCCAGTGGAACAAAGGGGCCTTTCTGACACTGTGGGGGCCCATGGAACCAAGGGGCTCCTGTGAAACTGCAGCACCAACGAGAACATTGTCACACTGTGTAGCCCCATGGAACCATGGAGACCATTGCCATATTTGGGGCCCCATGGAACCAAGGACATCTTTGCAGATGTCACCAAACTGGGTGTGAGTGTTGATCTGCTTGAGGGTAGGAGGGCTCTGCACAGTGCCTGGGAAAGACTGGATCCAGGGCCCAAATCCAAAAAGGTGAGGTTCAGGAAGACCAAGTGCTGGGTTCTGCACTTTGGCCACAACAACCCATGCAGTGCTGCAGGCTGGGGACAGAGTGGCTGGACAGCAGCCAGGCAGGAAGGGACCTGCAGGGACTGATGGACAGCAGGCTGGGCATGAGCCAGCAGTGTGCCCACGTGGGCAAGAAGGCCAATGGCTCCTGGCCTGGATCAGGAATGGTGTAGCCAGCAGGAGCAGGGCAGTGATTCTTCCCCTGTGCTCAGCACTGGTTGGGCAGCACCTCAAGGGCCCCCTGGGGTGGGCAATTAGAAGAAATGTGAAGCAGGGGGTGCAACGAAAGCAAATGTGAAGCAGAGGAAATGCTCAGGGCTGTTTGGGGGCAGTTGCCAGGCAGCCCTGGCTCTGAGCAAACGCGTCTGCAGTGGGATAGGAAACTCCCAGCTGATGGGAACAAACTTTCTGGCTGACTGCAGCGGCCAGCACACTGGAGATAGATCAACCCCTGCTCTGCTGCTCCTTCCCGTCTGCCCCAGGGCCCTTGCAGAGCCCCAGCCATGCTGTTTGCCCCCAGCCTGCCCACGGCCACCCTGGGGCTGCTCACGAGGCTTTTCTGTGCTGAGCATTGGCCTGGGCGTATTCTTGAGAGAGCCTGGGCAAGGAGCCTGGAGCCCCCAGGCCCTGGCCTGAGGCGTCAGCGCTGCCCCAGTAGTGCCCATGGCCTGTCCCTGCTGCAGCCCCGGCACTGCCACCCCCAGGGCTGTGCCCGACCCCGAGAGCACTCAGGCCCTACAGCAACACCAGGGCCACCAGGGCAGCGGGGCAGGGCCATGGCAGCAGCACTGGCAACACCAAATGCTGCTGCTGCTGGGCACAGCTGCTGGGCCAGCACTGATCTGCCCCAGCTCTGCACACAGACATTGTTGCTGCAGCTCCAGAGAAGGCAACACAAAGGCATCTCTGCAGAAAACTCTGCTGGGAGATCCTTTAGAGGCACTAGGGATACAGCCCCTCATTGACACAGTATGTGGACACAGAGAAGGCAGAAAGAAACAAAATGAGAAATGGCACAAGCAATGATGTTTATCTGTGGACAATATGATGGAAGTAAAACAAAGTAAAAAGCACCACAACCAAAGCAACAAAAAGTATCTAGGATGACTTTTATTACAAATGATTTGCGGAAAGGGGCCAGCATTTAAATGCTTTTAAAAGCATCCAGTCATTGGTGTCCACACTGCAGCCTTCAGCTCCTGGTTCCTCAGGCTGTAGATGAGGGGGTTCAGGGCTGGAGGCACCACCGAGTACAGAACTGACAGGACCAGATCCAGGGATTGGGACGAGATGGAGAGGGGCTTCAGGTAGGCATATACTACTGTGCTGAGCAACAGGGAGAGCACGGCCAGGTGAGGGAGGCAGGTGGAAAAGGCTTTGTGCCTTCCCTGTTTAGAGGGGATCCTCAGCACAGCCCTGAAGATCTGCACATAGGAGAAAACAATGAACACAAAACAACCAAATACTAAGAAAATGGAAAACACAATGAGCCAGAATTCCCTGAGGTAGGATTTGGAGCAGGAGAGCTTGAGAATTGCGGGGATTTCACAGAAGAACTGACCCAGGGCATTGCCATGGCACAGGGGCAGGGAAAATGTATTGGCTGTGTGCAGCAGTGAATAGAGAAAGCCACTGGCCCAGGCAGCTGCTGCCATGTGGGCACAAGCTCTGCTGCCCAAGAGGGTCCTGTAGTGCAGGGGTTTGCAGATGGACACGTAGCGGTCATAGCACATGATGGTCAGGAGGGAAAATTCTGTTCCAAGGAAAAAGATAATCAGAAAAAGACCTGTGCAGCACATCCTGTGTAGGAGATGTTCCTGGTGTCCCAGAGGGAATTGTGCATGGCTTTGGGGACAGTGGTGCAGATGGAGCCCAGGTCAGTGAGGGCCAGGTTGAGCAGGAAGAAGAACATGGGCGTGTGCAGGTGGTGGCCGCAGGCTACGGCGCTGATGATGAGGCCGTTGCCCAGGAGGGCAGCCAGGGAGATGCCCAGCAAGAGGCAGAAGTGCAGGAGCTGCAGCTGCCGTGTGTCTGCCAATGCCAGCAGGAGGAAGTGCCTGATGGAGCTGCTGTTGGACATTTGTGGTGTCATGGCATGGGGACCTGTTCATGGAGAAAAAGACAGGGAAGTGTTGGAGCAGATACTTGTAACCAAACTCAAAGCCATTTCCCATACACTCTTCTTTGGATCTCTCACAGACCCACTTATCTTTTTAAGAGTTTTGAGGTTTTCTTTTTAAGCTCTCCCTATGTTTCTGCAGGTATTCTAGGATATCAGAAACCCTCAGCATTTCTGCTGCCCTCTGGTAGAACAGAGCTTCCCTGAGGCAGATAATGAGTAGAGAGGGGAGATGGTCTGTCATTCTGAACTGTTCAGAGTGTTTCTGGGCTTCAAGCTCTCTCACATGGAGGTTGATCACCTTGTCATGCTCCCCCTTAAAATGTCACCAGGTACTGCTGAGGGCAGATGGATCCACCACAGCCCAGCTCCAGATTTGTAGCCAAGGACTCACGTTGCTCACTTCACACATCCAACAGCATTTTCTGTGTCAGAACACCTCTGCCTTTCCCCATCAATCTTAAAACTCAGAATTGCTCTAGGACAGGTTTGCACCCAGGATTGAAGGTCCCAGCTTGGACTGAAATCTCAGGGAGATTTCCAAGTGTCCTTATGATGGCACTGGATTGAGGGAGATGCAGCTCCTTCCCTGGCTACACTGACAGCATTTCCCAGAGCCGGGCACTGGGGACAGCGTCCCCCTGAGCCAGCTGTGCCCCCTGCCAGAGCCCCCAGGGCTGGGCAGCTGCTCCCAACCATGCGCTCTGTAGAGGGAACTGGGCCCAGGGCTGAAGAGCTGCCCCACAGCTCTGCTGCAGCTCTGCCTGCACAGGAGGGGCTGCATGCCTTGGAGCCCTGGCCCTGAAGGCAGAGGCTTGGCTGAGGGCACAGGAGGGAGGGGGCTTGTTCAGAGGGAGGGGCTGCACTGGAGGGGATCCTGTGGACATCTCTAAACTCTCCCTGCCACAGCATTGCTGGGTTTTGTTTTCTCTCATTGCTTGATCTTCTCTCTGCTTCCTGCAGATTTTCTTCCTGCAGGTGTTTCCCTGTGCCTGATCTCTCCCTGCCAGCACTCACAGACACCAAATCTCTGTGCACTCTCCTTGGCCGTAAAGAACCCTGCCTGTTTGCAGGGCACTGACGGGGGGCAGGTTCTGTTTGCAGCTTGGAGAAAGGCCAACTCAGGCTGAGCCTGATGGCTCCATCAAAGGTGATGCTGGTGCTGTCCATGGGCAGAGTGGCTGCAAGCACATTAGGGATCTCCTGTGAACCTATTTATCTCTAAAAGTAACACTTCAGATGTTTCTGGCATTTGTCAGAATTAATAGTAACTCATAAGCAAGCTTTAATATTTATCTCCTCTTGGCTACCATTCTCCAATAGTAGGAAACTAAACGCCTACTTAGTTATTGTAAAAGTCCTAATTTTTGTTAAATTCATTATATTGGAAATATTCTATGACTGATCAGAACCCCTTAGCATGCCAGACCTTAATAAGCATTTCACCTCCCCTGCACCAGAAATACCCAGAGTTGTACTCACAGAGTCTGAAGGCATTGGGTTGTTGCAGCTTCAGGAGATGGCTCCAGGAGCTGCAGCTGCATTGTCCTGCAGCCAGAGGTTCCTGTGTCAAGGGCTGGCAGTGATTCTGCCCCAAGCACTTCTCAGCCCCTTCCCAGCCCTGACTGATTGAATCTCTCTGTGCCTCTGTTCTGTGCCCCAGGTGGCTTCAGGCAGTGCCCCAGCCCTGCTGGGCTGGCAGAAGAGCTGCTCATCGAGAGAAATGTGCTTTTGAAGCTCTTCTTGGTTATCAGGAGCTGCCTCTGTGCCAGAAGCCCAGCCCAGCTCAGCAGCACAGACACAGCAGCAGGATTTTAATGAGCCTCTGGGGCTTTGTGCTCAGGCCTGACCATCAGTCCCCGAGAGAGAGCTGAAGAAACCTCTCCAGAACTCCAAGTCAGAATCCAACTCCAAAGTTTCTTGGACTTTTAATGGGTCCCACTGAGGAACACGACAGAGAAAATGTCCCCAGGCCCCAGGCAGAGCAGAGAACTGGAGGCAGTGATGACAGGTGGGGACAAAGAGTAGCCAAGTGTTGGTGCCCTGGGGCAAAGCAGGGTCTGTGCCACCAAGGGCTGTGAAGAGACACCTTGTGCTGAGGCACTGGGGCCTCCTGGCACAGCCCCAGCCAGGCTGGGCACTGTCAGCCCCTTGTCCTGCCCTCAGCATCCCCCCCTAGCCCACATCCCAGTGCCCTCAAGGATCTGCTGGAAGTAGGCCCTGGGGAGCTTTGCTCAGGAATGGCCCTGAGGGCTCCTTCATGCTCCCAGGGATTGCAGGTTTTTGAAAGGACTTTGGGTTTGGCTTTTGGCTTGAAGTCTCTTAGAGGTTTGTGCAATCATGGCCTCCAATTCTCTGCTGTAATTAGTCCCTGGAGAGGCTTTGTCAGTAACAACACTCAATGGGGCTCATTAATACTTCAGGGTACTTGAGTTATTTTAAGGTACTTGGTGTTTCCTTTTGATACAGACTCTGTGTGAAGTTTGTGCAATCATGGCCCCAATTATCTGCTTTAACGAGTCCCTTGAGAGCTTTGTACTGACACTCAGTGGGGCTCATAAATGGCTTTAGATACTTAAGGTTTTTTATGTACTTTATTGATTTAAGAATACTTTTAGGGACTTTTAAGGATTTCCTTGCCCACACTGAGTCTCTGAGAAGTTTTTGTGCCATCCTGTCTTCCAGTTCTCTCCTCCAAGGAGTCCATGAGGAGCCTGTGTTGGGTATCTTTCCCCTTTCTGTTTTACAACAAAGATGGAACTGAAAGAATTTTGTAAGACTTTCTAAAAGCATCCAATCAATCATGGGAAAATTAACAATACAACAACAACCACTAAGAAAATTAAATGTCCTGTTTTAGCTAGACATCATCCAACCCTTTAGTCCCTTGGACTGGAAGAGTTTATTGAACCAGTCTTTTTTTTCCAATTGAAGCTTCTTGAACTCTTCATGCAGTACTTGAATGCTCTTGTGGATTGACTAGCTGTGGCTGGAGAGGTTCATGCAACACATCCCTCAGAGTCTACACAGCCATGCCCCTGTGGCCAGAGTAAAAATTCTATCGCTGTTCTGCAAGGTGGCATGTCTGATGGTCTCTATGTCTGAGAGCAGGCTGCTCAGTGTGAGGGAGGTCGCATTGGTTTGCTTACTTTACAGGCACCCAAGATGGTCTGATTGTCCTAAAGCTTTAGCTGCAGCCACCCAAGGTAGTCCGAATTGGGGGTACTACGATGCGATACCTTCATTAAAGCTTGCAAAGCCATCTCTTTGATATCATCCAATACGTCTCTGGGGACACCTGCTGCTTGATCATCTAGTCGGCTTTGCTATCCTTCTCCAGCTAGATGGTTGATTGTCAATTCCGCCCTTGCCTTATTATTAGCATAGTCTGCTATTAATTGATTTAGTAAACACTTCCATCCCCCTTCCCACAGGTTGTATTCTGTAGGCAACAACAACATGGTCCTAATACATTTTAAATCATAGGGAGTTGTGATGCGCTGTAAGCATGGCCCTCATTAGGCCATTAATACAAGGTAAGTCTTTCCTATGGTCTTTACCTGCCCTACACAGATCCTTGATTTCCCTGTAAACCAATGGCTGATACCTGGGATTCTGCCCCCTTCTTTCATAACATACCGGGGCAACGAGAAGTTTCAAGACTATTTGCCAGTCTCCTTCCTTAACTGCTTCCTTCCGAATCCTTTCCCAGGGACCTTCTGGGGTTGAGGGGAAAGGTGGCTCTGGGGAATCCAAACTGTCTTCCGGGGAGGAAGAATAACTTGGAGGAGAAACATTTGGTTTAGAAATAGTGTGACAGTTGGGCTTAGTATCTTTGACCATGGCGTTATATTATTGCTGGAGGGTGAGGCAAAGGGCAATGCTATTTTGTCAGGTGTTGGGGAGGAAGGGTCTTGATTTACGATGGCAGACTTCCGGGGTAGAGTTCTGGAGGCACAGCCCAGGGTGTAGGTGGAATGACTGACAGTAGGGACATGACCCACAGTTGTGGGGAAGGAGTCTGGAGGTTTGTTCAGGGCGGAAGAGAAGGTTGTGGTATCAGGAAGTGGAGGAGCCAAGATGGAGGGAGGATGATCCGGCTCCCAAGCCACATTCAGGCTCCTTCCATCTTGAGTCTCCAGGGCATGATATTCCAAGACCACGAGGCCGTTGCCATCTTGGACTGTATTATTAATAATTGGTTAGCTGAGAAAGACCACACGGACATAATGCCACTGGTTAAGCTGAAGGAGAAAAGTCAGCAGTCAGCAAGCTGAAAGGAAGAGTCAGCAGTGACCTTGCTGCAACATGAGGATAGGGAGTTGAGATTAGTCCTGAATATATCCTAAGAATATATAGAAAGTATCAAAAGTAGAACCATAGGAATGTAGAAGTAGGCGTAGGTGCTGATATGTAAGCTGACCAATCCTGAGCTCAACTTTTGCAATATGTATGAAGCTCATTATTAACTGTATTTAACCCGCCGTACTGATCAATAAAATTGAGCCTGTGATGATCAAATTGATGTCCTGGTTCCCTTCCGTCGACATTGGACCATTGTGGAAGGTCTGAGAAAAGCATGTTTGAGGGGAGGTCCTGAGTTAGGAGTGACCAACGGATTGAGTTTTTGAGACATTGCTTGTTGCTGAAGGGTCTCAAGGATGGTATGGAAGATGGGGAGCATGTGGGCTGCAATGGGCTCCCTTTTGATCGAAAGGTTGTACAGTTTAAGTCCCACTGAGTCCTAAAATTCAGTGGTATGGATTTCATCAGCAGAGGCATCTGGAAAATTTTTAATGATCCACCTCATGATTGATTTTAATTTTTTCTTTGAAAATATTTTTCACTATCTGTTAGAATTAACTTAAAGCATCCATATATGCTCCTTTCTACTTTGGACATCTGGCTGCCCATTTTTCTCCTTCTCCGCCTTAGGGGCAACAGCCACCAGAGCACACCAAATCAATAATGGGACTTGGGTGCATATTGTAAAAACACAGTGGCAAAATGGGCAATAAATGTCTTGCATTTCCCCAAACCCACCTGCAATCCTATACAGGTGAAACCGTTTTTGCCCCTGCCGATCCCGGGTCGAGGTCCCTCGAAGCAACAACGAATCCACCAGGCCTGCAAAATCCAAAATCCCGGGGAGCACTGGCCTATCCATCAGCTAACCCCAGCTGACGTGACTGACACAGGGAGCCCTGAATATCATGGTCCCTGTTCGGGTGCCAAATGTCACAAAAGGGTGGCTGCAACAAACCTCTCTGAGTCCCTGACCTCAGGGCGAGGGTGGCAAAAATGAAAAGGAGTGGGTTGGATGGAGTTTCCCTAAAAAGAACTTTAATTACAGGGTGAAAAACAATAAACATGGGCAGTACGAGGGGCGGTATCCTGAAACCTGAGACAAAGAGGAAGTCACAACATAGACACTTGGGGCTAGAAAACTAGAACAATAACCATATAGAAGAAACAAGTAACCAATAAACCAATACAGGAGTAGAACTTGGACAACTTAGCATAACAACACTAAAGGCTTATGGGAAAAGTCTCAAGCTCACTCTAAGTAAATGGAATGATTCCTAGAACTTGAAACTCAAGCCCAGTTCTTCCAGGGTAAAATCTGTCTGACTCTGAGTTACAGCTGGGCTAACTCCCACACCGCTGCTTGCACTGGCCCCTTGGGACCATGCGGCCAAACAGAGCCACAATGCAGTCCTTGGTTCCACAAGCTCTGCAGTGTCACAATGGCCCCTTCATTTCACAAGGCTCTCAAATGTCACATTGGTCTCCATAGGAAGGAAAAAACAGAGCCCCAGTGTTCCAGGAGCTGATGAACGGCAGCCATCTAAGAGGCCAAGGTAAGCCTCATCTGTCTGTCCTGGCAGGTTTGCTTGGAGCAACTCTTGGATATTTGAAATCAC
Organism: Melospiza georgiana; assembly: GCF_028018845.1. NCBI lineage: Eukaryota > Metazoa > Chordata > Aves > Passeriformes > Passerellidae > Melospiza > Melospiza georgiana. The sequence goes on from NW_026652215.1 coordinate 9,041,222, forward strand.
GAATGCAGAGTCCTAATTTAGGACATTTGTGCCTGGAAAAGTGGAATTTTTTTTCCATACAAAGAAAAGCACAGAGCCCTTGCCAGTGTTTGGAAAATAGATGAGTGCTGCCACTCAGGAGTCAATGACCAGCCAGACTTGTCTGTCCTGGCAGTTTTAGTCTGGCAGCAATCCTTGAATAGACAGATATTTAGAGGTAGAATCGGAACTTTGGCCATGGATTCCTGGAAAAAATGGACAGTTCTTTTCCATTAAAAAGAAAAGCCCAGAGCCCCAATGTTTCAGGGGCAGATGGGAATGGCCTTCCGCATTCCAAGGTCAGGCAGACCTGTCAGGTGACCTCTGGGAAGCCAAGGTAGCCACACCTATTTCATGTTCCCTTCCTTCCACAGGGCCCTGCAGTGTCACAATGGCTCCTTGCTTCCATGAGGCCCTCAGGTGTCATAACGGTCACTTGATTACACAAGTCCTTAAGGATCTTAATGGTCTCCATTGTTCCACAAGGCCCCACAGTGCCATAATGGTCTATTGGTTCTATGAAGTCCCACTTTGTCAAATGGCCCCTTGGTTCCATTGGGGCCCAGTAGTGCAACAATGATTCCCTTGGTTCCACAACTTCCCATAGTGTCACAATGGCCCCTTCCTTCCATAAGGCCCTGCAGGGTCACAATGGTCTCCCTGATTCCATGGAGCCTTGCAATGCCACAATGTTTTCCATGGATCCACAGTGCCCTGCAGGATCACAATGGCCCTTTGGCTCCACAAGGCCCTGAAATGCAGCAATAGCCTCTTGGTTCCACAAAGTCCTGCTGCTTCACACTGGCCCCTTGGGACCGTGACACGCAACTGGGCCACATGTTCTTGCTTTGATGAGAACAGAAAGATGTTCTTGGTACCACGAGGCCGCAGAGTGTCACAGTGGCCCCTAGGATCCATGGTACTCTGCGGGGTCACAATGTTCCTCTTGCTTCCACAAGTCCCTAAGTGTCACCATGGCCCATTGGTTCCACAATGCTCCGCAGTGTCACAATGGTCTCCATAGGAAGGAAACAAGTGAGCCCCAGTGGTGCGGGGGCAGTCACCAGAGAAGCAGTCAGCAGAGGTCAAGTTTAGCCCAACTTGTGTCATCTTGGTTTTTTAAGATTTTCTAAGCCTTCTGATCTTGACATTCTTGTAGTGAATTTTCTCACACACTTTCTGTAAGTAACTCATTGTTTCGCATTCCTTTTATGGAGAGGAGAGAGTTGAAGGGCTGTTGGTTTGATCAGTGTCATTGGAGAGGTGGCACTATTCACCCTCCAATCCGCTGTCACTTTTGGAAAACTATAAATGTTGGAGACAGAATATAAACTTCACATTTTTTCTTCACCTTGAGAACAGCCATGTGTGCTTCTGTTCTTTCCTGTCCTCTAGTGACATCTGGTGACTGCCAAAGTACTGCAGCCTAGGCTGAGTCAGAGTGCAGATTGCTGGTGAGATTTTATTGCCACCCCTCTTTGGTGCTTTGCCTGCTGTTCTTAGGGTAATGGCAACCGCTGTGTGTTTCAAGGAGGATTCCCTCATTTTGGATCTCTGGAGGGGGGGTCCTGGAGTGGAAACAGGTTTCTATTTCCTGGTATGATTTTGAGCGATTGTTTCTGTGAGGGTTCTTTTCGGACTCTGCAAAGCTGTTCTCCAAGGAGGAGTGGTCTCTTGTGGGGGTCCGCCTCATGGAGGCCCTCTTTGATGATTGCACCGTAGATGTGGGATCGCTGCTGGTGCAGTGGAAAAAGTGTGAGGAGCTTTGGCGGGCATCTGGTTCTTGTACCCCTCGGAGTTCCCAGTGGAGCCCTTCTGTCTCAGACATGGACGAGGGGAAGTTTGAGTTTCTGTGCAATGTGGAGCTCTCTCCCCACCCTGGGACGGTGTGCTGGGGGACGGGTCCAACTTGGGGGATGGCGATGGTTCCCCCGGGGTGGATTTGGCTGTGCCAGGCTCCCTTGTGCCGCTCTGCAGTGATGCGGCTCCACAGGCTGCACCTCTCTTGGCACCCCTCCCCTCCTCCATGTCGGGGACAGGGCCCCGTGCTGGTCTCATCCTGTCGCAGGCATCTTTTCATTAAAATCCTTTCATTAGGAGTTTTTCTCCCGAAGCTGAGACCTTTCAGCAACAAAGTGTAAACAATGGTTATCTGCTGCTGTGCAATGCAACAGGTGGATCCATGATTGGTCTCCTGTGGATGTTTGGATTTACTGACCACTCACAGCAGAGCTGCTCTTGCTCTCTGATGAGACACAGATCTTAGTTATTCATTCTTTTCGATTCTGTTCTTATCTTAGCCTTCCAAGAAACCTTTTCCTTTATATTACTTTTTAGTACAGTTAAAATGTAGTATATATATATAATAAAATAATAAATCAAGCCTTCTGATCATGGAGTCAACATTCTTGTCTCTCTCTCATCCTGAAAACCCTTGTGACCACCATCAGATTGTCCTATTCCACACTGGGTTTGCAGGCCGTGCTGGTACCTGTGCCCGCCAAGGCGCCCCCTGCCAGGGCTGTGGCGCGACAGGGTGCTGAGGTATTTACCTTCAGTGTGAATGCCGACACGACCGGCGGGAGGCCGGTGGGTGCCCGGGGCCGTAGCACTTCCTCACAGAATTTGTGGACACTTTTCTCATGCCAGGTGACTGCGCGTCCGAGGAACCCCGAACGTTTCTGGCAAGAACCCAAAACCAAGTCCGATGAGATGTCTCAGCCTGCCTCCTCACGGCATCTTAAGGGTCATGGAGGGGGCTCCTCTGGCTGCAAGGGGTGCAGGTGCAAGTGGTGTTGACCTGGCTCCCAGTCAATCATCTCCTCTTGTCCCTGTGGGGCTCAAGGACTGGGACACAGCAGGTGATGTGGCTTTGTTGGAAGGTCCCCAGGCTTTTCCTATGCTCAGGGGTGTTACTCATAACACCCATGAACCGCTTTTGTATAAGCTGGAGAGGGAAGTCCATGATTGGACTGAGCACTGAGCAACAGTGGTTGCTCAGCATGGTTTGGGGTCTGCTGAGGTTATGCAGACTCTCTGGAGGGTTGTTATCGATGTGCTGACACCTCATGACCTCTGTCGTGTAGCACATTCGCTTTTTGACTTTGTGCAGTTTGATGTTTTTGAGACCAAGTGGGCTCGTTTGGTGGCCCAGCGGTGGTGCAGAATGCTGCACTGGCGCCGCAGGACCCCAGGCGTGTGGATGTCACTGACATGCTGCTAGGCACAGGGCTTTATGAAAATGCTCAGGGGCACGTTGGCTTCAATCCCCTTGTGCTTGACCAGTGCCACGCACTGGGCATGGCAGCGATTGTTCAGACCCTGGAAATGGCTGCTCCGAGGCAGCTGTTCGCGACCATTGTGCAGGGGGATGATGAGTCTTTCATGGCATTTGCAACAAGGCTGACTGTGTCTGTGGAGAGGCAGGTTCCTGATCCTGTGGCAAAGAGGATTGTGATTGCAAACCATGTGAGGTGTAATTGGAATGATGCTTATAGGAGGGTCACAGTGGCTCTGCCTGGTTTTCCTACTCTCTCACAGATGGTGGAGGCCTGTCCGGACATCATCCCCTTGGGTCAGAAGTTGGCTGCTGTGGCTGCTGCTGTGCAGCCAGTCTGGGTAGCACCGCAGGGCGGGCGGCCACAGCAGGGGACTGCGCAGGCTTGCAAGAAGCAGGGGAAGAAAGCACAGAAGTTCAGATTTCCCATGTTCTTATGTGGTCAGTGTGGTAGGCTGAATCACATGTCCAATATCTGCAAGGCGACTGTTCATGTTAATAGCCAGGCTTTACCAGGCTTGGGAAATGTGAAGCAGAGCGCGCAGCAGGGACGTGCCCAGACACAAGCTTCTCTCCAGACCCCAGAGACGATGGAGGTCTCCTTTGCCGGCTTGTAGCCAGCACCTGCGGATCAGCAGGTGTGGATATCTGCACCACAGCAACAGTTGTCTTAGAATCCTGTAAAATACACAAGGTTCCCCTGGGTTCCTTTGATCCCTTGGGTGGGGGCATGAGTGCTCTCCTGATGGGGAGGTCTAGTGCCACCCTTCAGGGCATCATTGTGCCCCTGGGGCTCATTGATGCAGATTTCACAGGGCAGATTTGTGCCATGGTCTCCACACCCACCCCCTCCCGTCACGATCCCGAAAGGGACGCGACTTGCTCAACTTGTGCCTTTTAAGTCCTCTGTTGGCAGGACAGCTGACTGGTTGCATGTAGCTGGTGGCTTTGGATCCACTGGGCCGCCTCAAGTTCGCTGGACTGCTGTCCTGACCAAGGACCATCCCGAGATGCTGTGTACCCTGTCTGTTCCTGGTGCGACGCCATCGGAAATCCACCTCTGCGGGCTTCTCGACAGCGGTGCTGACGTCATGGTTCTCTCCCTTGCTGCCTGGCCCCCAGAGTGGCCCCTGGATCCGGTGGGGATGTCTGTCGCAGGTCTGGGAGGGACAGCACAATGCTACGTGAGCCAGCAGCCAGTGATGGTTACGAACCCAGAGGGACAGACAGCCTGGGTTAGGCCTCATGTTACTTCAACTCCTCCCAACCTCTGGGAGAGGGATCTTCTTCTGTCTGGGGGTGCACATCGGGACGGATTTTTGATGGAGGCCACTGCAGTGAAGGGCGCAGAGTGTCTTACGCCTCCTATTTGGTGTCTGGTGGACAAATCTGTCTGGGAGAAGCAGTGGCCCCTCCCTGAAGATAAATTGGTCGCCCGTCAGAATCTGGTGACCTATCTCATGGCTGCTGCATAGCTCTGCTCACAGTTCTGCTCTGTCTGAGGCCTGCATCTTGAAGCTTTCCCAAAATCCTCTAATTTTGTGGATTCCCACACAGGGTCATCTGGAGCCTTCTACCAGTCTCTGGAACACTCCTGTCTTCTGCATCAAAAAGAAATCTGGGAAGTGGAGGTTGTTGCAAGACCTCCGAAAGATTAATGCCGTGATGGAAAACATGGGGACATTTCAGGTGGGCATGCCATCGCCTACCATCCTTCCCCCAGACTGGTCAGTCCTCATTGTGGATCTGAAGGATTGTTTCTTTACGATTCCTTTGCATCCCGATGACAGACTGAAGTTTGCCTTCTCAGTGCCAGCGATTATCGAGGCTGAGCCCGCGCAGAGATATCAATGGAGGACGTTGCCCGAGGCATACAGAATTCTCCTGCCTTGTCTGGAGTTGGCAAGCTGATTCCTGATGCACATCCGTATCATTTTATGGACAACATTCTGGTGGGTATGCCCACCCAAGATGAGCTGCTGAGGATTCAGCCTCAGTTGTTTGATGCTTTGCATGCTCATGGGCTACAGGTGGCTCCAGAAAAGGTTCAACAACAACCACCTTGGAAGTACTTGGGGGTCAAAATTCTGGAAGGGACGATCCATCACCAGGAGGTGCAATTTGTGCATTCTGTGAAGACACTGAATGATGCTCAGAAATTGGTAGGTGTCATCACTTGGTTACATCCGTACTTGGGGCTAACCGACTCACAGCTCTCTCCTCTGATCTGTTGAAAACAGACTCTGATCTAAAGTCACCTCACACACTGACCCCTGAGGGGCTTAAGGCGTTGGAGGTGGTTCAGCAAGCTGTTTCGGCTTGCCAAGTTTATCGCAGTGATCCCTCCGTTGATGTCACTGTGTTCATCAGCACTCCAGATTTGTATCCCACGGGGACATCATTGGCCAATGGAGTGACAAATGGTCCGATTCCTTGCATGTGTTGGAATGGGTTTTCCTGCCCCATCTGCCACAGAAGATGGCAACTGCATTGTTTGAGCTGATTGCTTTTTATAATCAAATGCCGGCAACGGTGTTTGCAATTGATGGGTGTGGATCCTGCAAAGATCATACTCCCGGTGCAACGGGGGATTTTGACTGGAGCTTTGCAAACAGCGTGTCCCTGCAGAGTGCTCTGGAAAATTTTTCAGGGCAGATCATTTATCATCTGCCCAGTCATAGGTTACTGCATATGGCAAAATTCACACAAATCCCTTTGCAGCCCAAAAATACCCAGGAACCTGTGCAAGGACCCACCGTCTTCACTGACAGTTCAGGGAAAACAGGAAAGGCAATTGTTACTTGGAGGGATGGATCTGAGTGGCAGGTTCTGGAAGGTCATGAGGATGGGTCAGCCCAATTTGTTGTAACTGAGGGCTGCTGTCATGGCATTTGAGAAATTTTCCCAGGAACCTTTCAACTTGGTCACGGATTCTGCCTATGTGGCCAATACCGCACAGAGCTTGGGTCATTCGGTTTTGAAGGAGGTCAGTAATCCTGCCTTGTTTCACTTACTGAAGACCTTGTGGTGTGCCATTCAGGCCCGGGTTCATCCATTCTATGTTCTGCATGTGAGGAGTCACACCAATTTGCCTGGCTTTATAGTGGAAGGTAATGTGAGGGCTGACAAGTTGGCTAACCCAGCGTGGGTAGCGCCTCAGCCTGATACACTCGCGCAGGTGGAGGCATTGCATGGGTTTTTCCACCAAAACGCACATACCCTGCAGAAGCAGTTTCAGCTGACGCCCACTAAGGCTCGTGACATTGTTGAGTCATGTGATGACTGCCACGCACTTGCTCCGCCTTTGCCGGCTGGGGTAAACCCCAGAGGCCTTAGGGCCTTGGAGCTTTGGCAGACCGATTGTCATGGTTTGGGCCTGGCACAGAGCCAGTGCCCCCATGAGAATACCCTCTCCCTGGTGTCTGCTGTGAGATGTGACCAGGAATAAGCAAAGCAGGCTCCAGCTTAAAAATAAAGAAAACATTATTACCTAAACTACAAGTAAAGAAGGAAAAAACTATAAGGGAAAATTGAAAACCTTACAAAAAGCACTTTTCTTCCTCCCCACCACCAAAATTTCCCAATCCGATACATTCCCCCAAATCACCAACTGCCCAATCTGGCACCATCCTTTAGAATACTCAAACTTCCGTCCATGAAGAGGAGAGGAGTCCTTCTTGCACCATAGGCTTCCCCTGGAAACACGCTGAAACCTCGTGTGCTTCCATGTCACTCAGCACCGTCCGGAAAGTCCTTTTGCCATTGTCACATCTTCCTTCCATGCCCAGTGCTCTCACCACTGTGCATGGACAAGAGCTGCTTTTAGGGTTGTCTTTTAAGGATGCCTTGTCTCACTCCAAAAAAGGCACACTCTCTTCTTTGGGTCATCTGTCCCCCCCCATTTTTTTTTCCCACCCCCTGGGGCCAAGGGGTACCCACAATGAACCCTCCTGGTTCTGAGGCACTGCCTCCCCCTAAATGCAGTCTCTGTGTCACAGGAATAAAACTGGTTCAGTCTATGGCCACACAAAAAATGTCCAGCCAAAAGGCCACTCTCTCCCCACTCAGCCAGTCTTCTCCACTTCCCTCAGGCCTGGTGCTTGTTATCTCATCTCTTATCTCTCGTCTAATTCAGCTCTGAGGAGGATCAGCATTTCTTCAAGGTCCCAGTCATGCAAGAAAAGGGTTAAAAATTTCAGTCTCTGCCTGTCCCAGAGCTCCGGCACTCCCATGCTGCTGCTGGGCACTTTCTCGCTGCACTCCCCCCTTCTCCTCCTCTGCCGGTTGCTATCACATTCCATTGCTGGCTCTCCCCTCTCCCTCTCTCTCTGCTCTGGGGCGGGGTGGGGGGGGGGGCTACCCATTGTCTCTTGGAGCTCTTCCACCCTTCCATCCTCAAGGGCCTCCTCACCCCCCATCTCTGTCCAGCCCCCAGCAGCAGCAGCTGGACAGGGGAGGGAGATCGGACCTCTTTCCCTCGAAGTCCCAAGAGAGCCTCCCAGGGCCGAAGCTCTGGTTTTTAACCCCTGTGTGTTCTCGGAGGTGTGTCCAAACCCCCTGGCCATATCAGGTGCCAGTATCAAAATCTCAGCACCCATTGGTTTGACCACAACCCAGCACACCGATGTCACCACAAAACCAAACCAAATCCAGGCAATCAAACCAGAAATCAGCCAAGAACTCTTCCTGGGTATGTGTGAGACACAAGAACAGTGAGGGCAAAGATAAAAGGAATACGGCCCAAAAGCTTAACAGAGCTCAAACTTAACAGGACTTAACCTATATCTTAACTTTAACTGATATCTTCAGCTCCCCAATTTAGCAAAACAACAGCACTTAACACTATTTAACCTAACTTAAAACCTATGAGTTAGAAATTTAACAGAGGAATTACACTTCACAATCTTTAACTTAGCTAATAAATTAAATTTAACAACTTAGAAAAAGAGCAACTCTTAGCAGCATTTAACTTTGTTTAGACCTCGTGACTTATACTTGCTTACTGAAAACTGGATATCTGACTGACTCAGCTATCCAAGGCACTCCAACCCCTCACAGAGCAGCATTTCTGCCACATTTCACCAGCACAGGCACTCCTGTGTGCACACAGATGCAAAGAGTCAGTGCAAGGCACCTGTGAGAAATTCCCCTGAGGGCAGGGAATGCTCACTGTGGATCCTTTGGCATGTCCCCAGTGAGTGAAGGGCTGAGCCTGGAGGAGTGGGGGATTGGCCCAGGCTCCGTCGTTGTTCGGGATCCCCGAGTGCAGCAAATGGGAGAGTTCCCGGCTGGGAGAGGCCCCACTCAGAGGGAGTCGCTGGCCCAGGAGAGCTCCAAGGGCTCCTTTTGGAGCGCTGTGTGCAGGGCCCCAAGAGAGGGGCTTCAGTCCCAGCAATGGCTCATCCTGGCCGCACTTGGCACCAACAGCTTTCTTTGGCAGGGTGAGAACAGGGATGTTGTGCCACAGAGGGAACAAAAACAGTTCCCAGGGCTGATCCTACAGAAACCAGGAGCTGGTTGGGCAGCAACAGTACCTGGAGCAGACAGTGCTTGTGATGAGCTGCAGAGGAGCTGAGCCCAGGGGCTGTTGGCCAAGGCTGAGGCCCAAGGAACATTTCTCAGCTGGCAGGATGGCCTGAGAAGGGGAGGGGGGAATGCAGCAGCACAGGGCCTATGGAACCATGGGACCATTGTGACACTGTGGGGTGCTGTGAGACCAAGGGATCATTGTCACGCTGTGGGGCCCTGTGACACCAAGGGACCATTGTGGCAATGTGAGGCCTCATGGAGTCATGGAGAGCACTGTGACATTGCTGGGCCTCATGGAACTAAGGGGACCGTATTGATGCTGTGTGACTCCATGGAATGTAGGGATCATTGTGACACTGAGAGGCTCCATCAAACCAAGAGACCACTGTGACACCGTGGGGCCTCATGGAAGCATGGAGACCATTGTGACCCTTTGGGGTGTCATGGAACCAAGGGACCATTGTGACACTGCAAGACTCCACAGAGCCAAAGGTCCATTGTGACATTGCAAGGCCTCCTAGAACCACGCAGACACCATTAAGAGACTTCACAGCCTCATGGAACCAAACATCCATTGTGACATTGCAGGGCCTGATGTCATCAATGGTCCATTGAGCCTTCTGGAACCCAGGGACCACTTGACACTACAGGACTTCTTGTAATCAAGGGACCATTGTGACACTGTGGGACTCTATGGAAACAAGGCACCATTTTGGCACTGTGGGGCCGCATGAATCCATTTTGGCTTTATGGGGCCCCACAAAACTAAGGGAACACAGAACAGGTCTGGCTGGTTCGGCCTCCCAGGGACCACTTGACTGGTCCAGCTGACCTTGGCATGTTGAGGGTCACTCCTCATCTGCTGCTGAAACACTGGGATTCCATACTTTTCTTGCCATGGAAAAGAACTCTCCTCCTCGTCCAGGAACCCGTGGCCAAAATTGGGATTTCACCTCCATATTTCCTTATATCCAGAGATTGTTCCCATAGGAATATGGCCAGGACAAGTCTGGCTGGCAATGGTTTCACAAGGATTACCTCTCATTGGTCCTTGAAACACTGGGGAAGGCAGCATGCTTTCCTTCCTATGGGAAAGAACTGTCCTGCTTCTCCAGGCACTCATGGCCAAGATTGGGCTTCCACATCTAAAATTCCCTATGTCCAAAGAATGCTTCCAGACAAAATCTGCCATTCATGACAAGTCTGGCTGGCCTAGGCCTTGTGAGGCTCACACCTGCCTTCCAAACACTGGGGCTTGATGCTATGGAATAGAACTGTCCTTCTCATCCACGTGCCCATGCCCAGAATTGGGATTTTACCTCCAACAGTGCCTGTTGTGACAGACTGGAGGAGATTGTTGGCTGGAAATATTTCATGTGTGGGGGAGGAAGAAGGGGTAGGTCCAGCCTTGCCATGCCCTGGAACCCCAGCACTGCCCTGCCCTGGAACCCCAATCTCCCCAGAGCCTCTATCCCAGCCCAGCAGTGTCTGCCAGTCCCTGGCACAGCACAGGCAATGCTCCACAGCCACCTCTGCAGCCCCAGCCCAGCTCCTGAGGGACCAAATGAGCCCAAGGCCCACCTGGGGGAACGGCCCAGGAAAACCAAGGGGTATTGAAGGCTGACCACAAGGCAAGCACACCTCTGGATCCTAACTCCTCTTGGAATTTCCATCTGAACAGTGCTGGAATCCAGGAGTTGGTAGCTCTGTGTGTGCTCCTCTAAATCTTTTATGTTTTTCTGTCTTTCTGTGTCTTCTTCTTCTGTTTCTGTGCTCCTGCAAATTTTGATTAACATTGAATTAAATAGGCTTAGAGTTTGTGAAGTTGAATGGGCCAAGTCAATGCCTTGAGAAGTGTTTTATGTTGATTGAAAGTCTGTCATAGTTTGACATGAGAAGAATTTTAAAAAGTAATACAAAACTTTTTGTGTAACTGACAACCTGTTAAACCACTAAGATACTGAACACACCTCTGTGAAACACAAATGTTAAAGATGAAAAAACCCAGGAACCTCCTCTTTCTTTTCCAGTCAACAAAGAAGTAGTGAGCCCCAGCCCCAGCCCCCATCTCAACTAAAGCAAAGCAAAGCAAACCAAACCAAACCAAACCAAACCAAGCCAAGCAACTCTGCCGTGGGCTGAGCCCTTCCCCCCTCCCCAGGCTGTCTCCTCCCCATCAGCCCCACTCTAACCAAACCTAACCCCAACAACTACCAAACAAGAAAACAAAAGAGGCTACAAAACCCCAACCAGAACAAAGCTAGCCACAGCTATTAGAATCTTACCATCAAGTCCCCTCTCCCCAAGACAATTAAAATCAGAAACCCCTACAACCCACAACCCATACAAAATAACCCTGCAACTAAAATTAAACACAAAACCTCACAAAAATGGACCATAAAACCAATCTTAATCCAACCACAACTTCTACCACAAGATACTGACAGGTCAGATGTTAACCCTTTCAATACTTCAATCCTCCCTCGAGTAAAAGAAAAACAAAATGCAAGCATATAAAAAACCAACATAAAGTCATCAAAGTCAGTAAAGAAGAAATTAAATCTCAAAAAATCTATTTTTCATTAAAGCACATAAAACCATTGAAAAAAATTCAAATTCATATCAAAGAAAAACCTCCATGCTAAAAGACAAGAACTGTTAAAATAACTGTAATTACATAGAAAGTTTAAACAGGGGAAAAAAGAAGTAATCCAGAATTCCCAAGAGAAGATACATATTCCCAGAGATTAAAATAATTTTAGAAGTAAATTAAGAAAACTTTTACCTTTAAAGAACTATTTTTAAAACATTACCCCATAAGTCAACATGGCCCATCAACAAGCTGTACAAAAGCTTGTAGCAATAAAAACAACTTCAAAATAACAATTTCCCAGACAACTGTTATCCATGACAAAATTAGGTACCACAAAAAATTTTTTTCCTCCTGTAAAAAAAATCTCCATAAATTTACCAAGAAAAACATCCCTCCCAAAGTAATCTAAAAAAAAAAGATTAGTCTAGAAAGAGTAAAGCAACGAGAAATTTTAAGTTTAGTTTTTTTACATTGTCAGTAAAAAGAAAAAGTTGTAAACAAAAATAAGCGTTCTAAAGTGTTTAATTCTTACTACCTTTTATTTTTAGTTACTTTTAATAAAATTTTCTTCATACCCTTTTAAAATTTTAAGGCCACTTTACTTTCTCCTAATCATACTCACAAAAAAAGAAATACATAAATAATTAATTGACACTAAAACCCACCACACTCATCCATACATTACTTCAAAAATCCCAGGAACTCAAACATCTTTACAAACCAAAATCACTACAATGCCATGAAAAATTTTTGCCAAAGTTTGTCTGATTTTCTAAAGTTCTTCTGAGCTCCTGAGAAATTCTTGTTGGTATTTCTGCAGTGAGTCAAAGTCAGAGTACTCAAATAATTGTAATTCTTTTTAAATGTCTCCTTGAGAGAGTTGTCTGGGAGATGGGTTTCAGGGCTTGTGTGTCCTGCTTGGCACAGCCCAGGCAGGGCTTTCCCAGCCACATTCCACACTCCATTGCCCAGCTGGAGCCGCTGCTGCCTCTGAGTTGTGCTGCCCCAGCCCCAGGGACGCTCTCCTTGTCTGCCCATTCCCCCACGGTCTCTGGGCAGGGATGGCCTCAGTGGGGGCTGCTGACATCCTCAGCACCTTGGAGGCTGCTGCTGAATATTGCTGCTCCAGAGGCTTGTTCAGCCTTCAGCTCTTCAGTGCAGCAATTCAGTGGTCCAGGACTCATTGACATTCAGAACACCTAAACCAGCCAAGCCTCTGGGAATATTTTGTTTTAAGTATTCAAACCATCTTTGGTTAATTTGACCGATTCCAGTAGTGAGTTCAAACTCAATATATTCTATTTACAAAGACAGAGATGAACCATTTTTAGGTCTTTTCAGGTTTTTTCCTGTTCATAAATTGATATGTGTAGTCTCCAATTTATATTGAATCCAAGTACCTCCTCATGCAGTTTGAGTAGATATGAAAATCAAGACCCTTCATGGCGGACAATCAATCAGACTCTGTCCCTACCCCCACCCCACCATTCCCTCCATCCAAGCCCTGGCACTCAGAGCAGCCTTGTGCAAATCTGAGCTCCCTCCAGCCCAGGCTGCACCTGCAGCTTTCAGCTCCTTGGCTCCAACTCCCACCTGCTTTCCTTGGAGAAGGAGCTGCCCAAGACACAGGGATGTTCATTTCTTGTCCGCCAACAAAGCCAAGGCAAGTCACAGCTCCATCAAATGCAAAAGTCATTCTTCTCCCTGGCTCTGCCCTGCCCCTGATCCCCACAGCCTTTCCTGTTTCCTTCATCCCTGCATTGCCAGGGACTTTCTGGGACAAGGGAGCTCTATTCTGGATGTGGAGGGATTTCCAAGTGCCACCACTGGAGAGGGAGCCACAACTCATCAGGTTTTTGTCTTCTGAGGGATCAGGAACTGGTGAGACTCAGAGGCACAGAAACTTTCTCTTCATGGCCAACAGACCACAGTTGAACAGGGCACAATTTAATAACAATCACGCTCATCCCTGAGCGTGTCTCATAGTGTCTCAGCAGTACCTGATGAGTCCACCATTCATAAGTGATTGCCATACTAAAAAGTAATTTTAGACAAATGTGGTTCTGTGATATATATAAACACAATTAAGTTCTTGTATCAGGATGCTCATCCTGGAGTGGGGAAAAAATAGCTCCAACAATTCCTGATTTGCAAAGTTGTCAGTGGTGGATGGAGATGGGAGCTCAGGCTGATTTTGGTCTTGAGGAAAAGCTGAAACCAGCCTGACTCATTTCATCTCCTCCTGTCCTGGCTGATCTCCCCTCTTTCCCCTTCCACCCATTGGCTTTTGTCTCCCCCCAGCCGCCTGTGAAGAGCCTGGCTCTGTGTTCTCCATCCCCTCCTCGCTGACACTGCCAGGCTGGGATGAGGAGCCCCTCAGCCTTCCCTGCTCCGGGCTGGACAAGCCCAGCTCCTCAGCCTCTGCTCACAGCCCAAGGGCTCCAGCCCCACCTTGGAGGCCCTTCCCAGACCCTGCTCCAGCTGCCAGACATCTTTCCTGCCCTGGCCAACCCAACCCAGGCCACAGTGACCTGGATAATCCCCGTCCTTGATATCCTGGTCACACAGCCCTGGCCCCTTGTCCCCATGTCAGGCTCTGGAGTGGATCCTGTGGAACATCCTTTGGTGGAGGCTGTGGCTCCAGGTGGGCCAGGGGGATCCCGGGGAAAAGGGACCCTGCTGGGCATGGACAGCATTGGACTTGTTGGGAGAAACTCTGAGGGGGAGCTGGGGCAGAGTGACCAACCCAGTGACCTGACACAGCCCTGCTGGGATGTCACACAGCCCCTCTGGGATGTCAGAGCCCATTCTCCAATGCCCCACAGATAGTCTGTGATAGAACAGCCTATCTGTGATGTCACAGGTGGCTGTGTAATGTCACAGAGGCAGTCTATGATGTCCTAGCCCACTCTGTGTCCTCATGTAATCAAATGATAAATTGTCTCCACCAGGTGAGCTGACACCTGGAGCTTGTTCTCCAAAACCCCAGGCCTATGGAAGCCACACAATGCCCATTGTGTGAGAAGGGGAACTGGAAGTTCAGCAGCCTAGGTGTCCTGCCAGGTCTGCCAGGCCCACGGGAACATTGGGGTCCATGACCACCAGGGACCACCAGAGAGACCCCTAGGGTCTTGAAGGACGCATGGGTAAAGCGGAGGGGAAATGTGTTAATGGTTTTGGGGAAATGATATTCATATATATGTTTAGTCGAGGACAATCAATGAATATGTGTGCAAATTACAGAAAATAAACAGAAACTTTCCTGTACTCAGCATGCACAGCTTTGGGAGGAGCTATCCCCCGTGCATCCAGCTGAATAAAGAATGCTGCTTCTTAATGCTGCATTGGTGTTAAGGAGTTTCATGTTTTACTAAAGTTTTGGTAGCACTCCCACTGCCAAGGAAAGCTCTGTCTGCTGCTGTTCACAAACAGAGAAGGGCTGGTGGCAGATGTGGGGCTCAGAGGCAGCCTGGGGCACAGTGACCATGAAATAATCAAGTGTTCGATGCTCTGTGAAAGAAGGAGGGACAGCAACAAAACTTCTACACTGGAATTAGGAAGGGCAGACTTTGACCTATTTAGGATGCTGATGTGTGGAGTACTAAATCTGGTACTGATTTTTTTAGGGGACACAGGCCTTAAAAACCAAGGGATCCAGGAAGGATGGACACATTTCAAGAAAGTAATCTTAAGGGGGAAGGAGCAGCCTGTCCCAGTGTGGCAAAAGATGAGCTAGTGTGGTAAATGACTGGCCTGGCAGGGCATGGAGTTTTTGTAGGAACTCAGGGAAAAAGGGCCAGCAACTCAGGAAGTGTTTAAGGATATTGTTAGGTTATACAGGAAGAAAAGTTAGAGGTGAAAGCTCAATTAGAACTTAACCTGGTGATTTCTGTAAGAAGAATAAAATGTTTTTATAAAAAGTTTATAGGAAAAGGAGGGAGAAGGAGAACCACAACCCTTTATTGATTGCAGTTGAGAACAGAGTAACTGAAGATAAGTAAAAGACAAAGCCACTTAATATCTTGTGTCAATTTTCAATATTAGGAAAGGCTGTCCTCAGGACAAGTGCTCTCATGAGCCGGTTGATGGGCACAGGGAGCAGAACAACCCCCCCTGTAATCCAGGAGGAACCAGCTGGGGACCTTCTGAGACACTCAGATGCTCTCAGGTGCATGGGATTGAATGGGATCCATCCCAGGGGGATGAGGGAGCTGTGGATGAGGTCCCCAAGCTGCTCTCCATCATTTACCATCAGTCCTGGCTCAGCAGGGAGGTCCCAGAGGACTGGAGGTGCCAGTGTGAGCCCATCCCCAAGAAGGGCTGGAAGGAGGAGCCGGGGAACTCCAGGCCTGTCAGCCTGACCTGGGTGCCCGGCAAGGTTATGGAACAGATCACCCTGAGTGCCATCACAGGGCGCCCACAGGATGGCTGAGGGATCAGAGCCAGCCAGTGTGGATTTAGGGGTGGCAGGTCCTGCCTGACCAACCTGGTCTCCTTTTATGACCAGGTGACCCACCTGTGGATGCAGGAAAGGCTGTGGATGTTGTGTGCCTGGAATTCAGCAAAGCCTTTGACACTCTCTGACAGCATTCCCTGGAAAAGCTGCAGCCCACGGCTTGGGCAGGTTCCCTCCTGGCTGGCAGATTTAGGAGCTGGCTGGAGGCTGGGCCCAGAGAGTGGTGGGGATGGTGCTGCACCCGGCTGGTGTCCAGGCACTGGTGGTGTCCCTCAGGGATCTGTGCTGGGCCCAGTCCTGTTTAATATCTTCACTGATGATCTGGGTGAGGGGATCGAGTCCACCATTCACAAATTGCAGATGGCACCAAGCTGGGTGTGAGTTTGGATCTGCTGGAGGGCAGGACAAGAAGACACAGCCTTAAGCTGCACCAGGGGAGGTTCAGGCTGGGCAATAGGAAGAAGTTCTTCACAGAAAGGGTGAGTGGGCATTGGAATGGGCTGGCCAGGGGGGAGGTGGCAGAGTCACTGTCCCTCTCCAGTGGCACTTAGTGGCATGGTCTGGGTGACAAGGCAGTATTAGGGCATTGGTTGGACTTGATGATCCCAAAGGTCTTTTCCAGCCTATTTGATTCTGGAATTCTGTGCACTCTGGGGCCATTGTGACACTGCACAGCCTCGTGGAACTGAGAGGAGCATGGTGACACTGTGCAGCCCCATAAAACCAGGGGTCCATTGTGGTGCTCTGGGGCCAATAGAACCAGGGAGTGCACTGTGACATTCTGCGTCCTCGTGGAACCACAGAGGTCATTGTGATACTGCAGGGCCTTGTCTAACCAAAGGGTTTCACCATTTTGGCACTGCAAAACCAAGGATACTTTGGGAGACTCCAGGGCCCAGTGGAACCAAGGGGCCGTTCTGACACTGCGGGGCCTCATGGAACGAAGGGGACATTGTGACACTGCAGGATGCTGTGTAACCAAGGGGCCACGGTGACATGATGGGGCCTCCAGGAATCTGGAAGAACATTGTGACACTGTGTGGCCTCATGGAAACAAAGAGTCCATTGTGACACTGAGCGGAGTTGTGGAGCCACAGAGACCTTGGTGACAGTGTGGGACCTCATGTAACTATAGGGGCATTGTGACACTCTGGGGCCTCATGGAACCAAGGGCCCACTGTGGAACTGCAGCACCAACGAGAACATTGTGACACTGTGAAGCCCCATGGAACCAAGGAGTCCATTGTCAAATATTGAGGCCCTATGGAACCCAGGAGACCAGTGTGACAGTGCAGGGCCTGGTGTACCAAGGAGGCCATTGTGACAATGAGAGGCTTAATGGAACCAAGGACATCTTTGCAGATGACACCAAGGTGGGTGTGAGTGTTGATTCTTTGGGAGCATAGGAAGGCTCTGCACAGGGACCTGGACAGGTGGATCTAGGGGGTGAATCCAACAAGGTGAGGTTTAAAAAGACCAAGTGCCGGGTCCTGCACCAGGGCCACAACAACCCCTGCAGTGATACAGGCTGGGGACAGAGTAGCTGGACAGCAGCCAGGCAGAAAGGGACCTGCAGGGAGTGATGGACAGCAGGCTGGGCATGAGGCAGCAGTGTGCCCAGGTGGCCAAGAAGGCCAATGGCTCCTGGGCTGGATCAGGAATGGTGCGGCCAGCAGGAGCAGAGCTGCTGTGCCAACACTGATCTGCCCCCAGCTCTGCACACAGACATTGCTGCTGCAGCTCCAGAGAAGGGAACACAAGGGCATCTCTGGAAAAAAACTTTGCTGGGAGATCCTTTAGTTCCTTTAAAGCCAAAAGAGTGTGGCCCCTCACTGACACAGTCTCTGGCCACAGGGAAGTTAGAGAGAAACAAAATGAGAAATGGCAAAAACAATGACATTCCTTTGTGGACAATATGAAAAACTAATACAAAGGAAAAAAAGAACAAACCACAACCAAAGCAACAAGAAGTATGAAAGATGTCTTTTAGTAGAAGTGATTGGCAGAAACTGGCCAGCAGTTTAATGTTCCTGAAAGCATGCAGTTATCAGTCTCCACACTGCAGCCTTGAGCTCCTGGTTCCTCAGGCTGTAGATGAGGGGGTTCAGGACTGGAGGCACCACTGAGTACAGAACTGACAGGGCCAGATCCAGGGATGCGGAGGACATGGAGGGGGGCTTCAGGTAGGCAAAAAAGCCAGTGCTGAGGAACAGGGAGACCACCGCCAGGTGAGGGAGGCAGGTGGAAAAGGCTTTGTGCCGTCCCTGCTCAGAGGGGATCCTCAGCACAGCCCTGAAGATCTGCACATAGGAGAAAACGATGAACACAAAACAGCCAAAACATAAACAGACACTAACTGCAATGAGCCCAAATTTCCTGAGATAGGATTTGTAGCAGGAGAGCTTGAGGATCTGCGGGATTTCACAGAAGAACTGGCCCAGGGTATTGCCATGGCACATGGGCAGGGAAAATGTATTGACTGTGTGCAGCAGTGAATAGAGGAAGGCATTGGCCCAGGCAGCTGCTGCCATGTGGGCACAAGCTCTGCTGCCCAGGAGGGTCCCGTAGTGCAGGGGTTTGCAGATGAACACATAGCGATCATAGCACATGACGGTCAGGAGGAAAAACTCTGCTGAAATGAAGAACAGAAAGAAAAACACCTGTGCAGCACATCCTGTGTAGGAGATGTCTCTGCTGTCCCAGAGGGAATTGTGCATGGCTTTGGGGACAGTGGTGCAGATGGAGCCCAGGTCAGTGAGGGCCAGGTTGAGCAGGAAGAAGAACATGGGTGTGTGCAGGTGGTGGCTGCAGGCTATGGTGCTGATGATGAGGCCGTTGCCCAGGAGGGCAGCCAGGGAGATGCCCAGCAAGAGGCAGAAGTGCAGGAGCTGCAGCTGCCGCGTGTCTGCCAATGCCAGCAGGAGGAAGTGCCTGATGGAGCTGCTGTTGGACATTTGCTGCCTCAGGACATTGAAACCTTTTCAAGAAGGAATTACAGTGAAAACTGGGGGGAGATTTCTCCAGAAGAGTCAAAGCCGTTTTTCATAGACCATTTTTTGCCTCTAAACACCTCCCCCTTGTCTGTGTCTAGGAGACCTTCCTTCACCTTTGTTGCTGGAGCCCTGATTGCTGCTGGCCAATGTTGTGTGAGGAGCTGGACCTTGGTCTGCAGGACACCTGGGAGTCAGCCCTGATCCCAAGTCAGTGCAGGGGCACATTAAGTGCAGGGGCCAGTCCTGGTTTATGGATTTGTATAAAGAATGTTGAGTCAAGGCAGAAGGAGCTGCCTGCATGAAGGGATGGGGATTGCAGGAGGCAGAACAAGAGATTCTGCTGCACCGGGGGAGAACAGAGAGTCCAGGGAGGTAGGAGGATTGTCTGAGGCTTAGTGCAGACTGAAGGGAGCTGCTCTGTCCCTCTCTCCTGTTCCAGCTGCCCTGCACTTGCACCTTTCTGAAATCCACTCCTGCGTTAGCCTGGGCAGCCAGGAGACACTGCTGAGAGCAGAGGGATCCCTGGCACACAAAGTGGCTCCTGCCTTTCCCAGAGTCAGGAGAGTGGGCTCATTGCCAGCTTCCCAGGCTGCCCTGCCCAGAGCTGCCCGGGCACAGGGAGCTGGGACACCCCATTGCTGTGCTCAGCCTTCACAGGAGGAGCCCAAGGGCTGGGCCTGGCCCTGCAGCTGGAACTGCCATTGCAGAGAGCCCCTCGGCAATGGCAGCAGCACCTGGGCAAGGCAAGGAGAGAGAGAGAGCCAGGCCTGAGGAAAAGCCTTTCCCTGGCCAGCCTTGCCCAGCCCCTGCCAGGCAGCAGCAGGGCAGGACAGTGGCCCTCAGGCCCTGGTCAGCAAGGAATGGGCACATGGCCAGAAAGATGCCCTTCATCTCTGGGGCTGCTCTGCTGGCCCAGGAGGGACTGAGGGCCCCGAGCTCCCGGGCTGAGGGCTGTGCTGGCTGCGAGGGGACACAAGAGCTGTGCTGCTCAGGGCAGTGTGTGCCCTGCAGGGCAGGCTCAGCAGGTGCCACATCTGCCCTGCAGCAGGGCTTCCCTCAGCACTGCCTCCCTCCCTGCCTGCCCACGGCTCTGCTGCTGGAGCTGTCCCAGCCCCAGCTGCTCCTGTGGCCCCGGGCTCCTTCCCTGCCAGAGCTTCCAGAGCCCAGCCCAGCCCCTGGGCCAGCCCTTCCCTGCAGCTGCTGGGCCCTGCAGGGATTAAAAATCAGCTCCCCCAGCCTGGGCACCATGGAAAGCTGACGCTGAATGGATCTGGGGGCTGGGCAGGTGCAGGCACTTGCTGAGGTGCCAAGGAATCATCAGGGTGATGATTTAAGAGTCTCAGCCCCTGCTCCCAGCCCTGTGAACAGCTGAGTTTCCATTGCCCCCAAGCTGAGCCAGGGAAAAGTGGAAGCACAGATTCAGGAAAGCAGAGACCCAAGTAGGAAACTCCTGCCCTGAATGAGTTCATGACAAGTCCTCTCAGAAATGAGCAGGGCATGAGCTGGAGCTCTGAGCAGCCCTGGCTGCAGCCCCAGCTTCACCCCCTGCAGCCGTCCCTGGCAGCAGGAGCCATCCTGCCCTGTCCCTCTGACGGTGCCCAGGGCAGGCCTGCTCTGCAGGACATCCTCCTTCTCCTCCTTCTACTCCTCCTGTGCCACAGAGAAACTGGGAGAGTCCTCCTGACACATCCCCCAGGCTCTGGGGTGTGCTGGCTTCAGGAGATCCCTCCAGGAGCACAGGGGACATTGCCCTGCACCCACACACTCACCATGCACAGGGCTGTGAAGGTCTTTCCCCAAGTGAAGTCTCAGCTCAATGTCTTCCCAATCCGATTGCTTTCAGCCTGTCTCTGCCTGGCTCCTGTCCCCTCAGTGACTGCAGGCAGAGCCCTCAGCCCTGCTAGGCTGGGAGAGGAGCTGGTCCTGGGAAGAGCTGTTCCTTTAAAGCTCAGCAGCACAGACACAGCACAAGGACTTTAATGAGCCTCTTGGGGCTTGGGTTTTTTTTACATCAGGCTCAGTCCCTGAGAGAACGTTCAAAAAACTTCTCAAGAACTCAAAGTTAAATCGAAACACTGAACTTAAAAAAAGTTTTAATGGGTTCTGTGGAGAGACACGACTGGGAAAGTGTCCCCAGGTTCCACTTAGAGCAGAACACTGGAGGCATTGGCAGTGGTGACAGCTGGGGACAAACAAGGCAAAGGTGTCTCTGGTGCTGAGCACACCTAGATGTGTTTGAGGAATGCAAAGGGCCCAGGCCTGAGCCCCAGCCCCTGGCCAGGCAGATCCTGTCCCTCCCTCCTTGCTCAGGGCTCTTCCCAGGATGGGCATTGGCATGTGGGGATGGGCAATGCCAAGGGCAGGAGCATGGGGCGGCCCCTGCCAGGCTGCTGAGCAGCGACAAGGAGGCAATGAGGCCCCAGCCCTGCAAGGGTCACTTGTCTCCTGCTCCTGCCTCAGGCCCAGGCCCAGCAGCCATGGCCAAAGTGCTGCCCAAGTTGGCTCTGGCAGGGCTGTCTTGCAGCTGCTGCCCATCCCTGTGCCCTGTGCCACCCAGGCTGTCCCACGGTGTCCCTGCCCTGCGCCTCTGTCCCTGCAGGCTGTCGGCATCCCCCGGCTGCCCCACCTGGCTGGTCCCTTCCTTTGCTAACAGCTCTGCCTCCTGCCTGCCCACACAAAGCCTGGGGCTGACCCAGGCTCTTTCTGGGGGATGTGTTGCACCACAGCTCTGCCCTGGGAGGGAAATTCTCATCTCCTCATGTCCAGTCTTGGTCTCCCCTTCTGCATTTGTGGTATAATTTCTCTATCTGGCTGTTTCCCATTATGGAGAAAAAGCTCCACCTTTTCCTAATCCACCCTTCCAGCCCTTCCAAGACACTGCTGTTCTCTCCTCAGTCTCTTCACAGGTGAGCCCTGGCACATCAGCCTCCATACATGAGTTATGTTCTTGAGGCCTGTGTTATGGTTTGGGCCTGGCAAAGCCAGAGCCCCCATGAGTACACCTTTTCCCCGGTGTCTGCTGTGAGATGTGACCAGGAATAAGCAAAGCAGGCTCCAACTTAAACATAAAGAAAAGTTTATTAACTAAGCTACACACAAACAATTACTAAACAACACACAAAAGAAGAGAAAAAAAAAAAGAAAACACGAGGAAAATGAAAACCTCACAAAAAAACACTCTCCCCCTCCTCCCCCCTAAATTCCCAATACAATACATCCTCCAAAATCACCAGTTCTGGGTCCAACACCACCCTTTAGATTGCTCAAACTTTCAACTCCTCAAGAGGAGAGGGAGTCCTTCCATGTGTCGTGGTGGCCTTTTCCGTCCTTGTTCCGGTGCTCTCACCACCGAACAGGGAACAGGACTGCTTCCAGGGTTGTCTTTTTAAGGATGCTTTGTCGAGTTCCAGAAAAGCACAGTATCTCACCTTCCCACCTTTGGGACATCAATCCCTCCCATATTTTATATACCCCCTGGGGCCGAGGGGTACCCACACTGAATCTTCTTTGGCACTGGGACATTTCTCCCCCTGGACTCAGTCTCTGTATCACACAGAAACATGGCTCTGTCCATGGCTACACGAAAGAGTCCAGCATAAAATGCCACTCCATCTTCTCCATTCCTTCAACATCTCTCACTCTCTCTCTCTGGTCCAGACCTCCATCACTCATTCATTTCCTTCGTCCTCCTCCACTCTTATCACTCATCTAGGAAGGGTTAATGTTCTGTAAGGTTTTCATTGTCCAAACAACGTGATTAAAAGCGTGCCGAAAGGGAGAAACGCGACCCACCCCAAAGCCTTGACCACAAGGGTCGCTGATATTCCAATTGGCCATGCGGAAGCCTTTCAGATAGGCCGTTCAGCCGGGTCGGACTCAGACCCAATCTTTCGTATGTTAGAAGCTACCTTCCTATCCCTGAACGAATCCAACCCTAACCTAACCGAATCCTGTTGGCTTTGTTATGATGTCGAACCTCCCTTTTATGAAGGAGTCGCTCTAAACACTCCCTTCAGTTACTCCACAGCAGACGCACCCAACCAATGTAGGTGGGACACCCCTCGCAAAGGAATCACCCTGAGTCAAGTGACAGGCCAGGGCAGATGCTTTGGCAATGCAACCCTAGCTAGGCGGAAAGGCAACGTCTGCACCGAAGTTGTCAAACCCAACGGGAAAAACAATAAGTGGGTAGTCCCATCTGCATCTGGGATGTGGGTTTGCCAGCGATCTGGAGTGAGTCCATGTGTGTTCCTTGCCAAATTCGATGACTCTAACGACTTTTGTGTCCAAGTTCTGATTGTTCCTATGGTCCTGTACCACGCAGATGAAGAAATGTATCGCCATTTCGAGGAACCCAGTCAGCTTCACAAAATAGAAATAGTAACAGGTATAACTATCTCAATGCTGCTGGGCCTAGGAGCAGCCGGAACGGCCACAGGAGTCTCAGCCTTGGCAACCCAGCACCAAGGACTGTCACAGCTGCAGGCAACAATTGACAAGGACCTGCAGAGGATCGAGAAATCCATCTCCTTTCTAGAGAAGTCAGTCTCCTCGCTCTCAGAAGTGGTCTTGCAGAACAGGCGAGGACTAGACCTCCTGTTCATGCAGCAAGGGGGGCCTGTGGGCCACCTTGAAGGAGGAGTGCTGCTTCTATGCAGACCACACGGGAGTCGTGAGAGACTCCATGGCAGAACTCTGGAACAGACTGGCTCAGAGACAGAAAGACAGGGAAGCCCAACAGGGTTGGTTCGAGTCCTGGGTCAATCGATCACCATGGCTAACCACCCTAATTTCTACCCTAATAGGTCCATTGGCAATGCTACTTTTAGCTGTCACCTTCGGACCATGCCTGCTGAACAAGCTGGTCTCATTCATTCAGACCCGCCTAGAACGGGCCAACATCCTGTTCATAGGCTGTGAATTCGACCAGGGAACACTGCCAGTCACAAGATTTTCTACCCAGGTTTACCAAACCCCTTTCTTTGTGAACAACCCCATGCCTCATTTCAGTGCCTATGCATATGACTACTTCGTTCATTTGTGAAAAAGGAGGGGGGAGATGTAGTAGATAGGGACAGGCGCTCGGAAAATCTCGCGATGTCACGGAAAGCAGCAGGATTCCTCTCCCCTAACGCCTAGTGATAAGGGATCACCCAAGAATGTTGTCCCCCCTAACATTAGTAACTTTCTACTCCTTACTAACCAATTACAGTAAGGTAAGACCCCCTGACGTAGAGAAAAAACTTTCCCAGTATAAAACCCGACGAGGCGGGACAATAAAGGTCTTGAACCATCCACCATACTGGTGTCTGTGTGTGTTCTTGGCCCGAGTGACCCTGGAGAGTTTGGGTCGCCATGCCGTTTCCTCAGAACCAGGTCGCCTCGCCTTGCATCAGAAGGCAACAGCATCCACACCAGGGAATGCCCTACAAGTTTGGGGAATGTGAGAACAGCTTCAGTCGTAGGTCCCAGCTGATCATCAACCAAATAATCCACACTGGGGAGAGGCCCTATGAGTGTCCCAAGTGTCAGAAGAGGTTTCAGACCAGCTCCAATCTCCTCAGCCACTAGTGGATTCACACTGAGGAGAGGCCCTTCTGCTGCCCTGACTGTGGGAAGGGCTTCAAGGACAACTCCATCCCCATCACCCACCGGCACATCCACACTGGGGAGAGGCCCTACGAGTGTCCCCAGTGTGGGAAGAGCTTCTTTGGCAGCTCTGACTTGACCAGACACCAATGGAGACACCGGTAAGGGAAGTCCTGCAAGTGCTCCAACTGCTGAAGAGCTTTGTGCACCGCTCTAGCTTCATCCCCCATGGGAGGATCCACATTGGTCAGAGCCCTGGTGACCCACATTTCCTGTGATCCATGTTGGGAGGACACCTGGCTGGTTATCCTTTTGGTTTGGCCCTAATTTTCTTCTGATTTTTCTTTATTACTTAAAAACACCTGAAATATGACAAAAAAGAAAGTAATTGATCAAGGATATCTAAAATCCTATTACTTAACAGGTGTTTGAGGAATATTCTGGAAGATTTGTGTGTTCTTGGGGGATTTCAGGAAGTGTTCTCCATATCCTTGCACTCCAGAATTCAAGATAAATTGGTCTGTCACCTCAAAATTATTCAATCCCACTGAAAACACCTCAATTTTACCCCAAAATGGCTCAATTCATGTCAAATTGTTCCCACTTCAGAAAAACTCAGTCCCATGCCATATCTAGTTGATTCCACAATCTCCAGGGTGAGATGGTGTTGGAAGGAGATTGGGAGAAGTGAGATCGAAATTTGAGGGTGTGGGATTGGGATTGTGTAGGTCTGGGTGTGTGTGATCTATTTTGATAGTAAATAAAACTTTCAGAACTATCGATTTCTGTCCCATT
This sequence comes from Melospiza georgiana, assembly GCF_028018845.1. NCBI lineage: Eukaryota > Metazoa > Chordata > Aves > Passeriformes > Passerellidae > Melospiza > Melospiza georgiana. The sequence continues at coordinate 9,066,472 of NW_026652215.1, forward strand.
CATTTTCCATCACTTCCAGTTCTGTTTTCAGAGTGCCATCTTCTCAGCTGATTGTGTTGGTGTCCTCCTTTCTCTCCTGCCTCACTTTGCCTGCTCTGTTTCTCTCTCAGTGTCTCCCTTAACCCAGGGCAGCTCCCACCAAAGATCCTGCCCTGATTTACTTCCCAATCCATGAGCTACATCAACCATGGGTGAAGTTATGAAGGCTGGCAGTGAAATGTCATTGTAGGATCTTGCTGCACTTGGCTTTTGGCTCCTTCTTAAGAGCTTTGCCTTTGAGGGCAGGAACATCTTTTCCTGGCTGGGAACTGGAATTCCAGCCCCTGGGAGTGTGTGCCATGGATCCCAGAGGGGCATTCCCGAGTCTCCCAGGGTGCTGCTCCTGCCATGCCTCCCAAGGAGCTGTGCAGGGCCAGGGGACAAGGTCCAGCAGCTCTGTTGGTTCTGCAGTGCCACAACAGCCCCTGGTTCCATGAGTGTCCATACTGCAAACAGAGGTTCCTTGGTTCCCATGATGCCCTGCTGTGTCACCATGGATATTTAGTGCCATGAAGTTCTTCAGTGTCACAATGGCCTCCCTCTCTCCATGAGCTTCCGCAGTGCCACAATGGCTTCCTTGGATGGGCAGTGTCACCATGGACCATTGGCTCCATGCAGCCCCACTAGGACACCATGGACTCCTTGGTTCCATGAGGTTCTGGGAGTGTCTCCATGGTCTCCTTGGATCCACAGTGTCACAATGGTCCACTGGATCCACATGGCCCTGCTGTGTCACCATGGGCCCTGGGTTCCATGGGACCCCAGGGTCACAATTGACTCCTTGCTTCCATGTCACCCTCTTAGGGTCAAAATGGTCCCTTCATTCCATGAGGAATACAGAAATTTTGTAGAAACATTGAGCAAATCCTTCTTAATAAAACTGGGAACATCTGTTTGCATTCAAAAGAGATGTTAATGGTGACGGTGGCACCAGCAGCCTCCATCTGCAACAGAGATCCAGGGAAAGGACAGGGACAGAGAATTCAGCTGGGAGACTCAGAGAATTCTGCTCCCAGAGACCATTTCTGCTCACACTGTCCCTTGGAGAAAGGTGACACCATTCCAGGCAGCCTGGACTGAGCAGGTGGCTCCCGAGTTGGGTTTGTTGTTCAGGAAATCTGCTCAGGCTTTTCCATTTTTTCTGGTTTGAAAGCAAAACCAGTGAGAGACTCCAAGTCACAATTACAATTTATTAGGAAAAGAAAAAAAAAAAAACAAACAACAAAATGCATTCAATAATACAAAAGAAAAAACATTGACAAAGTCAGAATACAACTTGACACCCTGTTGGTCAGGGTGTTGTTAGCAGTCCAGTTGGAATGGTGGCTGCAGTCCTCCTGGAGTGGCAGATGTGGTTATGTTGGAGCAGTGATCCTGTAGTAGGGTGTAGTCTTCCTCTGAAGATCCAATGGAAATGGCAGCTGTTCCCTGGGAAATCCAGTGGAAAGGCAGCTTGTTCGGTCCCAAACCCCAGATTATATCCTGGTGGGGATGCTTAACTTCTCCCCACTGGGCGGAGCATCTCACAATGAGCTAAAATCATTCTATAAGTCATGGGGTGGGTCAAGAAATGGCTCCCAGAGGGAGTTATCTCTGAGTCACATGGCAAGGCATTGATTGGCCCATTTACAGGAGATAAGGAAAAAGTAATGCCCTTCCTGCTTTCAACAGCTCTTGAGGATTGGAATAGAATACATCTTTACATTGTAACCTAGGACATCTATCACTGATGGAAGGGTGGGATGGAATAACTTCATATTTGAGGTCATTTTGAGCTCTGCTGGGGGTTTCCCGAGGTCTGGTAGTGCTGTTGGCTTCAGGAACAGTTTGGGCAATGGCTCTGGGACTGAGGGCTGGTTGAAAAACGAGAACGGTTGTTAGTCTTGTATTTACAGTCTTTTGCTATATGTCCAGTTTTCTCGCAGTTATAACAGTTTCCACTGCCTTTATTACATTCTGTATTGTGGGGAAGCACATTTAATGCAACCAGCACTTCCATTGCACCCTGGCCTGTGGCCTTGGCTAGGCTGGAGTCACGGTCTGAGACCGCTTGGCAAATGCAAGCATCAACCATCTGAGCGATGGTCGGCTCATGGACAAGGCGGAGGGTGTCCAGAACTTTCTGCACTCAATAATGGCATTACAGAAAGCTAATTTGCTAATAAGATAATCCCAGACCTTTTGATCATCTACCTGTTTTTCCAGCACTTTATTAAGGTGATCGACAAACTTGATGTAGCTCTCATCCGGGCCCTGGCAAATGTCAGTGAAGTCAATGTGGGATGTAGAAGTGTCAGGTGGAGGAGGGTAGACCTTGCAGCACCTTTGAGATCTTCCAGTATTGATCGGGGGAGGACTTCAGCCTGATATTGCAGTCTAGTGTAGTCTCCTTCCCTGGTAACACAGTCCGTTGTGAGGTGTTGTCACCGTTCTTCCTCAACATAACCTTTTGGCAATTCATTAAATTTATTTATCCAAAGTTGTTTCCACAAAATAAACTCAGCAGGTGACAATATAATTTTTATACACTCTATTAAATTTTATGGTACCATCGTGTGGGCAGTAAATGGTGCATCCAGCAAATTCTTAAAATAGGGAGAACTCCTCCCATAGTCCTTTGTAGCATTAACTAAGTCCTTAATTTCCCTATGGAGGTAGAGAATCCAAGATTCAGATGGCACCTGTGCAGTATAAGCAGGGGCCAAAACCTAAATGGGAATCCATAGGGAATAGATTTAGGTTTTGGCCCCCGCTTATACTGCCCAGGTGCCACCTGAATCTTGGATACCACCTACCAGTCCCCCTCCTTTGCAGCTTTGCTCCGCATCCTCTTCCAAGAATCCTTGGGCTCATCCTCACTCTCAGATAAGCTATCGCTCTCTTCCTCTGCAGAGGAAGCAGGTCTGCTGGGGGGGGCGTAGGGCATTCAGCCAACTGGCAACACACTGTGTTGAAGGCCTTTGGTAGCCAAAATGGCTTCCTTCCAGTTGGCCCCATGTCCAGTTCCAGGGTCGGAACTCAACATCAAGTTGGGGCCTGTCACAGGGGAGGTACGTGGAGCAAAGGCAGGAAATGGGGATGAAGGCCGAAGGGAATCTAAAATGGTGGTCTCTCTAACAGGAGCCATCCATCTTGTGATTTGTAGGAAGGGGGATTAGGATCAGGAGATGAAGGAATGCGGGTGAGGGAATATCTCAGGGCAGCATGGCCACTACCACCCTGAGAAGAGGACAGAAAAGGAGGGGAGATGACAGATAGCAGATGGCTTGTCTGTGCCAAAGGGCGGGCTCCATCTCCCGTCCTGTTCTCAGGGAACAGGGGTTTGGGAACGTGGTGGGAGGATTGAATAAACCAGGACAATGGATTGGAACCATGAACTCGTTACATGATCCCATAAATTGAATGAAACAACAGATACAATTTCCCAACTTTTAAAACCCCTTGACCCCTTGTGTTTGTAAAATATAAAGCTTTTTCCCAACAGCATCCCAAAACAGTAACTGATAGATAGAATCAACAGAGACATCAGGAAAGTCCTCAAATAACCATGAACAATACCTTTTAAACTCCCCTCAGAAAATGAACTCCCCTCTAAATTTAAAACTCTCCAACACCTAACAAAAACATCCTTTGCAGCTTGGAACTGATTATTTTCCATAGCTGCACCCAATGAAAGAGGAAATGCCCATCCACAGGAACGGAAAATCAAAAGCCCAAACCCCCGGGAGCTCTCTGCCACTCAGTCACTCACTCTCAGTCTCACAGGCACAATCTTCAGCCAAAGTGGGGCCTGTGGAGCTGTCAGCAAAGCTGGTCCCACAGATGTTGAGGGGATTGTTGACTTCTTCAGTGAGATTCAATAAAACTCAAGTCTCATTTCAGCATTGTTGTTGACCTGAAGGGGTACAGCTTCCAGTGACATCTGGCTGGCAGGATCACTGCTGGAGATGCTACCGGGGACCTTAACAGATCATGTCCCTGTTTGGGTGCCATGTGTAGCATCATTGCTTTGCTGAGGCCCTTGTAGCATCCAGCACTCATGAGCCCAAAGCTCACTGCTACCTTAGAAAGCTGACAGAACAGGCAGGATGGGTTTTCATATGATCTCCTGCAAACTGGGTTTATTGGTACAGGAACAGGGTACACAGCTGAACAGGGTCCACGGATGAAGACAGGGTGTAGGCTGAGGGAACAGGGCCTTATATGGGGTAGTGAGCTGAGAGTCAGAGTCCAATGGATATGGGGGAAAATGGTGCAGAGGAGGGGTCAGAGCTCAGGTCAGCCAATAGGGAAACAAGGGTGGAGGAATGCAGCAAACTAGGGCCAGTGGAGGGACAGAGGGAGAACATTCTAGGGCTAAACAAATGTAGGCAATGGGAGTTGAACTAGGATAATTAGGCCAATGGGCCAATGGGGTAACATAACGTGACATGAATCATGTGTCTGCAAAGATCAATGGGAGAAGAAAGCATCTCACCCTCACCTGAAAGCCTATTCCTCTTATCTGGAACCAGTCCTCCATGTCTAGGGGATTGAGACTCTGATGGCAGGGCTCTGGGCCTCCACACATCCTCACAGCTGGCCCAGGGCAGGTCTGGAGTGGTCTTGGTGGCAGCTTGGGCTTGGCACACACTTGAGGAGGGTGTCTGTTTTCAACAGGGAGCTTAGGAGCTTCAGATTACTAAAATAAATAAAGAAAACCCCCTCTTTGCCTGAGTGCAGCCAGTTCTCCAAGCTAAGCTGACCCCAGGTGAGTGAGGAGAGACAGGATGGGGTTTGGAAATGTGGAGCAAGGCTCTCCACACTGGGTCAGAAATCAAGGCACAGCTTCTCAGAGCAGGCCAGACCTCCTTAGGAAAGCCCCTGGGTCTATCAGTCACAGAATGCTGCTATCATTTCTTCTCTAAAGAGAACATACACCCTTAAAACAGGAATGTGGATTTATTAGAAGCTATTTGAAATATTTCTCTGTAACAATAGAAAAAGAACTTCCTAGTGAACTGCACTACAGTGGAGGAAATCAAAGCAAAACCATGGTTTGTCAGGAGTGCTTGATCATAATGAGCCTCATGGTGCATTTGGAGCTGAGCCCTGGAACCTCAGAGCCTGAGAGGAGATTGCACAAACCTTTCCCGGAGTCAAAGACGGACAAAAACCCCAAAGTTTCTTGAGGCATGAATGGGTCCCTCTGAGGTCCATCCCCAACACAGGCTCCTCATGGACTCCTTGGAAGAGAGAATTGGAGGCCAGGATTGCATGAAATCCTCTAAGAGACTCAGTGCAGAAAGGAAAATCCAAAGTACTTAAAAACCTTGAGTATCTCAAAGTATTAATGAGCACTACTGGATGTCAGTACAAAGCTCTCAAGGGACTCATTAAAGAAGAAAATTGGGACCATGATTGCACAAAACTCTCACAGAGTTTGTATCAAAAGGGAAACACCAAGTACCTTAAAAAATCGGAAGTACCCTGAAGTATTAATGAGCCCCACTGAGTGTTGTTACTGACAAAGCCTCTCCAGGGACTAATTACAGCAGATAATTGGAGGCTGTAGCTGCACAAACCTCTCAGAGACTCCAAGGCAAAAGCAAAACCCAAAGTCCTTTGAAAAACCTGCACAGAGGCTCCTGGTCCAGAGGCAGCTCCTGGCAAGGGCAGCGCTGCAGAGAGACAGCTCTGGCCAGTAGCAGCTCCTGTGCACAGCCCAGCAGGGCTGGGGCACTGCCTGCAGCCACCCCGGGCACAGCACAGGGGCACAGAGGGGTTAAACTCAGCCTGGGCTGGGAGCACAGAGCAGAGCTCACTCAGGGCTCACTAGAGCAGAAATCAGCCCAGGTTTGAAACAGCCATTCCCTGGCTGTGTGAAGAGAAGCTGCCGTTCCTGCAGGGATCTCCTGGAGCTGGCACATCCCACAGCTTTGAGGACCTTTCAGGAGGACTCTCAGAGCTGCTCCAGGGCAGGGCTGTGGCCCCAGGGCAGGGCTGGCTTTCCCTGCTGCCCCAGCCCAGGCACAGCCCAAGGCAGCTCCTGTTGCCAGGCTCTGCTGCAGGGCTGAGCAGCCGGGGCTGCAGCCAGGGGTGCCCAGGGCTGTCGTGCAGAGCAGGGTCCTGCAGCCCAGGGCGCTGTGCTGGGGCAGGGACTCTGCTGCCTGCCAGGGACAGCTCTCAGCTGGCCTGGGGAGCTGCTCCCAGCGCTGGAGAGAAGCTGTGGGGGGAAGGAGCCACCCTGAGCAGGGCAGGGGCTGCTGCTGAGAGGGGCTCGGTGGGGCAGGGCTGCTCCCAGCTCCAGACCTGCCTGGGCACAGCTCCAGAGGATACTTCCCAAAGAAGGTAAGCCAGGGATTGCTGTAAAGATCAGGGGTTTCCTGAGAGTGTTTCTATTTTCTTCTTGGAGAAGGATGGGAAATTTGGGGTGATGACAAAAAGATTTTTGCTTTTTATACATTTTGAATGTATTCATAGTTCTGTAAATTACTATTATATAGTTATAAAACTATAATCCTTACTCTAGTAAACTCTTAAACTAACTCTGTTAAATCACTATTATATATTTATATTACCATAATCCTTAATTAGCATTAGTATGTTTCCTAACCTTTCTCTTAGATTTTAGAAAAATAGACATTTTAGACTGTCTAAATATATTCCTGAAATACTGTGTAGTCTTATTATCAGGAAGAGGACCTATAGGAACATTTTTTTAATTGACCAGAATGTGAGCAGTCACAACAAATATTTTTGGCAAAGAAGCCTTTGGACCTAATCCAACCGGTTGTACCAGGGGTGTGTAACTAGGGAAACTGAATCTCCTATTAGATGTTCCTGTTAAATTTTCTTTATCAATCAACCTTAATAAATTGTGTAAATCAGGGCCCGGGTGTGCCCCATCCCCACTGGGACGCCTGGAAGCTTCCAATAAATGTGTGGTTTTTACTTTACTGTTCTAACACTGTTGCAAGTGGGTTTTTTTTTCTTTGGGCTATGGACAACAGAGTGATGAGAGAAGCAGAACAGGAATTATAATCCCAGATTCACAGAACATTTTGAGTTGAAAGGGACACACTGGATCATCCAAGGAGTGTCTGAACATTTACAGAGACTCCAGAACTGTAACTTTGGGTGGTCAGTCTCTGCTGGGAGCCTCCCAAAGGGCCCTCAGCCACTCCTCAGCCCTGGGCAGCAGCAGCATCACCTCTGCAGGGCCCAGCAGGGCTCTCCTGAGCTGCCCTTGCCCAGCTGCACACAGAGCCTGCCCCAGCCAGGGCCCTGCACACAGGCAGGTTTCTGTAGGGCCCAGCCAGGGCACACGGGCTGGGATGGGCTCTGTGAGCGCTGGCAGGGACAAGGCTCCTCTCAGGAGGGAATGTGCAGGCCCAGGGGCATGCTCAGAGAAGGAGAGGGGGCTGAAGAGAGCAGTGCTGGGGGCAGGAGGGCACAGTTGATGTGTGGGAGGTGCTGGGCACAGCTGGGCACGGGAACACTGTCCTGAGTGCCCGGCTGTCTCTGCCTTGCCCTCTCAGGCACAGCACCACAACATCTTCTCTTGGACTGCCCTGCCCTGATATTGTCACTGTTATCTGCTGCTCTCAGAGAGGCTCTGGCGTTTGCAGCAGCTGAGTCAGGCACTGCCCTTGGCATTCCTGCCCGGCAGGTGTGTGTCCATGGGAATGGGGTGTCCGAGCTTCCCTGGCACCTGTGGGGCTGTGGGCAAAGCAGTCCATGGGAAAGGGGAATGAGCTGAGCCCCCTTCCTGAGATCCCATCATGGGCAGAGCCAGGGATCTCCTTGCTGTGCCCTTCCAAGCTCTGAGCTGCCCTCCTGGGTGCAAATGTGTGCCAGAGCCTCTGGGAGTTCCCTGAATGTCCCACGGGGAAGGGCAGAGCTGCCAGAGCTGAGGAAATGCTGCTGGGTTTCCCAAGGGAGCCGAGAATGTCCTTGGCATGAGGGGGTGCAGAGACCTTGCCCAGACACCTTTAGAGATGGTGAGACATTCAGGGATCCCTCTGCTCTGGGCAGGGTCTGGTTTATCCCAGGGTGATCCAGGAATATGATTGTGCTCTGATTGCAGCCAAAGGTGCAAAGGCAGTTGGGAACAAGCCCATGCAGCCCCTCACCTTCCTTTAGCCACAGGGAATCCTTTGCCTCTCCCATCTCTCAGTGGCAAACTCTGAGTGCAGCCGAAATGCTGGGGATTTCTGACCTCAGAGAGCCAGAAATTATTTGTGGGGAGGAAAACAATTCCTAAAAAACCTTCTGCTATTCATATCTTATAGGACTGTGAATGAAGATGCTACCAAGCCTGTCTGCTTTAGAAGCGATTCCCCTGTCAAATCTTGAACATCCATCCTTGTCCCTCTGCCACATGGCCACAAACCCAGGGCAGTGGGGCAGAGATGGCTCCTCGAGAGCCCCCAAGCACAGGCCTGGCTGCACCTGGCACACTCAGCCAGCACAACTGGAGCTCAGGCAGGGACCTGGGTGAAGGTTTTCCCAGAGCAGGAACAAGGCTACAGGGACAGTCTGCGGGGAATGGCCCAGGCTTGGCTCAAAGCAGCCCCTCCTGACTTGTCACTGTCCTTTCTCCATAAACAGGTCCCCAAGTGCAGCCCCAGCAAATGTCCAACAGCAGCTCCATCAGGCACTTCCTCCTGCTGGCATTGGCAGACACGCGGCAGCTGCAGCTCCTGCACTTCTGCCTCTTGCTGGGCATCTCCCTGGCTGCCCTCCTGGGCAACGGCCTCATCATCAGCGCCGTAGCCTGCGGCCACCACCTGCACACACCCATGTTCTTCTTCCTGCTCAACCTGGCCCTCAGCGACCTGGGCTTCATCTGCACCACTGTCCCCAAAGCCATGCACAATTCCCTTTGGGACACCAGGAACATCTCCTACACAGGATGTGCTGCTCAGCTATTTTTCTTTATGTTCTTCATCTCAGCAGAGCTTTTCCTCCTGACCATCATGTGCTACGACCGCTACGTGTCCATCTGCAAACCCCTGCACTACGGGACCCTCCTGGGCAGCAGAGCTTGTGCCCACATGGCAGCAGCTGCCTGGGCCACTGCCTTTCTCTACTCACTGCTGCACACAGCCAATACATTTTCTCTGCCCCTGTGCCATGGCAATGTCCTGGGCCAGTTCTTCTGTGAAATTCCTCAGATCCTCAAGCTTTCCTGCTACAAATCCTATCTCAGGGAATTTGGGCTCATTGCAGTTAGTGTCTTTTTTGGTTTTGGCTTTTTTGTGTTCATTGTTTTCTCCTATGTTCAGATCTTCGGGGCTGTGCTGAGGATCCCCTCTGAGCAGGGACGGCACAAAGCCTTTTCCACCTGCCTCCCTCACCTGGCTGTGGTCTCTCTGTTCCTCAGCACTGCAGCATTTGCACATCTGAAGCCCCCCTCCATGTCCTCCCCATCTCTGGATCTGGCCCTGTCAGTTCTGTACTCAGTGGTGCCTCCAGCCCTGAACCCCCTCATCTACAGCCTGAGGAACCAGGAGCTCAAGGCTGCAGTGAGGAGACTGATCACTGGATGGTTTCAGAAACATTAAACTGCTGGCCAATTTCTGCCAATCACTTGTACTAAAAGACATCTTTCATACTTCTTTTTGCTTTGGTTGTGGTTTGTTCTTTTTTCCTTTGTATTAGTTTTTCATATTGTCCACAAAGAAATGTCACTGTTTGTGCCATTTCTCATTTTGTTTCTCTCCAACTTCCATGTGGCCAGAGACTGTGTCAATGAGGGGCTGCACTCCTGGTGGCTTTAAAGGAGCTAAAGGATCTCCCAGCAAAGTTTTTTCCAGAGATGCCCTTTTGTTGCGTTCCCTGGAGCTGCAGCAGCAATATCTGTGTGCAGAGCAGGGGGCAGATCAGTGCTGGCACAGCAGCTCTGCTCCTGCTGGCCACACCATTCCTGATCCAGGCCAGGAGCCATTGGCCTTCTTGGCCACCTGGGCACACTGCTGCCTCATGCCCAGCCTGCTGTCCATCAGTCCCTGCAGGTCCCTTTCTGCCTGGCTGCTCTCCAGCCACTCTGTCCCCAGCCTGTAGCACTGCAGGGGTTGTTGTGGCCAAAGTGCAGGACCCGGCCCTTGGACTTTTTAAACCTGACCTTGTTGGATTCACCCCGTGGATCCAGCCTGTCCAGGTCACTGTGCAGAGCCCTCCTATGCTTCCACAGAATCAACACTCAGATCCAGCTTGGTGTCATCTTCAAAGATGTCCTTGGTTTCGTTGGGGCCCCACAGTGTCACAATGGCCTCCTTATTACACCAGGCCCTGCACTGTCACACTGGTCTCCTTGGTTCCATGAGACCATGCAGAGCAACAATGGTGTCCTTGGTTCCATTGGGCCCCAAAATGTGACAGCTGACCCCTCAGTTCTGTGGGGATTCACAGTGTCACAATGTTCTCGTTGATGCTGCAGTTTCACAGTGGCCCCTTCGTTCCATGGGGCTGAGATGGAGTGGGGATCCATTCTGAATTAGGTGAAGTGCCTGGGAGAGGTGAGAGGTCTGTAGGGCCAAAGCTGAAGGAAAGGCCGCATTCCAGAGACAGCAAGGAGACAGAGAAAGAAAAACAGAAATTACTGCAAGGTCGATCTGCCCCAGACCTAGGAATTCCTCTGATAAAGAAGAACTAGTGCTAAATGTCACGTGGAATGAATATGTATGAACTTATTGTGAAACTGTATGCATATGCATTTGGGAGGGGGATAAAAGACGACCTGAGGTCTTCAGAGGTACACATGCCTTGTTGGGGGACTTGCGTCCGGCGCGCATCGTAATAAAAGCATACCGGGCTTTACAACTTTTATAAAGATGAGGTTTCTTCTTTTCTCCGCAAAACATTATGGCGAGCCAAGCCAGGAGTTCTCTGTCCCCGCAGGGACAGGGGGGATAGATGGACCTCCAAGGCGCGCCCTAGGATTTTTTCCTGGTGGGGCTCCGCTCATCTCAACTTGCCACCTGCGAGGACAGACAAGGACCTGCTGGCCTGCGGAGGAAGATACAGTATGTACTGAGGGGCCCCCGAGGGAGGGAAAGGAGAGCAAGGGAGTAAACCACCCAGAGACGTCTGAGTTCAGCTGATAGAGCAGCTGTATTAGAGATGGGGTTCATCGTTCTGATAGAGCAGACCGCAAGCGGCTCTGGAGGTGAGCCGGGTGAACCCGTGTATGTGTGTGTTGGGGGTTCATAGTTCTGATAGAGCAGAACCGCTAGAGGTTCTGGGGGTGAGCTGGGTGAACCTGTGTATGTGTGTTGGGGGTCCATAGTTCTGATAGAGCAGAACTGTTGAGCCCGTGTGTGCTTTGTTTGTGTGTGTGTGATGTCCGGACATTGTGTTGCTGTATGGTTAATGTGTGCATTGTGTGGTCGGTGAGCTGTGTTTCTAATCGTGCAAGTAAATAAGTGTATGGTGTATAAAAGGAATAAATCTACAGTGCGGGGGGGTCAGTACTACCCGTGTTTGAAGCAGCCGAGTGAGGCCTGAGACACTGGCTGCAGCAGGCTGCGGGGGCAGGGACAGAAGTGCCCCGCAGAGAAGCGAGTGGAAGAATGTCAGTGATGGTATTTATCGTGTTTAAATGTAGTGATTTGTGTAGATCTGGTACATTTTAACCGTGAGTATGAGTTCAGAGAGTTCCTTTGCCTTGGATGTTTGATTTTGATTGTGTCCAAGAAAATTGATGTGAGTAAATGCTGAATTATGGTATGCTATGTTGTGTTGAGAAAAGCGAGTACTTTGAGAGATATGCCCTTTTTCAGTGGTTTTGTGTGGTGATTTTCTTCCGCTGCATTGTGGTAATTTGATTCTCATTGTATAGTAGTGTTTGTGGAGATTTTAAGATTTTGTTGCAACAAGAGTGGCATTTTACATAGGAGAACTATAGTACAGTGATTTATGCTTAACTACGATAGAGTTAAAGGAATTCTAAGAATTCCCCCCTTCACAGCAATTCAAGCCTTAGCTCTAGGGAATTTGAGATAAAGGGGGGGTGCGGGTGCATGTGTTTGTGTCTGAGGGCATATCAGAGCTTCAGCTGTGACTAGCACAGCCTTTTTGCAAAGCAGTAAAACAAGTGTAAGTAGACACGGGGCTTAATTAGATTGTGCAAGAAGAGAACTAGAAAAGACTGATATTTTGTTTGCTCAGAATATAGTGTCTATGTCACGTTTTTGATTAGCATGCTGTGTGAGGTGACAGTGGCTGTCCCCTGGGCACAGGGACAGCTCTGGCTGCCCCGTCTCCCCAGGGAACACGGGAATGGCCTGTGAGCGAAAGCTGGATGTGCAGTTATTATTGCAGTGCGGTGTTTATGAGAAACACTGGTTTTGCTGTTCTAATAAGTGTCAGGGCACATGTAAATTAGAGGTTTCTGGTCAAGCGGATTCAGAACCTAAGGGCTTAGAACTTGTGTGTGGGAACCACATCTGATACCTGCCACCTGGAGCTGTGTGTATAGGAGGAAAGTTGAGAAACTTCTGTGAAGGTCTGTAAAAAGGTTTGAGTGGAAGCGAGATAGGGCAAGGAGAAATAAATAATGAGAACTGACCAGAGCAAAGAGGTTCCTAAATTAGCCCCTTTTGGGAGGGGCTCGCCGGGAGGAGGTTGCCAGTAAGAGCAGCTCAGAAAATAAAAAGATTTATAATACTTCATTGCTGTTAGTACTGTTTTAAAATAGGAGGATAAATGGAATAGAGTTTTGTATGCTGAAATGTCTTTGTGTTTTAAGAAATCACCCAGATTTCTTGAAAAGGGAAAACAAGGCAAAGAGAAAGCAAATCAAACATGTTGTTCAGCATGCAGCATAAGACAGCAACGTATGAAATCAGGCAAGGATTATCGTGCTGAAATGCAAAGCAATCACAGTTCACAAAATGAGTACATATGATTTGCTAAAGGCTCCTCCCAAGGTAAGGGAGGAAGGGTAAAGATGACCTCCCCAAAAGGGAAGAATTCTTGTTGACACAAGAGCCATATATTCAGTTTTAAATAAAGCTTTAGTACCTGTGGAGAATGTTTATGTTGCAGTGTGGGGAACAACTGAACAACTGGCCAGTCTGAGAAGGCATCCTTGTGCAAACCTTTAAAGTAATATGTGTACTATGTGTATCTAAAAGCTTTTGTACAATTTGCTCAATTTGCTAAACATTCTCAAATGAGAAAGGTTACTCTGGAGGCAAATGATATAAAGATGTTAGGCTTAACATTAACAGACACTGAAATTAAGAAAGACATTAGTAAAGAGATATTAGAATAAGTAAATAAATGTTTTCAAGAGTATAGGCCTCTGCTGTACCAGGGAGACTGAAAGATGCTCCCCCATGAGCATCAAGCTTAAGGAAAGAACACAACTAGTGAGAACTGAGTAGTACCCTCAAAAGGAAGATAAGGAAGGAATCAGCCCAATAACTGATAGTACTGGATTAAGGGCTGTCAATAAGATAACACAGAATTTATACCCTGTGGTAGCAAATCCATATACTTTACTAACTTGTTTAACACCTGAGCTAACCTGGTTCACTGTTTTAGGCCTAAGAGATGCCTTCTTTTGCCTCCCTATCCACGAAGCCAGCCAGAAAATTTTTGCATTCAAACTCAAGCTCACATAGTCCATGTGCCTGAAGGCTTCAAGATTCCCCACTCCGATTGGAGAACAGCTTGCAAAGACCCAGAGTCCCGGGAAGCTCCACAAGAGGAAAGGAGGCTGTTGCAGTACGTGGACGATCTTCTAGTAGCCACTCGGATGAGGGAAGCGAGAGAAGCCTGGACGGTAAGCCTTTTGAATTTCCTAGGACTCCAAGGACGCAGAGTCTCAAAGAAAAGGCACAGGTAGTGAAACAGAAGGTAATCTACCTGGGGTAAGAAGTGAGTGCTGAGCAGCAGACTTTAAAGCAAAGAAGCCGTATGCTAAACCTTGAAACCCCAGATAACGAAAGAACTCCGAACTCCTTAGGCATGGTAGGGTAGTGCCAGCTGTGGGTTTATAATTATGGACTGCTCGCCAGACCCCTTTATGCTCTTATTGCCAATGGAAACAGAGATCTCCAGTGGACACAAGATACCACATGGGCCTTTCGCCAGCTAGAGAGAGTGCCCTCATGTCGGCTCCAGCTTTGAAACTTCCAGATGTAAGTAAACCATTCTTTCTATTTTTCCCACGCAAGGAATTGCCTAGGGAATATTGGCTCAGGACTTGGACCCTTACTGAAGGGCAGTTGCTTACTTCTCTAAGCAACTAGATGCAACAGCCAAAGGATGGCCAGGTTGCCTCAGAGCTGTAGCAGCAGTTGTGCTGAATATTCAAGAGGCACGCAAGTTTACCCTGGGACAAAAATGACTGTGCTAGTGTCCCACACAGTGTCTGCAGCACTGGAAGTAAAGGGTGGCCACTGGCTCTCACCACAGAGGTTTCTGAAATGCCAGGCCATCATGGTAGAGCAAGACGATGTAGAGATAGTGGTGACTAATATTGTCAACTCAGCTTCTTTTCTCAGTGGAATCAAGGAGAAGCAGTACACCATAGTTGCCTAGAGACCACTGAAGCTACCTACTCCAGTCGCCCAGACTTAAGGGACACTACTCTGGACGATGCAGAGACCTGGTTCACTGACAGGGCAAAGTTCACAGTGACTACCTGCAGAGAGGTAATCGAGTCTGGACCCTTACCAACAGGTACCTCTGCGCAGAAGGCTGAGATAATTGCCCTGACCCGTGCCCGGGAAAGGGCAAAAGGGAGGAGAATAACCATCTACACAGACCCAAGGAATGCATTTGGAGTCATACATGCACATGGAGCCATCTGGAAAGAGAGGGGACTGCTGACCTCACAGGGAAAGAAGAGACAATCCAACTGCTGGAAGCAGTCCAGCTACCTGAAAAAGCATATTAAGGCACACCAGAGAGTGAGCTTAAAATTGGAAGAAAGAAATGAGCTGGCGGATGGAGAGGCAAAGAAAGCAGCAAAGGGTGAGGTACAGATTTTCCTCGAAGGTAAGCCATAATACAATAATACTAACCAAAAGAGACGTACAACTGCAAGGGGTGGGCTACCATTGAAAGAGAGGTAATAATCCCTTCCCATTTTCGTGGTTACTAGTGAAGGAAGGGCACTAGAAAACACACTAGGGGCCTAACTACTTAAAAGCCTTTTATAGAGTGTGGCTCCTTTCTCAAAATGACCAAGGCTGCAAGTGATACAGAGTGCATTGAAATGAAGTGTTGACTTTGAAGTAGTAATTTCCACAGGCTTTCTAGAACACACATCTGTTTGAAACAATCGTTGTATCGTTGTCAGGAATTTATATGCCACTATCACTCAGGTAAGCCGACAATGAGATCCTTGCCTCCAGACTAACCCCAAAACACGCCCCCAGCCAAAACTCGGTCAGACTGGGAGAGGCCATGAGCCTGTACAGCAGTGGCAAATTAACTTTTCAGAACTCCCAAGGAAAGGGGGGTATCAGTATTTACTGGTACTGATAGATACATTTTCAGGGTGGCCAGAAACATTCCCCACCAGAACTGTCAAAGCTCAAGAGGTGACCAGATTATTTTTATAAGGAATAATACCACGCTTCAGAGTTCCAGCCACGATATCCTCAGATAAAGAATCACATTTCATTTCCAAAATAGTGCAACAGATTAGTAGCCATCTGGGCATAGATCAGGAACTTCACACCCCATACCACCCCCAATCAAGCGGCCAGGTGGAGAGAATGAATCATTTGATTAAGCAGCAAATCATAGGACTGGGGCAAGAAGTTAATCTACCCTAGCCCAAGCTCTTCCACTAGCAATATTTCAAATTCAAACTAAACCTTGAGCTAAAGGAATGCTGAGTCCTTTTGGAATGCCTTATAGAAGACCATATAGAATACAAAGGGAATGTCCAGAATGTCCACCTACATGGTGGCATCAAGCAAACAGCTCAGAGTAATTGAGAAACATGTGGCTGGAACTCAGAGCAGGGAGTTAGATAGCCTGGGGATGATGTATATGTTAAGTCTCTTACAGAGAAGACTTCGGAACCACAGTGGGACAGACCACTGCGAGTACTTCTCACCAACTTCACTGCAATCAGAATCAAGGAGCAGAATGCCTGGATCCATCACTCTCGAGTGAAGAAGGCCCAGAAACCCCTTAAGGAGTGACGCCAGGAGACAATGAACTGAGATTAAAACTTACTCGGGCAAAGTGAGTATATTGCGGTCGGGAGTAGCTCATATTTTAGTTTGTAGAATTGTATTGTGTGTAATCATAACTGAAGTTTCAGAACTTGAGAGTACCTCTGTTCAAAGTAATGCTAAATGGCCTTGGTCCCGGGCATTTAATTAGTATACTAGATCCATAAGAAAACCTTGTGAGATAAAAGATTTAAACATATCTACTGTAGTAATCCACGAGAATCAGGTACGTGAAGAGCAAGAATAGTAAGAACAAGAACTGTAGACTCTTCAAAGAATCAGAAGAGAAGAAATCAAAGTAGAGTGCCAAGTCATCAATAGGGTAGCTTATGAGAGACCAGATGTAATTAGTGTCTGAACCTCCCTTGGTATATATAAACACCAGGAAGTCTGTGGTAACCTAAGTGAATCAGACTGTTGGTGTAATTTCACCTTGATACAGCCTGTAGAAGTGACCTGCCTTTGAGCTCGAATTACTATCAGACTTTCATTTGAATTCAAAGTGGACTCTGCACTTTTTACCACAGCAGGGCCTTATACACCCCATACTAGTTCAGACCCTACCCAAACTCCAAACTTGAACCTAACGTAGTAAAGAATGTGACTGAACAACAGCTCCTTAGGTCATTTTCCAAGCCAGTTGGCTGAACACTCAGGAAATGACTGGTAAAGGGTGCTGAACTGCAGGCGGTAAATTAACCCAAGCAAGAAAGGTGATTTTCTTTATTTATAGCTATCCCTTTTCCTACTGAGGTTTGGATCAGTGATTGTCCCAGTCTGAGGCAGTTGGATTCTGCTTAAAAGAGGTAGAGAGAGACTCCCCCTCAGAGCTCAGCAGCAGGCTGTAGGATTCTGAGCATCACTTTTGTGCTGAGTGTTTCAAGTAGCAGAAACCTGATCCCAGTTTCTTCTGAGGCACTGCAATGAATTTAGGCTCTTCTCTCAGACTTCCCCTTCATTATTTACTTGAGGCTTGGACCTGAAGCTAGGGGCAAGGTGGGTGAGGTTTCGTAGACCAGGAGAGACATTCCTGCTTGCCACAAAGCAGGGAAATCAGGTGCTCTGGAGGGGGAAGGAGATTCCTGAGGTCTCTACATTTCAGAACAAACATCTGCCTCAAATATGACCTAAACCTCTGTCAGATACACTTGTGAAGTGTGTCTGAATTTGCAGTGTGAGCCCAGCACATCCCTCTGGCAGGGAGGGATGGTCATAAACAGAAAGCAGTTCCTGTTCCCCATAACAAACATCTAACTGGCATATTAGGGACAAGATTAGGAGTTTTAAATGGAATTGATTCAGAAATACTGGTGAATAAACTGGCCACTGCAGCAGGTGGCCTAACAAAATTGAAGCAGCCTTTATAGTAATCTCTATTGGCATTAGGAACTAGCCGGTGACAGATTTCAAAAGTACTGCCAAAGTAAGGAAGTATGAAAAGGCCAGGGACCAAGACCACAAGTTGATAGTAGAAGCACTTAGTATAGTTCAAGATAATGTGTCTTTAGCTTTCAGTTGTATACAATAACAGTTATGGGTACAAGCAACAGCAGCTCTGATCATATGGGAAAGGGGTGAAGGTAATTTTCCAGCTGAAATTCAAGAAATTGTGTTGGATAATGCAATTGATTTTGAAAGGAACTTTAAATCCTGGTGGACTATGGTGAATTTCACCTATGATCCTGTTTCTAATGTGGAAACTGCCTTTGTGCTTACCATACATAATGCCACTGTTTATGTTATCCATCCCATCATTGCCCTAGGATTAAACCATGAAAAAACAATACTCTATCCTTCAGAACATAGAGTGTGGGCACGAAAGATGAATGGAAAGTGGCAGACAGTAAACTTGGAATCCTGCATTACTAGAGAAGAGATGGGATTCATTTGTGAAAGCAATACTATTAATGCTCAGGATGTGTGTTTGGACACTGAACAGAGTATTTGTCACTTTGAAGTTCATCCAGTCACTGACCAGAAAACTGTGCTCGTATATACTGGAAAAGGGTGTGTGTGTCTGAGGACTGCCTGTGCTGCAGTAAAAATTGATAGCAATGATGTTATTCTGTCTAGTAGAAATCATTCTAATCTCTGCATTTGTAATTTTGTTAAGATTATTGGGTGTGATTTTTGGTATTTGGTACCAGTAACATCCCACCAGCTGATTTAAGCCAATTACACAATGTATCACAGACTACCACCTACCCCTAGTGGGATGAACCTTACATTGGTAAAACCATTAATTAAGCACCAAGACCTATTGGAAGGCTTGAAAGGAATCCAAGGAAGCGGAAAGAAAACCTTATTACTGTCCAACATGATACAAAGGAGATAACCAGAGTTCTACAAAGAATAAAACAAAATATGGATCGTCACTGGTGGGATGTGATCTTTGGGTGGTCACAAACTGCAAATGGAATCTTTAATAAGTTGTGCCACCCCATTGTAGTTTTACTAATATTAGTTGGGATAAGATTAGGATTATCTATTATATTGTTAATTTGGAACTGGAGAATGCTACAACGAATAGCTGTATTAACATCTTTGTCAAACGTACATGGTGAAGCACTAAAAGACACTTACTGTCATGAAGGTTTTCATTAAGTAAAAGAATTTACTTATTTCCTAGGAAAGGGGGGAATGAGACAGAGTAAAGATCCATTCTGAATTAGGTGAAGTGTCTATGAGAGGTGAAAAGTCTGTGAGGCCAAAGCTGAAGGAAAAACTCGCGTGCTGAGACAGCAAGGAGACAGAGAAAGAAAAACAGAAAAGACCACAAGGTCGATTTGCCCCTGACTTAGAAATTCCTTTGATAAAGAAGAACTGGTGCTAAATGTCACGCGGAATGAATATGTATGAACTTAATGTGAAATTGTATGCATATGCATTTGGAAGGGGGATAAAAGAAGACCCGAGGTCTTCAGAGGCATGCATGCCTTGTTGGGGGACTTGCGTCCGGCGCACGTCGTAATAAAAGCATACCGGGCTTTACAACTTTTACGAAGTTGTGAGGTTTCTTCTTTTCTCCGCAAAACATGCCTCTCCACAGATGCAGTCAGCCTTGCCACAGATGCCATGAAAGCCTCATCAAATCAACCCCCTGGACAATGGTTGCAAATGGCTGCCTCGGAGCAGCCATTTTCAGGGTCTGAACAATTGCTGCAAAGCCCAATATGTGGCATTGGCCAAGCACAAGGGGACCGAAGCCAACCTGCCCCTGAACATTTTCATAAAGCCCTGTGCCCAACAGCATGTCTGAGACATCCACACACCTGGGTTCCTGCAGTGCCAGCTCAGCATTCTGCACCACCGCGTCGGCTGCCAAACGAGCCCACTTGGTCTCAAAAACACCAAATTGCACATGGTCAAAAAGACAATGTGCCACATGATCGAGGTCATGAGGCGTCAGCACATCCGTAGCAACCCTCCCGAGAGTCTGCATAACCTCAGCAGACCCCAAACCATGCTGAGCAACCGCATCATGGACTTCCCTCTCCAGCTTTTACAAAAGCAGTTCATGAGTGTTGGGAGTAACACCCCTGAGCATAGGGAAAGCCTGGGAACCCCCTGGCACAGCCACAGCAGCTGCTGTGTCCCGGTACTTGGGCCCCACAGGGACAAGAGGCGATGACTGACTGGGAGCCAGGTCAACACCACTCGCCCCCGCGCTCCCTGCAGCACCAGCAGAGCCAGAGGAGGCCGCTCTGCGACCCAGCAGATGCCGCGAGGAGGCAGGCTCAGACATCTCGTTAGTCTTAGTTTTGGCTTCTCACCAGAAACGCACGGGGTCCCTCGGACACACAGTCACCTGGCATGAGGGAAGCGTCCACAAATTCAACGAGGAGATGCCACGGCCCCGGGAACCCACTGGCCTCCCATCGGCCGTGTCGGCATTCGCGCTAAAGGTAAATATCTCAGCGCCCTGTCGTGCCGCAGCCCTGGCAGGGGGCGCCTTGGCGGGCACAGGTGCCAGCACTGCCTGCAAACCCAGTGTGGACTGGGACGATGTGACCATGGTCACAGGGGTTTTCAGGATTAAAGAGAGATGAGAATGTTGACTCCATGATCAGAAGGCTTGATTTATTATTTTATTATATATATAGTGCATTATAACTAAACTAAAAAGAAATAGAAAGGAAAAGATTTCTCGGAAGGCTAAGCTAAGAATGGAATTTAATAGAATGAATAACAAAGATCTGTGTCTCAGCTGAGAGCGAGACCCAGCTCTGCCATGAATGGTCAGTACATCCAAACATCCACAGGAGACCAATCACGGATCCACCTATTGCATTCCACACCAGCAGATAACCATTGTTTACACTTTGTTGCTGAAACTTCTCAGCTTCAGCAGGAAAAATCCTAATGAAAGGATTTTAATGAAAAGATGTCTGTGACAGGATGAGACCGGCACGGTGCCCCCATCCCCGACACGGAGGAGGGGAGGGGTGCCGAGAGAGGTGCAGCCTGTGGAGCCGCATCACTGCAGAGTGGCACAAGGGAGCCTGGCACAGCCAAATCCACCCCAGGGGAACAACTGCCATCTCCCGTGTTGGACCCGTCCCTTAGCACACCGTTCCAGGGTGGGAAGAGAGCTCCACATTGCACAGAAACTCAAACTTCCCCTCGTCCATGTCCGAGACAGAAGGGCTCCACTGGGAACTCCGAGGGGTACAAGAACCAGACCCCTGCCAAAGATCCTCACACTTTTTCCACTGCACCAGCAGTGATCCCACGTCTACGGTGCAATCATCAAAGAGGGCCTCCATGAGGTGTACCCCCACAAGAGATCACTCCTCCTTGGAGAACGGCTTTGCAGAGTTCGAAAAGAGCCCTCGGTCTCGGGCCCACAGAAGCAATCGCTCAAAATCATTCCAGGAAATAGAAATCTGTTTCCACTCCAGGACACCTCCTCCAGAGATCTAAAATGAGGGAATGCTCCTTGAAACCCACAGCGGTTGCCATTACCCCAAGAACAGTAGGCAAAGCACCAAAGAGGGGTGACAATAAAACCTCACCGTCAATCCAGACTCTGTCTCAGCCTAGGCTGCAGTACACTTTGGCAGTCACCTGATGTCACTAGAGGATAGAAAAGAACAGAAGCACACATCGCTGTTCTCAAGGTCAAGAAAAAATGTGAAGTTTATATTCTGACTCCAACATTTATAGTTTTCCAAAAGTGACAGCGGATTGGAGTAACAGTGCCACCTCTCCAATGATACAGGTCAAACCAACAGCCCTTCAACTCTCTCCTCCTCCATAAAAGGAATGCGAAAAAAATGAATTATTTACAGAAATTGTGTGAGAAAGTTCACTACAAGAATGTCAACATCAGAAGGCTTAAAAAATGTTAAAAAACCAGGATGAAACAAGTTGGGCTAAACTTGACCTCTGGTGACTGCTTCTCTGGTGACTGCCCCTGCACCACTGGGACTCACTTGTTTCCTTCCTATGGAGACCATTGTGACACTGTGGAGCATTGTGGAAGCAATGGGCCATGGTGACACTTAGGGACTTCTGGAAGCAAGAGGAACATTGTGACTCCGCAGGGTACCATGGATCCCAGGGGCCACTGTGACACTCTGGGGCCTCGTGGAACCAAGAACATCTTTCTGTTCTCTTCGAATAAAGAACATGTGGCCTTGTTGGGCCTCACAGTCCCAAGGGGCCAGTGTGAAGCAGCAGGGCTTTGTGGAACCAAGAGGCCATTGCTGCATTTCAGGGCCTTGTGGAGCCAAAGGGCCATTGTGATCCTGGAGGGCACTGTGGATCCATGGAGAACATTGTGGCATTGCAAGGCTCCATGGAATCAGGGAGACAATTGTGACCCTGCAGGGTCTCATGGAAGGAAGGGACCCTTATGACACTCTGGGAAGTTGTGGAACCAAGGGAATCATTGTTGCACTACTGGGCCCCAATGGAACCAAGGGGCCATTGGACACAGTGGGACTTCATGGAACCTATTGAACATTATGGCACTGTGGGGCCTTGTGGAACCATATACACCATTAAGATCCTTAAGGACTTGTGTAATCAAGTGACCGTTATGACACTGAGGGCACCATGGAAGCAAGGAGCCACTGTGACACTGCAGGGCCCTCTGGAATGAAAGGGAACATGAAATAGGTGTGGCTGCCTTGGCTTCCCAGGGGTCACCTGACAGGTCTGCCTGACCTTGGAATGCTGAAGGCAATTCCCATCTGCCCCTGAAACATTTGGGCTCTGGGCTTTTCTTTTTATAGAAAAGAACTGTCCATTTTTTCCAGGCATCCATGTTCAAAATTCCGATTCCACCTCCAAATATCTGGGTATTCAAGGATTGCTGCCAGACTAAAGTTGCCAGGACAGACAAGTCTGGCTGGTCATTGACTCCTGAGTGGCAGCACTCATCTATTTTCCAAACACTGGAAAGGGCTCTCTGCTTTTCTTTGTATGGAAAAAAAATCCCTCTTTTCCAGGCACAAATGTTCTAAATTAGGACTCCGCATTCGTAATTTCAAATATCCAAGGGTTGCTCCAAGCAAACCTGCCAGGACAGACAGGTCAGGCTTGCCTTGGCTGCTGATGGCTGCCATTCATCAGCTCCTGAAACATGGGGGCTCTGTGGTTTCCTTCCTATGGAGACCAATGTGACATTTGAGAGCCTTGTGAAATGAAGGGGCCATTGTGACACTGCAGAGCCTTGTGGAACCAAGGACATCATTGTGGCTCTGTTTGGCCGCATGGTCCCAAGGGGCCAGAGCAAAGCAGCGGTGTGGGAGTTAGCCCAGCTGTAACTCAGAGTCAGACAGATTTTACCCTGGAAGAACTGGGCGTGAGTTTCAAGTTCTAGGAATCATTCGATTTACTTAGGGTGAGCTTGAGACTTTTCCCATAAGCCTTTAGTGTTGTTATGCTAAGTTCTCCAAGTTCTACTCCTGTATTGGTTTATTGGTTACTTGTTTCTTCTATATGGTTATTGTTCTAGTTTTCTAGCCCCAAGTATCTATGTTGTGACTTCCTCTTTGTCTCAGGTTTTAGGATACTGCCCCTCGTACCGTGCTCAACTTCTCCATGTTTATTGTTTTTCACTCTGTAATTAAAGTTCTTTTTGGGAAACTCCATCGAACCCACTCCTTTTCATTTTTGCCACCCTCGCCCTGCTGAAGTCAGGGACTCAGAGATGTTTGTCGCAGCCACTCTCATTGTGACATTTGGCACTCGAACAGGGACCATGGCATTCAGGGCTCCCTGTGTCAGTCATGTCAGCTGGGGTTAGCTAATGGATAGGTCAGTGCTCCCCGGGATTTTGGATTGTGCAGGCCTGGCGAATTCGTTGTTGCTTTGAGGGACCTCGGCCCGGGATCGGCAAAAACGGTTTCACCTGCATAGGATTGCAGGTGGGTTTGGGGAAATGCAAGACATTTATTGCCCACTTTGCCACTGTGTTTTTACAATATGCACGCAAGTCCCATTATTGATTTGGTGTGCTCTGGGGCCTGTTGCCGCTAAGGCGGAGAAGGAGAAAAATGGGCAGCCAGATGTCCAAATTTGAAAGGAGCATATATGGATGCTTTAAGTTAATTCTAACAGGTTGTGACAAAATATTTTCAAAGAACAAATTAAAATCAATCATGAGTTGGATCAATAAAAATTTTCCAGATGCCTCTGCTGATGAAATCCATACCACTAAATTTTAGGACTCAGTGGGACTTAAACTGTAAAATCTTTCGATCAAAAGGGAGCCCATTTGCAGCCCACATGCTCCTCATCTTCCATACCATCCTTGAGACCCTTCAGCAGCAAGCAATGTCTCAAAAACTCAATTTGTTGGTCGCTCCTAACTCAGGACCTCCCCGCAAACATGCCTTTCTCAGACCTTCCACAATGGTCCAAGATGGCAATGGCCACGTGGTCTTGGAATATCATGCCCTGGAGACTCAAGATGAAAGGAGCCAGAATGTGAGTTGGGAGCCGGATCATTCTCCCTCCATCTTGGGTCCTCCACTTCCTGCTACCACAACCTTCACTTCCGCCCTGAACAAACCTCCAGACTCCATCCCCACAACTGTGGGTTGTGTCCCTACAGTCAATCATTCCACTTTCACCCTGGGCAATGCCTCCAGAACTTTACCCCGGAAGTCTGCCATCGTAAATCAAGGCCCTTCCTCCCCAACACCTGACAAAATGGCAGTGCCCTTTGCCTCAACCTCTGGCAATAATATGACACCATGGTCAAAGATACTAAGCCCAACTGTCACACTATTTCTAATCCAAATGTTTCTCCTCCAAGGTATTCTTCCTCCCCGGAAGACAGTTTGTATTCCCCAGAGCCACCTTTCCCCTCAACCCCAGAAGGTCCTTAGGAAAGGATTCGGAAGGAAGCAGTTAAGGAAGGAGACTGGCAAAGAGTCTCAAAACCCCTCATTGCCCCCGTATGTTATGAAAGAAGGGGGCAGAATCCCAGGTATCAACCATTGGTTTACAGGGAAATCAAGGATCTGTGTAGGGCAGCTAAAGACCATAGGAAGGACTTACTTTGTTTTAATGGCCTAATGAGGGCCATGTTTACAGCACATTATAACTCCCTATGATTTAAAATGTATTAGGACCATGTTGTTGTCGCCTACATAATACACCCTGTGGGAAGGGGGATGGAAGTGTTTACTAAATCAATTAATAGCAGACTATGCTAATAATGAGGCAAGGGCGGAATTGACAATCAACCATCCAGCTGGAGAAGGACAGCAAAGCTGACTAGATGATCAAGCAGCAGGTATCCCTAGAGAAGTATTGGATGATATCAAAGAGATGGCTTTGCAAGCTTTAATCCAGGTCTCACATCGTAGCACCCTCAATTTGGACTACCTTGGGTGGCTGCAGCTAAAGCTTTAGGACAATCAGACCATGTTGGGTGCCTGTTAAGTAAGCAAACCAATGCTACCTCCTTCACACTGAGTGGCCTGCTTTCAGACATAGAGACCATCAGACATGCTACCTTGCAGAACAGCGATAGAATTTTCATTCTGGGCACATGGGCATGGCTGTGTAGACTCTGAGGGCATGTGTTGCATGAACCTCTCCATCCTCAGCGAGTCAATCCACAAGACCATTCAAGTACTGAATGAAGAGTTCAAGAAGCTTCAACTGGAAAACAAAGACTGGGTCAATGAACTCTGTCAATCCAAGGGACTAAGGGTTGGATGATGTCTATCTAAAACAGGACATTTAATTTTCTTAGCAGTTGTTGTATTGTTAATTGTCTCATGTTTGTTTGGATGCTTTCAGAAAGCCTTACAAAATTCTTTCAGTTTCATCTTGGTTGTAAAACAGAAGGAGGGAAGATACCCAACACAGGCTCCTCATGGACTCCTTGGAGGAGAGAACTGCAGGTCAGGATGGCACAAAGTCTCTCTCAGAGACTCAGTGTGGGCAAGGAAATCCTTAAAATTACCTAAAAGTATTCTTAAATCCATAAAGTACATTAAAAACTTTAAGTATCTAAAGCCAATTTTGAGCCCCACTGAGTGTCAGTACAAAGCTCTCCAGGGACTCGTTAAAGGAGATAATTGGGGCCATGATTGCACAAACCTCTCACAGAATCAGTATCAAAAGGGAAACACCAAGTACCTTAAAATAACTGAAGTACCCTGAAGTACTAATGAGCC
The DNA here is from genome assembly GCF_028018845.1 of Melospiza georgiana. Classification (NCBI taxonomy): domain Eukaryota; kingdom Metazoa; phylum Chordata; class Aves; order Passeriformes; family Passerellidae; genus Melospiza; species Melospiza georgiana. The sequence continues at coordinate 9,092,342 of NW_026652215.1, forward strand.
CCAATGGATGTTGTTACTGACAAAGCCTCGCCAGGGACTAATTAAGGCAGATAATTGAAGGCCATGATTTCACAAACCTCTCAGAGACTCCAAGGCAAAAGCCAAACCCAAAGTCCTTTCAAAAACCTGCAGTTCCTACAGGGAGCATTAAGGTTTCCCCAGGGCCATTGCTGAGCAAGGCTCCCCAGGGACTCCTTCCAGCAGATCCTTGAGGCCACTGGGATGGGGGCTAGGGGGGGATGCTGAAGGCAGGACAAGGGGCTGACAGTGCCCAGCCTGGCTGAGGCTGTGCCAGGAGGCCCCAGGGCCTCAGGACAAGGTGTCTCCTCACAGCCCTTGGTGGCACAGACCCTGCTGTGCCCCAGGGCACCAAGACTTGCCTTCTCTTTGTCCCCACCTGTCATCACTGCCTCCAGTTCTCTGCTCTGCCTGGGGCCTGGGGACACTTTCTCAGTTGTGTCCCTCACTGGGACCCATTAAAAGTCCAAGAAACTTTGGAGTTGAATTCTGACTTGGAGTTCTGGAGAAGTTTCTTCAGCTCCCTCTCAGGGACTGATGTTCAGGGCCTGAGCACAAAGCCCCAGAGGCTCATTAATGTCCTTCTGCTGTGTCTGTGCTGCTGAACTGGGCTGGCCTCCTGGCACAGAGGCAGCTCCTGGTAACCAAGAAGAGCTTCAAAAGCACATTTCTCTTGATGAGCAGCTCTTCTGCCAGCCCAGCAGGGCTGGGGCACTGCCTGCAGCCACCCTGGGCACAGCACAGAGGCACAGAGAGCTTCAATCAGTCAGGGCTGGGAAGGTGCTGAGAAGTGCCTGGGGCAGAATCACTGCCAGCCCTTGGCACAGGATCCTCTGGCTGCAGGACAATGCAGCTGCAGCTCCTGAAGCCATCTTCTAAAGCTGGAACATTCTAATGCCTACAAGCCCTGTGAGTACATTCTCTGATTGTCTCTTGTGCAGAGCAGCCAGGGCTGCCCAGGTCCTGCAGCCCAGGGTGCTGTGCTGGGGCAGGGACTCTGCTGCCTGCCATGGACAGTTCTCAGCCCGCCCTGGCAGCTGCTCCCAGGGCTGGGGTACAAGATCTGGGTGGGAGGAGACAGCTGGTGCGGCTTTTAAGTGTTCTCCTTGTGTGAGGTGGATGCTGCATTGTTCAGGACTGCTCCCAGCACGGCATTAAACTGCCGAACATTTGCAAATAGAATATACAGGGAGCACAGCCAGGCAGGGGCTGCATAAAAGAGAAAATCATGCTATTTATTCTACTACTCTGGGTTACCTGGATGGGAAGTTGCACACAGACATTAATCTCTCAGTTCACATTTAGAAAAAAAAAAAAAGTTATCTCAGATGTGAATAAACCAGACCCTGACGAAAATCAGCACAGGGCCCCTTACAGGCGGCATCTTTGTCACTTTTCCAGTCTCCTCAGGGTTGCTCTGACGTTGCCATCAAAGCCTGCAGAGCCAGAGCTGCCACTGGGCAGAGCTGGGAGGGGTCTGCAGAGCAGAGCTGAGCCCCCAGGGCTGGGCTGGACTTCGGCAGCACTGGCAGGGCCCAGCCCTGGGCACAGCGAGCAGCTGCTGGCAGGGACAGCTCCAGGCAGCAGCGCCCTGAGCAGACAGTGGGGGGAAAGTGCCCCCAGGCTGTGCTGGGATATTTCAAGTCCTCTCCAAACCCAAATATTCCATGAGTATATTTTTAAAAAAACCCCTGCCATGACACAGCAAATGTCCAACAGCAGCTCCATCAGGCACTTCCTCCTGCTGGCATTGGCAGACACACGGCAGCTGCAGCTCTTGCACTTCTGCCTCTTGCTGGGCATCTCCCTGGCTGCCCTCCTGGGCAACGGCCTCATCATCAGCGCCATAGCCTGCGGCCACCACCTGCACATGCCCATGTTCTTCTTCCTGCTCAACCTGGCCGTCACTGACCTGGGCTCCATCTGCACCACTGTCCCCAAAGCCATGCACAATTCCCTCTGGGACACCAGGAACATCTCCTACTCAGGATGTGCTGCTCAGGTCTTCCTGATTTTCTTCTTCATCTCAGCAGAGCTTTGCCTCCTGACCATCATGTTCTATGACCGCTACGTGTCCATCTGCAAACCCCTGCACTACGGGACCCTCCTGGGCAGCAGAGCTTGTGCCCACATGGCAGCAGCTGCCTGGGCCAGTGGCTTTCTCCATGCTCTGCTGCACACGTCCAATACATTTTCCCTGGCCCTGTGCCATGGCAATGCCCTGGGCCACTTCTTCTGTGAAATCCCACAGATCCTCAATCTCTCCTGCTCACAATCCTGCCTCAGGGAACTTGGTCTTCTGTTACTTCTGTTACTTGCTGTTACTGTCTTTTTGGTATTTGGCTGTTTTATGTTCATTGTTTTCTCCTATGTGCAGATCTTCAGGGCTGTGCTGAGGATCCCTACTGAGCAGGGACGGCACAAAGCCTTTTCCACCTGCTTCCCTCACATGGCTGTGGTCACCCTGTTCATCAGCACTTCATTTTTTACATACCTGAAGCCTCTCTCCATGTCCTCTCCATCCCTGGATCTGGCCCTGTCAGTTCTGTACTCGTTGGTGCCTCCAGCCCTGAACCCCCTCATCTACAGCCTGAGGAACCACGAGCTCAAGGCTGCAGTGTGGAGACTGATGATGGGATTGTGTCACAAACATTAACCTTCTGGCCAATTTGTGCAACTCACTTGTAATAAAAGCCATCTTTGATACTCCTTTTTTTTTCATTTTGGAGGTTCTTTACTGTTGCTTTTATGTTTTTCATATTTACACAGAGAAATGTCACTTTTTCTGCTATTTCTCATTTAATTTCTCTCCACCTTCCCTGTGGTCACAGACTGTGCCAATGAGGAGCTATTCCCTTGGTGGGTTTTTAGGGAACTAAAGGAACTCCCAGCCAAGTTTTCTGCAGAGATGCCCTTTTGTTTCCTTCTCTGGAGCTGCAACAGTAATGTCTGTGTGCAGAGCTGGGGGCAGATCAGTGCTGGCCCAGCAGCTGTGCCCAGCAGCAGCAGCAGCACTTGGTGTTGCCAGTGCTGCTGCCGTGGCCCTGCCACGCTGCCCTGGTGGCCCTGGTGTTGCTGCAGGGCCTGAGTGCTCTCGGGGCCGGGCAGAGCCCTGGGGGAGGCAGTGCTGGGGCTGCAGCAGGGACAGGCCATGGGCACTGCTGGGGCAGCGCTGACGCCTCAGGCCAAGGCCTGGGGGCTCCAGGCTCCTTGCCCAGGCTCCCTCAAGAACACACCCAGGAAGATTCTCAGCACAGAAAAGCCCTGTGAGCAGCCCCAGGCTGGCCATATGCAGGCTGGGGGCAAACAGCATGGCTGGGGCTCTGCAAGGGCCCTGGGGCAGATGGGAAGGAGCAGCAGAGCAGGGGTTGATCCATCCCCAGTGCGCTGGACAGCCCAGGGCAGTGTCCCAGAGTGTCCTCATGGAGCTGCCAATAGCAGCCCTGGACTCTCCTCCAGCTCACACAGGTGCCCCATCCTTGCAGGCAAAGACACGGCAGCACTGGCTCAGCAGCCTCTGTTTGCATTGCACACAGCAGGGGGAGCACCCCCATGCTGTTGCTGTGGGGACATGAACCTGAGGGAGCACAAATGCCATCAGTCCCTGGGGCCAGCAAGGCCTGGGGGACACCAGGGAAACCACTCAGCTTTGTCCTGGCCTCTGCACTCAGCCAGAAAGTTTGTTCCCATCAGATGGGAGTTCCCTGTCCCACTGCAAACGCTGTTGCTCAGAGCCAGGGCAGCCTGGCAGCCACCTCCAAACTGCCCTCAGCATTTCCTCTGCTTCGCATTTGCTTTCTTTATACCCCCTGCTTCACATTTCTTCTAATTGCCCACCCCAGGGGGCCCACAACTGGACACAGCACTTGAGGTGCTGCCCAACCAGTGCTGAGCACAGGGGAAGAATCCCTGCCCTGCTCCTGCTGGCCACACCATTCCTGATCCAGGCCAGGAGCCATTGGCTTTCTTGCCCACCTGGGCACACTGCTGCCTCATGCCCAGCCTGCTGTCCATCAGTCCCTGCAGGTCACTTTCTGTCTGGCTGCTCTCCAGCCACTCTGTCCCCAGCCTCTAGCACTGCAGGGATTGTTGTGGCCAAAGTGCAGAACCCAGCACTTGGTCTTCCTAAACCTCACCTTTTTGGATTTGAGCCCTGGATCCAGCCTGTCCCAGGCACTGTGCAGAGCCCTCCTACCCTCCCGCAGATCAACACTCACACCCAGTTTGGTGACATCTGGAAAGATGTCTTTGGTTGCATGGGGCCCCTCAGTGTCACAAAGGCCTCTTGGTCACACCAGGCCATGCACTGTCACACTGGTCTTCTTGGATCCATGTGACCATGCAGAGCAAATGGTGTCCTTGGTTCCATGGGGCCCCAAAATATGACAATGGTCTCCTTGGTTCCATGGGGCTACACACTGTCACAATGTTCTTGTTTGTGCTGCAGCTTCACAGGAGCCCCTTGGTTCCATGGGCCCCTGCAGTGTCAGAAAGGCCGTGGAGTGTCCCAATGGTCTTGATTTTGCAGTGCCAAAATGGTGAAACCCCTTGGTTAGACAAGGCCCTGCAATGTCACAATGGCCTCTGTGGTTCCACGAGGACCCAGAGTGTCACAGTGCACTCCCTGGTTCTATTTGGCCCCAGAGCACCACAGTGGACCCCTGGTTCTGTGGGATTGCACGGTGTCACCATGGTCCTCTTAGTTCCATGAGGCCCCGCAGTGTCACAATGGCCCCAGATTGTCCCAATTCTCACAGAATGACAGAGTCAAATAGGCTGGAAAAGACCTTTGGGATCATCAGGCCCAACCAATACCCTAATAGTGCCTTGTCACCCAGATCATGGCACTAAGTGACACTGGAGAGGGACAGTGACTCTGCCACCTCCCCCCTGGCCAGCCCATTCCAATGCCCACTCACCCTTTCTGTGAAGAACTTCTTATTGTCCAGCCTGAACCTCGCCTGGTGCAGCTTAAGGTTGTGTCTTCTTTACCTGCTCTCCAGCAGATCCACACTCACACCCAGCTTGGTGCCATCTGCAATTTGTGAATGGTGGACTCGATCCCCTCACCCAGATCATCAGTGAAGATATTAAACAGGACTGGGCCCAGCACAGATCCCTGGGAGACACCACCAGTGCCTGGAGACCAGCTGGGTGCAGCACCATCCCCACCACTCTCTGGGCCCAGCCTCCAGCCAGCTCCTAAATCTCCCAGCAAGGAGGGAACCTGCCCAAGCCGTGGGCTGCAGCTTTTCCAGTGAATGCTGTCAGAGAGTGTCAAAGGCTTTGCTGAAATCCAGGCACACAACATCCACAGCCTTTCCTGCACCCACAGATGGGTCACGTGGTCATAAAAGGAGACCAGGTTGGTCAGGCAGGACCTGCCACCCATAAATCCACGCTTCCTGGCTCTGACCCCTTGGCCATCCTGTGGGTGCCCTGTGATGGCACTCAGGGTGATCTGTTCCATAACCTTGCTGGGCACCCAGGTCAGGCTGACAGGCCTGGAGGTCCCCAGATTCTCCTTCCAGCCCTTCTTGGGGATGGGCTCACACTGGCACCTCCAGCCCTCTGGGAGCTCCCTGCAGAGCCAGCAGTGATGGGAAATGATGGAGAGCAGCTTGGGGAGCTCATCCACAGCTCCCTTATCCTCCTGGGATGGATCCCATCTGATCCCACACACCTGTGAGCATCTGAGTGGCTCAGCAGGTCCCCAGCTGCTTCCTCCTTGATTACACGGGGGGCTGTTCTGCTCCCTGTGCCCATTTACCAGCTCAGGAGAACACTTGTCCTGAGAACAGCCTGTCCTAATATTGAAAATTGAAACAAACAAGGTGTTAAGTAGCTCAGCTTTTCTTTCTCTTTAGTTTCTATATTCTCCACTACATCCAATAAGGAATAGACATTCCCTTATCCCTCCTTTTGCTATACACTTTTTTATACAAAGTTTTTTTAAAATTTTTTTTACAGAAGTGGCCAGGTTAAGTTCTGATTGAGCTTCACATATCTAATTTTCTTTTGGATAACATAATGACATCCTTAAACACTTCCTGAGTTGCTGGTCCTTTTTTACACTGGAGTTGCCACAAAATCTGAATGGGCACGCAAGCCAGTCATTTTCCTCACTAGATCATCTTTTGCCACACTGGCAGAGGCTGCTCCTTCCTCTTAGGGTTACTTTCTTGAAATGTGTCCATCCTTCCTGGACCCCTTTTTTTTTAAGGGCTGTTTCCCTTTAAAGAATCAGGACCTGATTTGGTACTCCCCAAATCTGCATCCTAAACAGGCCAAAGTCTGCCCTTCCTAATTCCAGTGCAGAAGTTTTGTTGCTGCCCCTCCTTATTTCACAGAAGATCACAGAGTGGGCTATGACATCACAGAATGGGGTATATGAGGTCATAGAGCAGCTATGACATCATAGACTGCCTATGTGATATCACAGAGCAGGCTGTGACATCCCAGGTTAGAGGTATGACATCACAGAGCAAACTGAGACATCACAGAGCAGGCTGTGACATCTCAGAGGGGCTGTGTGACATCCCAGCAGGCTGTGTGAGGTCATTGGGTTGGTCACTCCTCCCCGGCTCCCCCTCACAGTTTCTCCCAACAACTCCAATGCTGTTCATGCCCAGCAGGGTCCCTGTCCCCCAGGATCCCCCCAGGCCACCTGGAGCCACAGCCTCCACCAAAGGATGTTCCACAGGATCCACCCCAGAGCCTGACATGGGGACAAGGGGCCAGGGCTGTGTGACCAGAACATCAAGGACAGGGATTATCCAGGTCACTGTGGCCTGGGTTGGGTTGCCCAGGGCAGGAAAGATGTCTGGCAGCTGGAGCAGGGTCTGGGAAGGGCCTCCAAGGTGGGGCTGGAGCCCTTGGGCTGTGAGCAGAGGCTGAGGGAGCTGGGCTGGTCCAGCCTGGAGCAGGGAATGTGGGATCTCAGCACCTCAGGATGGAGGTGCAGAGTGGCCGAGACCACCCTTGGGGGTCTCGGGAGTCCTGGAATGTTGCCAGAAGTGTCTGGTGGCAGGACTTTGACCCTACACAGGAGACGACACCTGTATGAGGATGGGAGGATTTCACTGGGGTGAATGGTGAAGGGATAAGTTAATTAGAGTGTAAAACACCGGGTTTAGGATTTCTGTACAGGGGGGTCTAAAGAAGTAAGATGGAGGAATTGGGGCGTGTCCTGTCCTTCTTCTTCTTCTTGGCCTCCATCTTCTGTGGTGATGGTGGCACTTTGGGATTGGTCATTACTAAAAGTGCACCGGTTAATAAGGGTAGAAAGTATTGGGGAAAAATTATAAATATTGTATACGTAACTTCGGGTATAAAGATAAGTGACTGCCCTGGGGGCTCGCAGTGTGCTCATGGCTGGCTTGCTGTGCAGACCTCTGTTGGGCTGAAAGAAAATCTTTTAGATAAACAATTAATAAACACCGAGACCGAAACAAGATCAGAAGTCTCTCCTCGTCCTTTGAAGCGCCGGGCTGTCCGAGGCCACCCTGGGCCTTTCCAGGCCACCTAAACAGCCGAGAAACCGACAGGGAAGGCTGAGGGGCTCCTCATGCCAGCCTGGCAGTGCCAGCGAGGAGGGGATGGAGAACACAGAGCCAGGCTCTTCACCAGGGGCTGGTGGGAGACAAAAGCCAATGGGTGGATGGGGAAAGAGGGGAGATCAGCAAGGGCATGAGCAGATGAAATGAGTCAGGCTGGTTTCAGCATTTCCTCAACACCAAGAGCAGCCTGACCTCCCTTCTCCATCCACCACTGACCACTTTGCAAATCAGGAATTGTTGGATCTGTTTTGCCCCTGCTCCAGGATGAGCATCCTGATGCAAGAACTGAATTGTGTTTATATCTATCATAAAACCATGTTTGTTTGAAAGTAGTTTTAGTATGGAAATCACCTGTGGATGGCAGAATCATCAGAGACTGTTGGAATGTTGCACATTGCTCAGGGAAGAGCTGTGATTGTTATTAAAATGTATCCTGTTCAACTATGGTCTGTTGGCCATGAAGAGAAACTTTCTGTGCCTCTGAGTCTCACCAGTTCCTGACCCCCAAAGGACACAAACCTGATGAGTTTTGGCTCCCACCCAAGTGGTGGCACTTGGACCTCCCTCCATAGCCAGAGCAGAGCTCCCTTGTCCCACAAAGTCCCTGGCAATGCGGGGATGAAGGAAACAGGACAGGCTGTGGGGATCAGAGGCAGGGTAGAGCCAGGGAGAAGAATGACTTTTGCATTTGATGGAGCTGTGCCTTCCCTTGGCTTTGTTGGCTGACAAGAAATGAACATCCCTCAGTGTCTCGGGCAGCTCCCTCTCCAAGGAAAGCAGGTGGGAGCTGGAGCCAAGGAGCTGAAAGCTGCAGTTGCAGCCTGGGCTGGAGGGAGCTCAGATTTGCACAAGGCTGCTCTGAGTGCCAGGGCTTGGATGGGGGAAATGGTGGGGTGGGTGTAGGGACAGAGTCTGACTGATTTTCAGCCATGAAGGGTCTTGATTTTCATATCTACTCAAACTGCATGAGGGGGTACTTGGATTCAGTGTCAATTGGAGATTGCACATATCAATAATTTGACAGGAAAAAAAACCTAAACAGGATATAAAAAATCTCTTCTCGCTGTCTTTTTAAATATCTTGGATTCACTTTGAATACACTACTGAGATCTACCTAACCACAAATGATTTGAAAATTAAAATCAAATTATCCCCTGAGGCTTGGTTTGTTAAAGTGTTCAGAATGTTAATGAGCCCTGGGACACTGAATTCCTGCACTCAAGAGCTGAAGGCTGAACAAGCCTCTGGAGCAGGAAAATTCAGCAGCAGCCTCCAAGTTGCTGAGGATTTCAGCAGCCCCCACTGAGGCCATCCCTGCCCAGAGACCGTGGGGGAATGGGCAGACAAGGAGAGCGTCCCTGGGGCTGGGGCAGCACAACTCAGAGGCACCAGCAGCTCCAGTTGGGAAATGGAGTGTGGAATGTGGCTGGGAAAGCCCTGCCTGAGCTGGGCCAAGCAGGACACACAAGCCCTGACTCTCATCCCCCAAACAATTCTTTCAACAAGACATTTAAAAGGAATTACAATTGTTTGTGTCCTCTGAGTTTTATGTGCTGGACAAATAACAACAAGAGACTCTAAAAAGTTCAAAAGAACAAAACAGCCTTTACTGGGAACTTTAGAAAATCCGGGAAACTTTGGCAAAAAGTTTAATACGTTATTCAATCAACAAAAAACACAGCTCAAAGCATTACCTTGTGCCATTCAAATTCACAAACTCTAAACCTGTTCAATTTTAAGTTACTCAAAATTTGCAAGAGGACATATATAGAAGAAGTAGACACAGAAAGAGAGACAGACAAAAAAGATACAGAGAAGTACACACACAGCTACCAACTCCCAGTTTCCAGCGGTGCTCAGATGGAAATTCCAAAGGGATGTAGGGTCAAGATGTGTACTTGCCCTCTGGTTAGCCTCAAATACCCCTTGGTCTTCCTGGTCCCTTCCCCCAGGTGGGACTTGGGCTCATTTGGTCCCTCAGGAGCTGGGCTGGGGGCTGCAGAGGTGGCTGTGGAGCATTGCCTGTGCTGTGCCAGGGACTGGCAGCCACTGCTGGGCTGGGATAGAGGCTCTGGGGGGATTGGGGTGCCAGGGCAGGGCAGGGCAGGGCTGGACCTGGCCCTTCCTTCCCAACACACAAAATTATTCTAGCCAACAATCCCTTGCAGTCTGTCACAACAGGCAATGTTGGAGGTGAAATGCCAATTCTGGCCATGGGCACCTGACTAAGAAGGACAGTTCTTTTCCATAGGAAGGAAAGCATGGAGCCTCAGTGTTTCAGCAGCTGATAAGAAGAGACCCCCAACATTCAGTTGGACCAGTCAGGCAGTCAACAGGAGGCCAAACCAGCCAGACCGGTTCCATGTTCCCTTGCTTTTATGGGGCCTAACTGTCACAACAGTGCCTTGAATCCATGGGGTCCAGCAGTGTAAAAATTGCCCCTTGATTACAAGAAGACCTGTGGTGTCACAATGGATCCTTGGTTCTATGGAGTCAGGCAGTGTCACAGTGGCCCCTACATTTCATAAAGCGCTGAAGTGTCCCAATGGTTTCCGTGGCTCCCCAGGCCCCACAATGTCATGTGACTCCTCTGTTCCATGAGCTCTGCAATGTCACAATGGACCTTTGGTTCCATGCAGCCCTGCTATGTCACAAAGATTTCTTAGTTTCATGAGGCCCCATAGTATCACAATGGTCCTCTTGGTTCTATGGGGACCCCATGGTCACAATGGTCTCACTGGTTCCATGAGGCCTCATCGTGTCACAATGTTTTGCTTATTCCATGGTACCTCATATCATCACAATGGTCTCCATAATCCCATGAGTCCCATCAGTGTAACAATGATATTCTTGGCTCCATGGTGCCCCCCAGTGTCACAATGGCCCCTTGGTTCCGTGAGGCTCACAGTATCACAATGGACCTTTGGTCTGATGGGGCCTCTCAGTGTCACAATCATCCTTACATTCTACGGAGGCACACAGTGTCACTACAGTTCCCTTGGTTCCATGAGGCCCAGCAATGTCACAGTGCTCTCCACGATTCCATGAGACCCCAGAGTGTCACAATGGTCCCTTGGTTCCATGGGTCCTGTGCTGCTGCATTCCCCCCTGCCCTTCTCAGGCCGCCCTGCCAGCTGAGAAATGCTCCCTGGGGCTCGGCCTTGGTCAACAGCCCCTGGGCTCAGCTCCTCTGCGGCTCATCACAAACACTGTCTGCTCCAGGCACTGCTGCTGCACAACCAGCTCCTGGTTCCTTTATCAGCAGCCCTGGGAACTGTTTTTGTTCCCTCAGTGGCACAACATCCCTGTTCTCACACTGCCAAAGAAAGCTGTTGATGTCAAGTGCGGCCAGGATGAACCATTGCTGGGACTGAAGCCCCTCTCTTGGGGCCCTGCACGCAGCGCTCCAAAAGGAGCCCTTGGAGCTCTCCTGGGCCAGCGACTCCCTCTGAGTGGGGCCTCTCCCAGCCGGGAACTCTCCCGTTTGCTGCACTCGAGGATCCTGAACAACAACGGAGCCTGGGCCGATCCCCCCACTCCTCCAGGCTCAACCCTTCACCTGCTGGGGAGATGGCAAAGGATCCACAGTGAGCATTTTCTGCCCTCACGGGAATTTCTCCCAGGTGCCTTGCACTGACTCTTTGTGCCTGTGTGCACACAGGAGTGCCTGTGCTGGGGAAAGTGGCAGAAATGCTGCTCTCTGAGGGGTTGGAGTGCCTTGGATAGCTGAGTCACTCAGATATCCAGATATCAGTAAGTAAGTATAAGTCACGAGGTATAAACGAAGTTAAATGCTGCTAAGAGTTGCTCTTTTTCTAAGTTGTTACATTTAATTTCTTAGCTAAGTTAAGGATTGTTAAGTGTAATTCCTCTGTTAAATTTCTAACTCATAGGTTTTAAGTTAGATTAAATAGTGTTAAGTGCTGTTCTTTTGCTAAACTGGGGAGTTGAAGGTACCAGTTAAAGTTAAGGTTTAAGTATAGTCCTGTTAGGTTTGACCTCTGTTAAGCTTTTGGCCCATATTCCTTTTATCTTTGCCCTCACTGTCCTTGTGTCTCACACATACCCAGGAAGAGTTCTTGCCTGATTTCTGGTTTGATTGCCTGGATTTGGTTTGGTTTTGTTGTTGCTTTGTTTCCTTGGTGTGCCTGAAGGGTCCAGTCAGGAGCAGAGTGACTCTTGCCAAGGAACTTTGTCCTGCTGTCCCTTAATATTAAATCTGGTTTTTGCTGCTCCCTTGCCGGGGATTTTTTCAGCACTCTCAAGGCCTCGTTCATAACAGGGTGAAGGAGCCCTGGCCCAGGCTCTGGCCCTGGGGGACACGGGGATGCTGCCGGGGGGTCCCTGTCCCCCTGTGCCACCCCCAGGGCCCCGGCCCTCCGTCCCCGTGTCAGGCTCTGGGGTCGATCTCATGGAACATCCTCTGGGGGAGGCTGCAAGGCTGGGGGACCCGGGGGAACAGGGGACCCCACTGTGCACGAGCAGGGTTGGACTGCTCTGGGGGGAGCTGTGAGGGGGGCTGGGGCAGAGTGACCTCCCCAGGGACCTCACACAGTCATCTGTGATGTCACAGCCCCCTATGATGCCACACAGCTCTTTTGCAATTTCACACAGTCATCTGTGATGTCACTGCCCACTCCGTGACATCACGGAGCACGCTTGTGACGTCACAGAGCCAGCTCTAGGATGTCACCCTGGAATGTCATGCACCTGCACTGTGATTTCACAGAAGACTCTGTGGTGTCAGAAAGTCACTATGTGATGTCACAGCCCATCCTATGATGTTACATAGCCACCCAGTGATGTCACAACCCACTCTCTGATGTCATAGAGCCAGCCTCTATGATGGCAGGATCTGCTCTGTGTCCGCTCATTCTACCCTGTGATGTCAAAGACAGTTGTGTGATGTCACAATCCCCTCAGTGATGTCACAGAATCCCCTCTGTGATGCTGTAGCTGCTCATTGACCTCACACAACAAACTCTGTGCTCTCATAGCCCTACCTGTGACCTCACACAACCCACTCTGTGCTGGCCTTGGCCTCTTGGGGACCACCCCTCATCTGCTTTCAAAACACCTGGGGGCCTGTGCTTTTCTTCTCATTGAAAAAAGCATCTCTCAAGTCCAGGCATCCATGGCCAAAATAGAGAATAAGCCTCCAAAATTCCTTATATCCAAGGATATCTCCCAGACAAAAGCTGACAGGTCTGTCCAGGTTCTCTTGGTTTCCTGAGGGCCAGATCTCATCTGCCTTTGAAACACTGGGGCTCTGCACTTTCCTCCCCATGGAGAACTGTCATTCCAGTCCAGGAACCCATGGCTGAAATGGAATTCCACCCCCAAAACTCCCTGAATATCTAAGGGTTACTGTTAGACAAAAACTGCTAGGAAAGACAGGTCTGGCTGGCCTTGGCTTCTGGTGACTGCTTCTCATCTGCTTTCAAACCCTGGGGTTCTGTGGTTTCCTTCCTGTAGAAAAGAACTGTCCCTCTTGTCCAGGTGCTCCTGGCCTCAAGCACATGACAATTTATAGGGACATGGGAGCCCTGTGCTCAGTGGGGTGGGGAGTGAGGACAGCAGAGGAGAGCCCTGGAAGGGATTGAAGGGTGTTTTCAGAGATGGTGGATCCTTTTCACATAGTAGAAAACAGCCAGATAAAGAAAGAATTAATTCCAAAGGCACCTGAGGAGACCCAGACTGGACACCAGGATAAAGGAATTTCCCTTCCATAGCAGGGCTGTGGTACAGCACGGCCCCAGAAGGAGCCTGAAGCAGCCCCAGGCTTTGTGTGGGCAGGCAGAGGCAGGCAGGAGGCAGAGCTGTCAGCAAAGGAAGGGCCCAGCCAGGTGGGGCAGCCGGGGCATGCCGACAGCCTGCAGGGACAGAGGCGCAGGGCAGGGACACCGTGGGACAGCCTGGGCTGCACAGGGCACAGGGATGGGCAGCAGCTGCAAGACAGCCCTGCCAGAGGCAACATGGGCAGCACTTTGGCCATGGCTGCTGGGCCTGGGCCTGAGGCAGGAGCAGGAGACAAGTGACCCTTGCAGGCCTGGGGCCTCATTGCCTCCTTGTCCCTGCTCAGCAGCCTGGCAGGGGCCGCCCCATGCTCCTGCCCTTGGCATTACACATCCCCACATGCCAGTGCCCATCCCGGGAAGAGCCCTGAGCAAGGAGGGAGGGACAGGATCTGCCTGGCCAGGGGCTGGGGCTCAGGCCTGGGCCCTTTGCATTCCTCAAACACATCCAGGTGTGCTCAGCACCAGAGACACCTTTGCCTTGTTTGTCCCCAGCTGTCATCACTGTCTCCAGTATTCTGCTCTAACTGGAACCTGGGGACACTTTCTGAGTTGCATCCCTCAGTGGCACCCATTAAAACTTGGAAAACTTTGGAGTTTCAATTTAATTTTGAATTCTTTAGAAGTTGTTTGAATGCTCTCTGAGGGACTGAGTTTTATGTAAACAACACCAAATCCCCAGGAGGCTCATTTAAGTCCTTGTGCTGTGTCTGTGCCGCTGAGCTTTAAAGGAACAGCTCTTCCCAGGGCCAGCTCCTCTCCCAGCCCAGCAGGGCTGAGGGCTCTGCCTGCAGGCACTGAGGGGAAAGAAGTCAGGCAGAGAAAGGCTGAAGGCAATCAGGATTGGGAAGACATTGAGCAGAGACTTCACTTGGGGAAACATCTTCCCAGCCCTGTGCATGGTGAGTGTGTGGGTGCAGGGCAATGTCCCCTGTGCTCCTGGAGGGATTTCCTGAAGCCAGCACACCCCACAGCCTGGGGGATGTGTCAGGAGGACTCTCCGAGTTTCTCTGTGACACAGGAGCAGGAGGAGGAGGAGGATGATGTGCTGCAGAGCCGGGCTGCCCTGGGCACCGTCAGAGGGACAGGGCAGGATGGCTCCTGCTGCCAGGGACGGCTGCAGGGGGTGAAGCTGGGGCTGCAGCCAGGGCTGCTCAGGGCTGTCCTGCAGAGCAGCTCCTGCAGCCCTCAGGGCTCTTGGCCAGCCCAGGGCATGTGCCACCTGCCAGGGACAGCTCTCAGCCTGCCTGGCAGCTCCCCATGGACACTGCAGGGAAGGAGTTGGAGGTGGAAGGAGCCACCCCCATCAGGGCAGATTCCTCCTGCTCTGGAGTTGGTGCTGCATGGCCAGGGCTACTCTCAGCTTTCTCCTAAAGGGAAGGGAAAGGGGCTGTCAGCTTTGGCTGTGTCACTGAGACTCCTGCACTGTCACCCTGGGCAACAGCAGATGGGCCTCAGATCTCTCTCAGAAAGTGCCTCCTCAGCCTCCTCTCCCTACAGACAGCAGCAGCAGCACCTTGGCTTGCAGCATCTCTGTTTGTCTGGCCTGCCCTTAAGGCCCTGCTGCCAGGGAGATGCCCCTGGGCAGTGTCCTGTGCTGGGAGGGGTCTGCAGGGCAGAGCTGAGCCCCCAGGGCTGGGCTGGGCTCTGGCAGCACTGGCAGGGACAAGGCTTGGATAGAGAGAAACTGCTCCCAGTAGGCACAGCTCCAGGCAGCATACAGCCAGACCAACCCTTGGTATCCCATCCCGCTGCATGTCCACCTGCATGTCCAGCTGCATAGGGAAAGAGAGTGGGCTTTGGAGAAAACTATTTTTAAACTGGAGAATTCACAAATTTCACTTTATTTTTCAAGAAAGCTTTAAGTGCGATCATGCTGAAATCAAAAGGGGTGAAATGAACAAAGGGCATTTGTGTGGTTCCTGCAGGTCTGACTGCACTGGGGCACAGGGAGCCCTGTTTTCCTACTGAGATCAGCAGTGTTCGGGCAGAGAGCAATGCTGAAGATGAGGTAGAAACTCAGCAGCACAAACCCAAACTCAAAGACAGTTTAGCAAACTTCCCTCACAGGAAAGGCAATGATTTTGAGGGGATTCCAAATAAAATACATAGGACTGACTCAAATAAATTGGTCACACTTTGTCAATGTCTTCTTTCAACTGTCCACCATGGTCAGAGTTAAGAAATGTCCAACAGCAGCTCCATCAGGCACTTCCTCCTGCTGGCATTGGCAGACACGCGGCAGCTGCAGCTCCTGCACTTCTGCCTCTTGCTGGGCATCTCCCTGGCTGCCCTCCTGGGCAACGGCCTCATCATCAGCGCCATAGCCTGCGGCCACCACCTGCACACGCCCATGTTCTTCTTCCTGCTCAACCTGGCCCTCAGCGACCTGGGCTCCATCTGCACCACTGTCCCCAAAGCCATGCACAATTCCCTTTGGGACACCAGGGACATCTCCTATGAAGGATGTGCTGCTCAGGTGTTTTTCTTTCTCTTCTTTATGGGAGCAGAGTTTTTCCTCCTCACTGTCATGTGCTACGACCGCTACGTGTCCATCTGCAAACCCCTGCACTACGGGACCCTCCTGGGCAGCAGAGCTTGTGCCCACATGGCAGCAGCTGCCTGGGCCAATGCCTTTCTCATTGCACTGCTGCACACAGCCAATACATTTTCCTTGCCCCTGTGCCATGGCAACGCCCTGGGCCAGTTCTTCTGTGAGGTGCCCCAGATCCTCAAGCTCTCCTGCTCACACTCCACTTTCAGAAAAATTGGGATTTCATTGGTTGCTGCCTCTTTAGCTTTTGGTTGTTTTGTATTCATTGTTTTCTCCTATGTGCAGATCTTCAGGGCTGTGCTGAGGATCCCCTCTGAGCAGGGACAGCACAAAGCCTTTTCCACCTGCCTCCCTCACATGGCTGTGGTCTCCCTATTTGTCAGCACCTCATTTTTTTCCTACCTGAAGCCCCCCTCCACTTCTTCCCCATCCCTGGATCTGGCCGTGTCAGTTCTTTACTCGGTGGTGCCTCCAGCCCTGAACCCCCTCATCTATAGCCTGAGGAACCAGGAGCTCAAGGCTGCAGTGTGGAGACTGATGAGTGGATGGTTTCAGAAACATTAAACTGCTTGTGAATTTCTGACAATAATTTGTAATAAATGTCAGCTTTGACTGTTCCTGTTGATTTAGTTGTGGGATTCCCCCCATGTGTTTCAGTTTTTTAATATTGTCCACAAAGAAAGCCCATTCCTTGTGCCATTTCTCATTCTGTTTCTCTCCACGTTTGTTGTGTCAATGAAGACCTGTGCTCTAGGTGTCTTTAAATGAACTAAACAATCTCCCAGCAAAGTTTTCACCAGAGATGTCCTTTTATTGCCTTCTCTGGAGCTGCAGCAGCAATGTCTGTGTGCAGAGCTGGGGGCAGATCAGTGCTAGCACAGAAGCCCTCCTCCTGCTGGCCACACCATTCCTGATCCAGGCCAGGAGCCATTCGCCTTCTTGCCCACCCAAGCACTCTGCTAGCTCATGTCCAGCCTGCTGTCCATCAGTGCCCCCAGGTCCCTTTCTGCCTGGCCGCTGTCCAGCCACTCTGATCCCTTGGCCATCCTGTGGGTGCCCTGTGATGGCACTCAAGGTGATCTGTTCCATAACCTTGCTGGGCACCCAGGTCAGGCTGACAGGCCTGGAGTTGCCCAGCTCCTCCTTCCAGCCCTTCTTGGGGATGGGCTCACACTGGCACCTCCAGTCCTCTGGGACCTCCCTCCTGAGCCAGGACTGATGGTAAATGATGGAGAGCAGCTCGGGGAGCTCATCCACAGCTCCCTCATCCCCCTGGGATGGATCCCATCTGCTCCTAGAGACACCTGTGAGCATCTGAGTGGCTCAGCAGGTCCCCAGCTGCTTCCTCCTGGATTACAGGGGGGCTGTTCTGCTCCCTGTGTCCATCCACCAGCTCAGGAGAGCACTTGTCCTGAGGACAACTGGACTCATTCTTGAAAATTGAGGCTAAGAAGGCGTTAAGTACCTCAGCTTTTTCCTCATCCTAACCATTTCCCCCCCAATAAGGAATGGAACTTGTCCTTAGCCTTCCTTTTGCCATTAATATATTTATAAAATCATTTTTATTATCCTTCACAGAAGTTAAATCCTAATTGAGTTTTCACATCTCTAATTTTCTTTCTGCATGACCTAATAACATTCTTTAACATGTCCTGAGTTTCCTGCCCCTCTGTCCAAAGGTGATGCACCCTAATTTTTTTCCCTTGAGTTCCTGGAAAATGCTCCATGCCCTGTCAGGTCTTTCAGTTTCCTTGCTAGCTCACTTTTGGGCAGGGAGGGACAGGCTGTTCCTGCTCTGTCAAAATTATTTTCTTGAATTGTGTCCACCCTTCTTGGAATCCTTTGTTTTTAAGGGCTGTTTCCCTTTAAAAAATCAGTACCTGATTTGTTTCTCCCCAGCTCAATCCTTTATAGGCTGAAGTCTGCTCCCTGGAACTCCAGTGTAGAGGATTTGTTGATGCCTCTCCTTGCGATAACCGTGGGTCTCTAGGCTTATTGTAATCCAGAGCCGGCTCGCTCAATACTAAAGTCAACACAGAATCGCATGAACGAGACAAAAGACCAAGAGTGCTCTCTGCCATGTGGAGATGAGTATCCAGGTTATTGGCTTGAGACAGGGACACTTCTGTGGTCAGCGACCACCAGGTAGCAAAGAGGTAGAGCCTCACCTGCGGTAGGGTTTTATGCCCCAGGTAATGGGGGCAGGGAAAGAGGACCGCAGCCAATGGGATAACACTGGGGAGGGGCAAAGGACCACCCATGGGGCAGACCACCAGGGATACAGAGACCGGGGGGTGAGGGAGAAGCCATGTGAGGGGGAATATACCATCCACGTGACCCAATAACATATTTTCCCAACACCCAGTGAAACCAACTAAATATCTAGTCCAATACAACACCTCCTTTCACAGAATATTTAAAATCTTCAATAATTTCATGGTCACTGGGCCCCAAACAGCCTCTGACAACTACATCTCCCACCAGCCCTTCTCTGCTTGTGACCAGCAGGAGACAGAGCTTTCCTTGGCAGTGGGAATTGCAGGAAACATCCCCAAAGTGCAGCTTGGAAGGTTCAGGCTGGAGCTGAGGAGAAGGCAAAGTCCCTCGCAGGGCAGAATGTTGGTGCTGGAGGTGTGGCAGCGTGAGGCTGGGCCATGGCCGGGCTCTGTGTGCCAGGAGCCAGCAGCGCTGGGTGCAGGGAGCCCAGGGAGGGCACAGCAATGCTGGGTGAGAAATGCTGGGGCACAGCAAGATGGGCGAGTGCAGCCGGCCAGGGCAGAGGAGCAGCACACACAGGGGGCACAGCCTGCAGGACACATGGCCAAGGGCTGGGCAGGGCTGGCAGGGCCACAGGCACCCAGGCCTTTGTGCCCTGGGCTAGGGCAGCACCTCTGGAGGCCCCACAGGAGGAACTTTCCTGGCAGGGGCTGCACTTAGCTTCTCTCTTGGCCTCCCTGGGGAGGCTGGCAGGGGCTGCAGGTTGATGCTGTTTGTCCTTGTTGCCCCTCACATCCCACTGGCCCACAAACAGCCCCGAGGCAGCCATGAGGGACAGGCCCTGCTGGCCCAGACTGGGCTCAGGGCTTGGCCTTTCTGCTTCCCCCAGCCAGCCCAGGCCTTGCTCAGCATTGCAGTTCCCTGCTTAGAGCCTTGGGCTCCCTGCAATCCTGGCCTCAAGGATCTGCTCCCACCAGGCCCTGGGCAGCCTTTGGCACTCCCTGCCCTCCCTGGGGCCCAGCCATGCTCCAAGGCACTTGCAGTTTTGCTGCTGACTGCTTCAGCAGCTTCTTTATTCTTCTCTGCGTGCCTGAGGCTCCTGGACCCAGCCTCAAATCCAGCGTGGGGCTGATTAAAATACAGAAAGCCCTCAGGAGCTCTTTTTCTCCCTTCCATTGCCTTTGAGTCTACAGGGCTTGTGCAGTGACTGGAGTCAATTTGGAGTTCTCTTCAGGAGGGAGATTCCAGAGTGCAGATCATGATATTTGGGTTTTTAATCACATGAATTTTTTTTTGTTTTCCTGTTATGAGCAGGCGGGATAGAAGCATTCCCCCAAGAGATCTTGATGCTTAATGTCTCCTTAGGAGGTCTGGGTAGGAAGAAGTATGAGCCCCTTGCAGGCTGAGCCTGTTTGGACAAGCTGCTCCTCACCCACAGCCTCATCATTTCTGACATCGCCCACCTGGGCTGACATTCCAAAACATATAAAAAAATTTAAAAATTTTACTTAAAAATAAAATTTATTAATAAATAAAATAAATACATTATTCTAATTTATATTATCCATAATTATTTTTATTACATTATTTTTATATTTTTGTTTAAAAATAAGTACATTTTTCGCAACCAAAAAAATAATTTGGCTCTCATGCTAAGAAACAGAATTCCTTTCATTAATTAATTAATATTGGCTACCTATTTCTTCCTCTTCATGGAAATTAGTTATATTTGTAGTCTTTTTGTCATCTTTTTTATAATCTTTTTCTCAGACAGGGTCAAGAATGGAAATTCGGGTTCCACAGAGAAATTCCTGCGGGCATTTGGGGCAGTTTTGGTTCTGGGTGGGGAATTCAGAGAGAACTTGAGGGTCTGGAGGACACTTAGGGGAGCCGGGTAGGCACTTGGAGGGGCACTCAGGGATTCTGAGGGACAGTTCGGGGTCTGAGGCAGCACCAGGGGGTCCAGGGGTCAGGGAGGGGAATCTGGGGCCATTTGGGGTCTGGACGGGCCCATGGGGGGCTCGAACGGGGCTCTCTGAGGTGCGGGGGGTGATGGGAGTTGTAGGCGCGGGTATCATACGGTTTAACGGGGCCCCG
The DNA here is from genome assembly GCF_028018845.1 of Melospiza georgiana. NCBI lineage: Eukaryota > Metazoa > Chordata > Aves > Passeriformes > Passerellidae > Melospiza > Melospiza georgiana. The sequence goes on from NW_026652215.1 coordinate 9,112,582, forward strand.
GAGCATCACAGGAGTTCTAGGCGCGGCTGCAATGGCTCTCGGTGGGGCGCGGGGCATGACGGCAGATGAAGACCTGGCTGGAATAGCGCTGGACATGTGCCATGGAGCATGATGGGAGCTGTAGTCCCCGAAGTAGCTCAAACACGATGTTTGGGGGTCCAGCAAGGCACTTGGGGGACACTTTTGCGTCCGAGCCGTGACTTGAGGCCCTGGGGGAAACTTAAACGGTTCGAGAGCCCTTGAGGGGAGCTCAGGGAGCTCTAACGTGGCTCTTTAGGGCGCGGTGCGTGGCAGGAGTTTAAGGCACGGGACTGTGTTGTGAGGGGATCTGGGGCCACAGGGGATGAGAAGAGATGAATTCCCAGAAGTGGCTGTACCGGGCATCTGTGCGGTTGGGAGCACTCAGGGTGTCAGGGGATGCTTTTGGGGGGTCCGGAATGGGCGCTGAGGGGGCGCAGAGGAATCCTGGAGGGTCAGGGGGACACTTATGGGACAGATGGGGGCGTATGCCGGGGTTCTGCTGAGCGCGGGGCATGACGGGCGTTGAAGTCCCGGCTCCAATGGTGCTGTATCTGGCCGCAAGGCATGATTGGAGATGTAGGCAAAAAAAAATGATGCCAATATAGGCACCGCCCTCAGACACGGATCCTGGTGCTGATTGGCTGCCACTGGTGATGGGCAGGAGCCTCGGCAAATGGGATGCAGTGGAGGCGGTAACAGCCTATTCACGCTCCTCCAGTCCCTCCCACTACAGCCCAGTTCATTCCCAGTACAGACCAGTATGACCTCAGTATAAAGCCCATTTCATCCCAAGTAGAGCCCAGTACAAACCCAGTGCCTCTCCAATCCCTCCCAGTGCAGCTCAGTCCGTCCCAATACACCCGAGTTCATTCCTAGTTGTTCCCAGTTCCACCCATTTAAATCCATAGGTTGCCCCAGTGTCCCCACTCTTCTCTGCAATAACTCCAGTGTCCCCAGGTTGTCCCAGTCCTCCCCAGTGTCACTCCCAGTATGTCCCAGTGACTCCCAGAGTGTTCCCAGTGTTCCCCAGTATGTCCCAGTCCTCCCCAGTGTTTCCAAGGACAGTTTCATTTCTCTCGGTGGCCGTGGCAGCCAAACCCAGCAGTGGGGTCAGTGCAGAGCCTATGGCCACAGCCCTTTGCAGGGGCCCAGTGCAGCTTGGGCTGATGATCCACCCTCACAGCTGGCCCAGGGCAGCTCTGCAGTGCCTTTGGTGGCACCTGGGGCTGGCACACACCTCAGCAGTGTGTCTGTTTGCACTGGGGAAACTCAGGAGTTTCAGGTGCCTGCAAAAAAACCCAAAAAGTGAAAGGCTGAGTGCAGCCAGCTCTACAAGCACAGCAGGTCCCAGGGCAGTGAGGACAGACAAGAAGGGGATGGGCAATGTGGAGCAAGGTTGTCCACATTGGGTCAGAGGTCAAGGCACAGCTTTTGTGAACAGGCCAGAGCTGCTGAGGGCAGGACCTGGGTCAATATCAATCACACAATGCTGCAATGACCTCTGGTGTAAAGAGAAATAAAATAAAATACTTTATTTAAAATAGGAATGTGCATTTCTAACAAGTTCTTTGAAATCTTTCTTCATAAATGGACTGGGAAAACTTTAATGACCCTCTCAGGGCTTTGCTGTTGTTTACATCAGACTCAGTCCCTGAGAGTGACTTCAATAAACTTCTCAAGAACTCAAAATTAAATTGAAACTCTGAATTTCTTGAAGTTTTAATGGTTCCCACTGAGGGACACGACTGAGAAAGTGTCCCCCGGTCCCAGTTAGAGCAGAACGCTGGAGACAGTGATGACAGCTGGGGAAAAACAAGGCCAAGGCGTCTCTGGTGCTGAGCAAAGCTGGATGTGTTTAAGGAATGCAAAGGGCCAAGGCCTGAGCCCCAGCCCCTGGCCAGGCAGATCCTGTCCCTCCCTCCTTGCTCAGGGCTCTTGCCGGGATAGGCACTGGCATGTGGGGATGTGCAATGGCAAGGGCAGGAGCATGGGGCGGCCCCTGCCAGGCTGCTGAGCAGGGACAAGGAGGCCATGAGGCCCCAGCCCTGCAAGGGTCACTTGTCTCCTGCTCCTGCCTCAGGCCCAGGCCCAGCAGCCATGGCCAAAATGCTGCCCAAGGTGGCTTTGGCAGGGCTGTCTTGCAGCTGCTGCCCATCCCTGTGCCCTGTGCAGCCCAGGCTGTCCCACGGTGTCCCTGCCCTGCGCCTCTGTCCCTGCAGGCTGTCGGCATGCCCCGGCTGCCCCACCTGGCTGGGCCCTTCCATTGCTGACATCTCTGCCTCCTGCCTGCCTCTGCCTGCCCACACAAAGCCTGGGGCTGATACCAAAAGGGTTCATTCCATTTTTCCCCTGCCTGTGAACTTCCAGCACAGGAACAATGCATGGAGGGGCTGCTTTCCCAGCAAGGATGGTTGTAAGAGAAGAAGACATCTGGCACAAGGGTGCAGCGATAGAGAAAACAAGAAGTGAATCTGGGAACTTGGGGTGGGTTTTATGGAAGTGGGTAAATTGTAATTGACATTTAGTGTCTGTACATAATGAACACCCTGATACAATTCCATGTCCACATAAGGTTAGGAGTTATCCCATGTTGGACCTTAAGCCTGAATAAATGATTCCCTATGAAATAGTAAATTAGTGTTCGGGAGCCTTATTCTGATATTTGAGATTTGGTGTCAGTGGGGCCTCACAGACCCAAGTAGTCAGCTGTGACACTGTGCAAACTCATGGAACAAAGGGTCCATGGTGACACAGCAGAACCCCACGGAGCCAAAATCCATTTGGGCACATTGGGGCCACATTGAACCAATGGTCCATTGTGATACTGTGGATCCAAGGAGACCATTGTGACCTGTGAAACCTCTTGGAACCAAGGGACCATTGTGACACAGCAAGGCCTGGTGGAACCAGAAGCCAGGAGCAGGAGACAAGTGACCCTTGCAGGCCTGGGGCCTCATGGCCTCCTTGTCCCTGCTCAGCAGCCTGGCAGGGGCCGCCCCATGCTCCTGCCCTTGCCATTGCACAGCCCCACATGCCAGTGCCCATCCCGGCAAGAGCCCTGAGCAAGGAGGGAGGGACAGGATCTGCCTGGCCAGGGGCTGGGGCTCAGGCCTTGGCCCTGTGCATTCCTCAAGCACATCCAGCTTTGCTCAGCACCAGAGACACCTTGGCCTTGTTTTTCCCCAGCTGTCATCACTGCCTCCCGTGTTCTGCTGTCCCTAGAACCTGGGGACACTTTCCCAGTTGTGTCCATCTGTGGGACTCATTAAAACTTCAAGAAACTTTGGAGAGGGATATTGACTTTGAATTCTTAAGTGATTTCTTCAACTCCCTATGAGGGACTAATGTTCAGTGACTCAACACCCAACCCACAAGAGAAGTCCTTGTTCTCTGTCTATGCTACTGGGCTGGGCTGGGCTCCTGGCCCAGAGGCAGCTCCTGGCAAGGGCTGCAGAGCTGCAGAGAGACGGCTCTGGCCAGGAGCAGCTCCTGTGCACAGCCCAGCAGGGCTGGGGCACTGCCAGGGCCCTCAGGGACACCAGCAGGGCACAGACAGAGCTCACAGGGGCTCAGCACTGGCAGGGGCTGTGGGATGGCCCTGAGGGGGCTATGTCACAGCAGCATCTCTGTGGCTGTGTCATAGAGGCACAGAGCAGCTGTGATGTCAGCAAGGGGCTGTGTGACAGGCCAGAGTGGGCTATGTGAGGTCACAGATTGGGCTGTGACATCAAAGAGTTTTTTGTGTGAGGTCACTGAGCAGCTATGACATCATAGAGGGGACTTTGTGACATCACAGAACAGGCTGTGAGATCATGGCATGGCTGCATGACATCATAGAGCTGGCAGTGAGGTCAAAGTATGTGCTGTGACCTTACAGAGTGTCAGTATGACATCACAGAGAGGTTTTGTGACATCACTGAGGGGGGTTGTTACATCACAGAGCTGGCTGTGACATCATAGAATAGGGTGTGAGACCATAGAGCAGATCCTGCCATCATAGAAGGTGGCTCTATGACATCAGGGAGTGGGATGTGACACCACTGGGTGGCTGTGTAACATCATAGAACAGGCTGTGACATCACAGTAGAGATTGTGAAATCATAGAGTGACTTTCTGACATCACAGAGACTTCTGTGACATCACAGAGCAGCTGTATCACATCATAGTGTGGCGTCTCAGAGTTGGCTCTGGGACATCACAGGGGCAGTGTGACATAACAGGGGCTCTGTGACATCACAGGGGCTGTGTGACATCACAGGTGCTGTATGACATCACAGGGGCTGTGTGAGGTCCCTGGGGAGGTCACTCTGCCCCGGCCCCCCTCACAGCTCCCCCCAGAGCAGTCCAACCCTGCTCGTGCACAGCAGGGTCCCCTGTCCCCCGGGGTCCCCCCGGCCCCGGCCCTGCAGCCTCCCCCAGAGGATGTTCCACGAGATCAACCCCAGAGCCTGACACGGGGACGGGGGGCCGGGGCCCTGGGGGTGGCACAGGGGGACAGGGACCCCCCGGCAGCATCCCCGTGTCCCCCAGGGCCAGAGCCTGGACCAGGGCTCCTTCACCCTGCTACCAATGAGGCCTTGAGAGCACTGAAAAAATCCCCAGCAAGGGAGCAGCAAAAACCAGACTGAATATTAAGGGACAGCAGCACAAAGTTCCTTGGCAAGAGTCACTCTGCTCCTGACTGGACACTTCAGGCACAACAAGGAAATAAAGCAACAACAAAACCAAACAGAATCCAAACAATCAAACCAGAAATTTACTGAGAACTGGGGCTTTCATTCCTACGGAAAAGAACCGTCCTTCTTATCTCGGTGCCCATGGCCAGAATTGGGATTTCACCTCCAGTATTCCCTATTGTGACAGAGTGGAGGAGTTTCTTGGCTCAAGATATTTCATGTGTGGGGAGTGTTGCAGTGTGTTGCAATTTCCTGTTTTAAACTTCCCAGCCCCTTCCCAGGTGTGGCGATATCTCTCTTCCCCTTCCCCCTCGCCCCCTGCGGGGCTGTCAATCAGTCTTAATATTCCAGCAAGGCCATCATGTGTTTGGTGAGGTTCAAAAGATGCCCCTGTGCCCAGAGGTCATTGGCCTGTCTGGGTGTCATCGTTGCCTGAGACCCTGCCCCTCCCACCTGGTTGGTGGCTCACCTGTCCCTTCCCTCCCCCTTCCCCCGGAGCTTAAAAAGTCACTCAGGCCATGCGGTTGGGATTCTGTTGGAGCTGTTACCTAAGATTCAGACGTCTGTGACCATGGAATAAACTCTTGATATTAACCCTCCGGCAGAATCTGTCTCCTTTTCCTCCTCACCTTAGCCTGAAGCCTTCCTACCTGAGGCAAACTGAGTTTCCACAAGCCTGGACTTGTTTTGGCGCTCAGCTGCACCATCCAGCCAGCCAAAAGTGTCTCTGAGGTGAAACACCACAGTTGCCGCCTTTGGCCCAGGAGCAGGGGTCAGAGGAGCCCAGGCACAATCTACCTGGTAATATTGGGATCTTATTCCAATAGGGGAGGAAGGGGCAGGTCCAGCCTTGCCCAGCCCTCGAACCCCAGCCCTGCCCTGCCCTGTGACCCCAATCCCCCCAGAGCCTCTATCCCAGCCCAGCAGTGGCTGCCAGTCCCTGGCACAGCACAGGCAATGCTCCACAGCCACCTCTGCAGCCCCAGCCCAGCTCCTGAGGGACCAAATGACCCACAGTCCCACCTGGGGGAAGGGCCCAGGGAGACCAAGGGGTATTGAAGGCTGACCACAAGGCAAGCACATATCTTGACCCTACCTCCTCCTGGAATTTCCATCTGAACGCTACTGGAATCCAGGAGTTGGTACCTCTGTGTATGCTCCTCTGTATCCTTTTCGCCTCTCTCTCTTTCTGTCCTTTTCTTCTTTTTTGGTCCTTTTGCAAATTTGAGTAATGTAAAATTCAAATAGCTTAGAGTTTGTGAAGTTGATTGGGCCAAGTCAGTGCTTTAAGAAGTGTTCTGTGTTGATTGAATGTCATATTAAATCTTTTGCCAAAGTTTCTCTGATTTTCTAAAGTTCCCAGTAAAGACTGTCTTGTTGTTTTGAGCTCCTGAGGATCTCTTGTTGGTATTTCTCCAGGAAGTCCAATTCAGAATACAGAAACAATTGTAATTCCTTTTAAATATCTCCTTGACAGAGTTTTCTACTGGATGGAAGTCAGGGCTTGTGTGTCCTGCTTGGCACAGCCCAGGCAGGGCTTTCCCAGCCACATTCCACACTCCATTTTCCAGCTGGAGCTGCTGGTGCCTCTGAGTTGTGCTGCCCCAGCCCCAGGGACGCTCTCCTTGTCTGCCCATTCCCCCACGGTCTCTGGGCAGGGATGGCCTCAGTGGGGGCTGCTGACATCCTCAGCACCTTGGAGGCTGCTGCTGAATTTTCCTGCTCCAGAGACTTGTTCAGCCTTCAGCTCTTGAGTGCAGGAATTCAGTGTCCCAGGACTCATTAACATTCAGAACAGCTAAACAAGCTAAGCTTCTGGGAATAATTTGATTTAAGCGTTCAAATCAAATGTGTGGTTAATTAGTCAGATTTCAGAAGCCAATTCAATGTGAATTCCCTGAATTTAAAAAAACAGCAAGAAAATATTTTTTAGGTCCTGTAATTTTTTTTTTTACTAGTAATTCATTGAAATGTGCAATCTCCAATTGACATTGAATCCAAGTACCTCCTCATGCAGTTTGACTGGGTATGAAAATCAGGACCTTTCATGGCTGACAATCAATCAGACTCTGTCCCTACCCCCACCCCACCATTTTCCCCATCCAAGGCTGGCACTCAGAGCAGCCTTGTGCAAATCTGAGCTCCCTCCAGCCCACACTGGACCTATCCAACAGACCACAGTTGAACAGGATATAACTTAATAAAAATTACACCATTAAAAAACAATCACACAATTACAACCTTATCCCTGAGCTATGTGCAATGTCCCAGCATGTCTAATGAGTCCACTGTTCACAACTGATTTGCATACTAAAATTAATTTTTGACTATTGTGGTTCTGTGATAGTTATAAACACAATTAAGTTCTTGTATCAGGATTCTTGTCCTGGACTGAGGACAGAACAGTTTAAACAATTCCTGATTTGCAAATCTATCAGTGGTGGATGGAGAAGGGAGGTCAGGCTGCTCTTGGTGTTGAGGAAATGCTGAAAGCAGCCTGACTCATTTCATCTCCTCGTGCCCAGGCTGATCCCCCCTCTTTCCCCTTCCACCCATCGGCTTTTGTCTCCCCCCAGCCCCCTGTGAAGAGCCTGGCTCTGTGTTCTCCATCCCCTCCTCGCTGGCACTGCCAGGCTGGGATGAGGAGCCCCTCAGCCTTCCCTGCTCCAGGCTGGACCAGCCCAGCTCCCTCAGCCTCTGCTCACAGCCCAAGGGCTCCAGCCCCACCTTGGAGGCCCTTCCCGGACCCTACTCCATCTGCCAGACATCTTTCCTGCCCTGGGGAACCCAAACCAGGCCACAGTGACCTGGATAATCCCCGTCCTTGATGTCCTGGTCACACAGCCCTGGCCCCTTGTCCCCTGTCAGGCTCTGGGGTGGATCCTGTGGAACATCCTTTGGTGGAGGCTGTGGCTCCGGGTGGGCTGGGGGGATCCTGGGGGACAGGGACCCTGCTGGGCATGAACAGCATTGGACTTGTTGGGAGAAACTGTGAGGGGGAGCTGGGGCAGAGTGACCAACCCAGTGACCTGACACAGCCCTGCTGGGATATGACACAGCCCCTCTGGGATGTCACAGCCTGCTCTGTGATGTCACAGCCCATTCTCCAGTGTCACACAGCTGGTCTCTGATGTCACACCAGAGTCTGTGATGAAATAGTCTGCACTGTGATGTCAGACCTCTGCCCTGTGATGTCACAGCTGGATCTCTGATGTCACAAAGGCAGACTATGATGCCATGGCTGCTCGATGACCTCACCTAACCCACTCTGTGATGTCATAGCCCACTCTGTGACCACACGGTACCAGATGATAAATTGTCTTCACCAGGTGAGCTCACACCTGGAGCTTGTTCTCCAAAACCCCAGGCCTGTGGAAACCACACAATGCCCATTGTGTGAGAAGGGAACTGGAAGTTCACCAGCCTCAGTGTCCTGCCAGCTCAGCCAGGCCCACTGGAACATTGGGATCCACAACCACCAGAGACCACCAGGGAGACCCCCAGTACAGGAGAATGCCTGGGTAAAGGGGAGGGGAAATATATTAATGATTTCAGGGAAATGATTATCATATGTATTTTTAGTCCAGGACAATCAATGAATATGTATGCAAAATACAGAATATAAACAGAAACTTTCCTGTACTCAGCATGCACAGCTTTGGGAGGAGCTCTCCCCCATGCATCCAGCTGAATAAAGAATGCTGCTTCTTAATGCTACATTGGGGTTAAGGAATTTTCTGTTTTACTATATTTTTGGTAACACTCCCACTGCCAAGGAAAGCTCTGTCTGCTGCTGTTCACAAACAGAGAAGGACTGGTGGCAGATGTGGGGGTCAGAGTCTGCCTGGGGCACAGTGACCATGAAATAATGAAGTGTTCAATGTTCTGTGAAAGAGGGAGGGGCAGCAACAAAACTTCTGCACTGGAAATAGGAAGGGCAGACTTTGGCCTGTTTAGGCTGCAGATTTGGGGAATACATAATCAGGTACTGATTGCTTTAAGGGAAACAGCCCTTAACAACAAAGGGATCCAGGAAGAATGGACACATTTCAAGAAAGTAATCATAAGGGGGAAGAAGCAGCCTGTCCCAGTGTGGCAGAGGATGAGCTAGTGAGGAAAATGACTGGCCTGGCTGCCCATGGAGCTTTTCTGGAGACTCAGGGGTGGAAAAAGGACCAGCAACTCAGGAAGTCTTTAAGGGTGTTGCTGGGTCATACAGAAAGAAAAGCTGAGAGTGTAAAACTCTATTAAAACTTAACCTGGAGGGTTCAGCAAAAAGAATAAAAATGTTTTCATAAAAAAAATAACAGCAAAAAGGAGGAGTAGGAGAACCTCTACTCTTTATTGGTTGCAGTAAAAAATATAGTAACAAAAGATAAGGAAAAGGCTGAGCTACTTTACCCCTAGTTTGTTTCAATTTTCAGTATTAGGAAAGGATATCCTCAGGACAAGTGTTCTCCTGAGCTGGTAGATGGGCACATGGAGCAGAACAGCCCCTGGAATCCAGGAGGAAGCAGTGGGTGACCTGCTGAGCCACTCAGATGCTCACAGGTGAATGGGATCAGACAGGATCCATCCTAGGGCAATGAGGGAGCTGTAGATGAGCTCCCCAGGCTGCACTCCATCATTTACCATCAGTGCTGGCTCAGCAGGGAGTTCCCAGAGGACTGGAGGTGCCAGTGTGAGCCCATCCCCAAGAAGGGCTGGAAGGAGGATCTGGGGACCTCCAGGCCTGTCAGCCTGACCTGGGTGCCCAGCAAGGTTATGGAACAGATCATCCTGAGTGCCATCACAGGGCACCCCCAGCTGATGGGAACAAACTTTCAGGCTGCCTGCAGAGGCCAGGACAAACCTGGGTGGTTTCCCTGCCATCCCCCAGCCCTTGCTGGCCCCAGGGCTGATGGCATTTGTGCTCCCTCAGGTTCATGTCCCCACACCAACACCATGGGGGTGCTCCCCCTGCTGTGTGCAATGCAAACAGGGGCTGCTGAGCCAGTGCTGCCGTGTCTGTGCCTGCAAGGATGGGGCAGCTCACCTGTGTGAGCTGGGGGAGAGGCCAGGGCTGCAGAGGGGGGATGTTGTTGGCAGCTCCATGAGGACGCTCTGGGACGCTGCCCTGGGCTGTGCAGCGCACTGGGGATGGATCAGCCCCTGCTCTGCTGCTCCTTCCAGTCTGCCCCAGGGCCCTTGCAGAGCCCCAGCCATGCTGTCCTCGGCTGCCATGGCAACCCTGGGACACAGCGCTTCCAGGGCTGTTCCAGGTACAATTGCAGTGACACTCGTTGGTGCCACCAGGTGCCATGGCAATGGCCACAGGGACCTGTTCCTTGGTTTGGTGCCATGGCAACCAGTGCCCGGCCCCATTGTGATGGTTGGTGGCCATGGAAAGCTGCCCTGGGCCCGTGCTCAGGGCTGGTGTCAGTGCCCAGAGCCAGAGGGGATCCCTTGCTGGGGGCTGTACCATGGCCACCTGCCCTGTGCCGCGCTGGCCGCTCTGGCACCAGGAACCAGCAGCCACCGGCACTGCCAGGGCCAAAGGCCAGGTCAGCCAGACAGAAAGGGGCAGGGCTGGGCACTGTTTCCATGGCAACTGGCACTGGGGGGACACCTGGGTCACCTGGCCTGGCAGTTGCCATGGAAACCCCTGGCAGGGACTGAGGGCACAGCCCCTGGCACTGAGACACTGCTGGGCCGGGTGCTGGGCACAGGGCTGGGCACGCAGAGATGGTTTTGTTCTTGCTGAGCTGCAGCACAGCCAAGGCCTGTCCTGCCCCTCGTCAGCCACGCTGGGGACGGGCTGGGGCTGCGGGGGAGCTGGGCAGGGGACACAGCCAGGACATGGGACCCCAACTGACCCCGGGGTACCCCAGACCAGAGCACATCATGCTCAGAGTGTGAAGGGGGGAACAGGGAGGAAGGGGGGAATTTTGGAGGGAGGGCTTTTGCCTTCCCAGGGAACACTTAGGCAACAGGGGGCCCTGTGTCCCCAGTGGGCAGGGTCACTACCAAAGACACAGACATCAGCTTAAGGAATTGTGTCATTTATATCATGCACAGCTGAAAAGAATTACAAAAGGATAAGCTCAGAAAAGCACATGATCATTAGCAAAGATTTACAAAAGAATAAGTCAGCAATCCATCATAAGCCATCATTACATTTTGATGACTAACCCCTTGGTGAAACACTGGAGGTGTTTGTGGCAGACAAAGATTCTGGCTGACTATCTAGGTACACCTTACAGACATCAGCAGTACTTTAGTGACACCGTTCTTCATTCTTTTTTCTCAATCCCATTGGAGTTAGGAACAAGAATTCTGTTGTCCACGGAGCTGGCACCTTTTTAATTCCAGAATAATGCCCCCAGGCCCTTTGCTGTTCAGCTTTTCCATGCTGTCTGTGGCTAACAAGGCTTGGGGGGCCCTTTCCCCTCTGGCTGGAAGGGGCCGGGTCCCAGTCCCTGAGGGGCACCCAGGCTCCTGGATGGAATTCCTGTGCAAGTCCCTCAGTGTCACAGCAGCCTTCCCATGGAGCCCTGTGGATCAGAGCATGTTCCACAGGGGCCCTTGGGGCAAACAGGGAGATCTGGTCTGGCAGGATGTGTAAAACAATCTCCTGTCAGATCTACTTGTTCTCACACAGAATCCCTGGCTGCAGGGACACATTCCCATTGTTCCTGCCCAGGGTTCAGGACTCAGAGTTGTCTTTCCTAGGAGCTGCTCCTTCAGCTGCCTCGGAAGGGCCTTTTGGCCTCTGGACCCACAATCTGGCTCCATTATTAGGGCTGCTGGATCCAAACCCTTTATCTCCACAAACGGTGGTGACTGGAGGTGGATCTCCTTTTTTCAAAATCGATCTTAAAATTGCAAGATCAGTAATTGTCCTACCCTGTCATGGGGTTGAATAATCCAATCCTGGTCACTATAGCTTAACAGAATTACTGTAATTTCTCCTTGATATTCTGCATCAGTTCCTCCTGCCATGACAGGAACACTTTGCAAGGCCAAGCTCCAAGGGAGGAGTTACCAAAGCAAAGTGTCCTGGAGGAATCTGAATTCCTGTTTCAGTACTGATAGCTCTCATTTGCTTTGAATTTCTCCTCATTAATTCCAATGCAGGAAGGCCCAGCCTTGCAGCCTCTAGGCTGGCCCTGCCAGGGGCCATCACAGCCAGAACAATTTCCCAGGCAGCCCAAGTCTCACTGCCCATGGTTGGATTTGCAAACTGGGGGCAGCCGTGCACAGCCAGGGGGTTTCATTTCCCCAGTGGGCCATTGCTAAGGGCATGGAGCACATCTGGGAGATGGGTTCTGCATGGGCAAAGGTTCCATCTCCTCATTTTTTACACTGCTCTTTAAACAACCCGTTCAACCAGTCCTGCAGCTTGTGCATAGTCTGGTACATGAAAAACCCTGCAGGCTTAATCACTGTATTTTTCACAGGAACAGACAAAGCATTCTGCATCACAGAATCAGCAAACCCTGTAAAAATAGCCAATTTCCTCCCTTCCTCCTTTATCATTGTATACAATCTCACAAAGTTGGCCACTGACATTAGGGTCCTGGCCAATCCTGTTCTGTAGGGTATTTAGTGTTACATCCCTCAGCAGCGAAAGCTACCAAATTAGCATTGTCAGCACTACTTCACAATATGATAATTTTATATGTAGACAGTGATAGAGAAATATAGATATAGATTGATATGGACATATATAAAAGATAAATATATATATTAAGGTCTTATTATCCTATATATATAGTTATTTATTGTATTAATATTTCACTTGCAGAAATGCATCTGAGCTCAAGATTAGAACCTTCTTCTGTTGATCCATGTGGGAGCATTCCAACAATAATTGTTCCTTCTGAAGGTGCTGTTTCCAATGTACTCTTAACAAATTCATCTTTGTCTGCCTAAACCCACAAGGTCTTTTCCTTTTCCATTTGCAATTTTTGGATGCATTTGAAGCCATTCAGGGGTGCAGCTTCTTTTACCCGACTGCCCCACTGCTCCCACAGGAGAGCCAGGGAACTCCAGGGAAGGGCTTCCCAGCTGGGAATTTCTGATGGGACTGATTCCTCACATTTACATTAAAAAGTGACATTTTGCTGGGATCTGGCCAGACTGCGCCAGTTTTGTTTTACCAGTGGGCAAAGTCAGCTTTCTGGAGAACATCTCGCCTTCACCAGCCCAACGTTTTGGAGAGGTTTTCCCGCACATGTGGAGGCTTGCTGGCAGCACATTCCTTCAGCTGGGTGCCCATCACCTTGCAGAGGGCAGAGGCCAGCTTGGTGGCCACGGTGCGGACGTTGGCGCTCCGCACAGGCAGCGCCTTGTTCCCCAGGCAGGGCCAGAGCACGGGCAGGGCGTCGCGCTGGGCGACTTCAGGGCTCCTGGCATGAACCCCCTGCACAAGCACTGCCGGGACAGAGACACAGCTCCTTACCCACCAGCCTCACTGCAACAAGGATCTGCCTCTGCTTCTGCTTCTTGCCAGCCTCTCTGGCCAAGAGCAGCAAAACAGCACCCAGAGCCCCTTGGTCCAGAAACGGGAAAAGCAGCTGATCATCCTGGAAACAGAACCACCAACCCCTCAGCACTAATTGCTCCAAACAGAGCCTTGGCCCTGTGGCAGACTTCATACCTTTACTAAATTATTTCACAATCTCTGCATGAACAATGAATGAAATGTCCAGTTGCCTTTGATTTCCATTAAGAAGTTGTCTAAACCCACACTGAAGATTTGGAAATGTACCATAGAGAGGAAATTGAGAGATTTCTAATAAAAAGGGTGATTCCATTTTTGTAACTTTGATGTCAAGTGCCAGATGCCTAATCTGGCTCTTCCCTTTGCTCAGTGGCACACAGCAAAGGGCAGGATTAGAACACACCTCAAAACTCCAGCCCACCAGAGATGGCTGCTGCCTGACAGCTGGATGAGAAACATCAGTGACCAGCTGGTGTCTTTGGCAGAATGCTTATGGGGCTTCCAACAAAGAGCTGTTTCAAACCTCAGGGCATCTCTAGAGAATTACCCAGACCCCATTGCCTTGGCATTTGGGCATCTCCACATTTTAATGCCACTTCCCCTCCCAATGTTAATGGCATTTTTTCTTCTAATGTCCACTGAAATAGGGACATAGAGAAAGAAAAATGCTACACAGGGGACTGAAATGTAACCAAAACACGAGTGTTTTCTCATATTGTCTCGGAAATCTCTCTGCCCATTTTCTGAACTGAACTGTATCAAACACGGACAAATGTTTACTAGCAACAGGCTCCTTGCAACAGGCAGATTTGGCTAAGAGATGAAAACCTGAAATGCTCTGGAGACCATTCGTATTTTCTGATCGGACAAAATGTTATTCAGCAGCAATTTAGTATTCTGTGGTGGAAGAGACTTGATTTTCTCTATGCTGTTAATCTACCAGCAGACATCAACATTGAAAGACCTCCTGCAAGTACTCAAAACCAATTCTGCTAAGCAGGAAAGGGTTATGGTACCCATTTTAAAATGGGAATTCATTTGAATTTAAATGCAATTAAAGACATCAGTGACTACTGAATGTGAGGAACAGCTGTCTGTTCCTGCTAAATCTCAGAGAGAACATCTGCTTTTTCTAAAGTAGTCCTAACTTATGGTTAATTCCTTTATTTGAAAAAGAGATCAAAAGAACTGCTAAACTAAATGCCCTATTGCTGGAGATCTACTTTATTCAAATGCTCTTTAAAGGGCCTTTGACATTCCCAATTGCTGAACATGCCCTTTTGAGATTCCTAATGAAGACACAAAGTGTATTACACCTTGCATTCAAAGATGGTGGCATAATTAGGAGTGGATTTAGCCCCAGTTAAAGCAAGGCTATCAATCATCTTCTGTGCTATATATTGAGATTATCCTTTTTCCATTCCTTGGCTATTGCTGACCCAGCAAGCTCCTCTGAGGAATCAATTATCAGCTGCATTTGTAGCATTTTGGGCAGCGCTGACACAGGCAGACACTGTTTGCACACCCTGAAAGGCTCAGTCCAAGGCCACTGTGACAGCACAGGCAGGGAGCCTCAGCACTCTGCTTCTGTCCCTGTGCCCCAGAGGCTGCCTTGCACTAAACCCGTGCCTCTGGTACCTCTGTTGAGTTCTGACCTAAGCTGTGACCCCCAGGCCCTGCACGGTTCAGCCTCAAAACTTTCCAAGAGAAAAACAAGAATTCTGTGAGGACAAAACAAGCTGATGCCCTGAAACAGCATTTGCCACCATTTCCCCTCAAAGATCACAGATGTCCCTGAGCTCCCCAGAGAGGAGCCAGCTGGGGCATTTTTAGCCCTCCCTTTGCTGGAGGCGGTTCTGAGATGCCCCAGTGAGAGCTGAGCCCCAGGCCAAGTGCTGCCCCCATCTCAGGTGCTGCCCAGCTCTGCAGCAGCCAGGGAAAACCTGCCAAACCCACCTGCCTTGGCTATGGGGCAGCAGTGACACGCTCAGCACCTCCTGGTTTGGAGGAGCTGCTCTGCTGTCTGCTCACAGGCATTCCCTGTAAATTCTCCCTGGGAAGAGCTCTGGGCTCAGAAGGGGAGGCCATGCCTGTGATACGCTCGGTGACATCCAGCAGGGCTTGGCCACTCAGGTGATTCCATTGGTAGCTGAACTCTTTCAGCAGGGACACTTTATCTACAAGGGAAACAAACATTTCTGCTCACTTTGCTCAGGTCATAGGAGAAAGGGCAGGGCCAACCCCATTTTATAAAATCAAGCACATTTCTGCAGATGTTTGAATCCTATTCTTCTTTCCTTCCAGCATACTTGGCAGGGTTTTAAATTCCAGAATAAAAGCTCTCCTTTCACATTTGTAAATCCAAAGTTGTCTGCTGTAGCAGGAGCTGTGTTAAAACATTTCACATCAGGGACCTCAGGAGTTCAGTCACATGGAAGCAGTGAAAAGGTTTTGCATCCCAGAGCACAAAGGAAGAGCCCCATACTTGGGACACAGAAAGGCACTGAGTCAGTTCCTGAGATCACAGAGCAGCTGGGGAGGAGAAAGTGGAAACTCCTCTTGAAGACCTGCCTCTTCAACACTCCTTTTTTCAGGCATATTCCCCCAGTATGGAATTTTCAGAGCTGACATAAACGTGTGTGGCAAAGGAATTTAGAGCAGCCCTTGCCTATGTAGTTAATTGCTGTGGCCATCTTGCCCCATGCAAAACAACATGTGGAACAAGGCATCATTGACAGCTGGGCTTATACCTGTTTGTTCTAAAGAAATGAACTTGGTGAATCACAAGTTCCCCTTTGAAAAAAGAAGACAAAGAAGAAAAGTGGAAAATAGGCAGCTAATGCCTCTAATGTGGAGCCTCCCAGGTGGCTGCTCTGCAGGAGCTCCGATGGGTCAGTGTCCCTTCATGCCAACAGCAAAGCTGTTCATTTGGGAAGTCAGATGGGGCCCAAGCAAACTCCAAACCCCCTTTGCCTCTGAACTGTAGCAGAGCTGCAATCTAGGACTTGCTCTTCAGACAAGCAGCACAGAGCCAAGGGCTCCTGGGACTGTTGGGAAATGCTGATCCCATTCCAGCCTGTTGGGGATGGTGCATAAGGGCTGCACCTGCACAGCCTCTGGTGGGTGTCAGCTGGAGGGTTCCACAGACAAGAGCAGCTGTCGAGGCACTCAGCGCTCTCTTGTGCAGGAGAGACAGAGACGAAGCTGAGGAGAGTCCCTGCCAGGGCTCAGCCTTACCCAAATGAGCAATGGATTCTCCCAGTGCTTTCACAGCTGCCCCACGAACCCTGGGATCCTTTGAGTTCAGGTTCTTTGTAATTCCCTCCACCAAACCAATGATCACTGAGTTCAAGGCATCTTTAAGGACTCCTCTGATTTCAGCCAGCACGTCCAGCGCCCTCTGCTTCACTTTCTTGTGGCTGTCAGATATTCTCAGGACAAAATAATCAAAAATCTGTGAAGAGAACAAGCAACGTGAAGGCTGGATTCAAATGTCCTTGTTTGAAGAGTGGATGTAGCAGTAAGCAATGTCAAAGATGAGAGTGATCCTTTCTGTCAGGTCAGCACTCACTTGCACAATTTCACTGTTTTCCTGGGGGCAACTCACTGGAATGGTGGCACAACCTCATGCTGGTTGAAAGATTTTCTTCTGTTTGTAAGAGGTTTGGCTGGGGACAGAATAGTTCCTATGGTATTTCTCTCCATCTATAAATCATTAAATTAATTCCATTTATTAATGCTAAAGAGTACCTTTGCTTTGAATGGAAGCAGATGTTTACAATGCCCGGTTTTCTATACAGTTGCCTCAAGTACTGAGGGCAATTATGATTTTGCCAAAACTATGGCTGGAGGAGATCTAAGTTTTCTTTTGTTTGTCTCAGAGCCAGCGTCTGGAGAAGTGCAGGGCTCTGATCAACTCTTCCAGGATCCAGACCATTTCTCTAAGTAACAAGTAGACTTCTGAAATGTATTGTGCTGTACAGCTCTCATTAGAGCAGGTTCAGTCCCTTGACAGCCTCATTATCAGGCACCTTTTCCTGGAAAAAGGGAAAAAGCAGCTACTGGGAGGAGAAGGCAGAGATGCGTCCTTAGCTGTTTTCCTCCTTTTCCAAAGAGAAAAACAGACCCCCAAGAAGGGAGAGCACTGTCTTTACCAAGAGGAATAGGAACAAGGATGGAAATGAGTAGCCAGAGCTGTGCCTGTGTAAGACAAGATGGAGTATACAGAAGTGTTCTTAAAAAAAGTAACTGGGTTTTAACCAACCCAGCCTGATACTTCTCTTCCCTATGCAAACCCATTTTTGGTCTAGAGAACAATTGCCATGCTTTCAGGGGCTGGATTCCCTTCACTTCACCCAGCTGGGAGTAGGAGAGAGCAGCAGTTACACCAGCAGAAAATTCTGCCATCATCTGATGAACAGCAGCAATAGGCACCTGCCAGACAAATACAGCTGGACTCAAATAACTTGTCCTGAAGCTTGACCTGAATTAAATCTTTTCTGGGTAAGAGGGACCAGATGTCCCAAACAGCCAGGACAGAGTGCCAAGACACTAAATTAACTTTGCTGCTACAGGCATAGGAAAGGAGCTAAAGGAAAGGAGCAGTGAAGATACCCTACATACTTGGGCAATGTTAGTGGAGATGAGCTGGGGGCTGGTTTTGCACAGGTCTAGGAGGAGTTCCACTCCTTCCATCCTTGTCTGAGACCCCTTGGCTTCCAGGAGATGGTAAAGCTTCTGGAGCAGCTCCATTTCTTCCACAGCTGGAGGTGACGTGACCTGAGGTTTTGCACGGTGTAGGAGGTGTCCATCAGAGGGAGATTTCCCCTTGGAAAATAAAACCAAATGAGGACCTGGTGGTGATAATTATCCGAGCATGGCGTCCCCATAGTGGAAATAATTAACATTGACTCCATGATTCCAGAAGGCTGATCAATCACTTTACTATACTATACTATACTATGCTATGCTATGCTATGCTATACTGAAACTCATCGCCCTTACAGACAGTCTGATACAGACAGACCAGATTGGTCAATCGAATTCAAAACACCATCACCAGTGGCCAATTAAGAAATTACCCTTTAGTAAACAACTCTCCATAACACATTCTATGTGTTCACAACAACAGGTGCAGCAAGTGAAGATAAGAATTGTTTCTCATTCTTTTCTCTGATTTTCTCACAGCCTTCCCCAGGACAATGCCTGGCAAAGTTGTGCCTGCTGCTCTCTGTGGAGAGAGCTGCAGCCACAGACAATAACTGCAGTTAATTGTGAGCAAAACATCTTGAGCAGCTTTCCCAATTTTGTGATTTCAAGCTGGAAAATCATGAGGCTCTGAAGAACAACGTTGACCTGACAATCATTATGGCAGACAATCTGCCAGTGACATTCTCACCACTGTTCACTCAGGAAAACCAAGGATGAGATGCATCTGATCTATCTTCAGATGGCTGCCAGGGCACACAGGTCACTTTGCTTTGTGGAGAAAGAGAGACACTACTGCCAAGTTTAAATGCCTCCTCATATGGGACGTGTGTGTCTTAGAATAAGGAAACTCATCGCTCTGGAGAAATGTCTCTACAACCAGGCATGACAATCTGGAAAAGTAGCTCAGATGCATCTGAACAGATAAACAGGGCCATATTTGAAGGATTCAGAAAATCAGTAACAGAGATAAAAACAGAAGCCAGACATCCCAGAACTACACTCAAATTTCATTTGCTTCCCTAGAGACCAGATGCACAGCTTCACAACCCCACTGGGAACAATTCTCCTGATCAACCTGTCTCTTCCAAGAGCACAGGAAGATGCCAGCTGTGCTACTGAGGCATGTGGTCACTTTCCTGCCACTGCTGAGCAGGACAGAGCTAAATAAATTCCCTCTGCTATCAGAGGAGAACAGGTACAAGCTGCTATGCAGCTACCATGAAGAGACAGCAAGGAGCAAATTCCTGTCTTAAATGCTGATTGCAGCACAGGGGGAAATAAACCAAACATGCTGTCCATCAAGCAAATTACATGGACGACAGGAATATCAAGACAAAATGTGCACATTCAGACACCTGTTGACTGAAGTTGTTCAGGAATTGCCTTGCTCCTTACTACTCAAACTTGGTGCTGTTTGAAGGTAAGAAAACCATGATTCTGCCAGGCCAAACCACACGGATGAGAACTGCATCTTTGTGGAACGGCATCTTGCTTCCAGACTGAGATTTCTCATCAAAACACCCATCTGAAAAAGACTCCACTCAGATGAAAAAAAGCCCTGTTTGAATTTACTTGTCCCAAATCAGGCAGCAGAAACTTGGCCCTCTCCCAGCCTCCACAACACTGCCCTTGCCACTGCACTGGATAGTCTGAGCTGCAACCAATGGGTGTCTGTCTCTCCATTTTTGTGGACAACCCTCCAGAGAAGTTGTGTTCAGCACAATGCAGAAGTAGATATTTTTTATCCTAGAGCATTTGTAGGGAAAGGAAACAATCTGTGGCATTGGTCATCTCTGCCAGAAAGTTTTTCCTGAGGAAGAGGCAGGTAAAGCCTGTCATGTGCTTTATCACATCTGACAAAAGTGCTCAGTACCGTTTGCCAGCAGACAATGTGGCCTGGGCCTCCTTTGAGCCATCGTTCCTCTCCTTCACCAGCTCCTTGACAGATGGGCCTTCAGCCTTCTGGTTTTCCATCCCCTACAAAGACACAGAGAAACCCCATCAATCTTTAGAGTATGAAACAGGAAATTCCCTGTTGAAAACACAAGTTAGAACCAGGATCACTGATACCGAGGCTTAGGGAAACATTTCCTAACTTACAGATGGAAACAGACCAGAGATTCAGTGATGCCAACTCTTTGTTTTCAATAGCCCAAGGCAGGTTATGGGTGCTACCAGACTGAAAGCAGTCTAAAATCCCAAATTCCTTAGTCTTGAGCATAAATGGGAAAAATGCAAACTGGCAGGCAACAAGTGTTCGTGAAGGAAGCAGCAGAACAAACTGGACTCTTACGAGGTTGGCCCATTGTGTTGGAAGTTGATTTGGTTCAACACTCACTCTCCCTGTGCCTGCATAAAGGTAGGCTCCTGTGGAGAAATGGCTACATGACAGAGGTCACGCAGACATTCGCTTGTTAGCCGACCAGGAGCTGGGAAAGTACCGAACACAGCTAGTTTGAGTTTTGCACCTGCAAGATAGCGTGTTCTTGGGCCTAGCTGGCTATGATAACAAGTAGACAGAGAGACGTGGGAAATAGGGAATGTAGGCCCAAAGGAATGAGGAAGAGTTGATGGTATAATTTAACCAATAGATCGCTTGGCTTACAGAATATTCATAAGCTTGTTATTTGCTGTACAAGTGTCTGATGCTCTCTTCAATAAACGGAACTTGCTTATCACTCATATTGAGTGTCCGAGTCTCCCCTCACCGACAAATGGCTCATCCCCGACACAGGTCTCATTCTGCAACAGGTAAACAACAGAAAAATTAAGAGCATATAGGAGTGAGTGTAGTCACAAGGACCTGGAGAAGAAAGAGACCCAAAAGGCCAGACATGATATAATATCTGTTGCAGTGTGTCATAAACTTCCTTCCCCAGGTGTGCCTATGCCTCTCTCCCTTCCCCCTTGCCCCCATGCTGAGTGAGTCCTGTCCATCAGGCTTAACATTCCAGCAAGGCGTCGTGTGGTTGGTCAAGTTCAAAGGATGCCCCTCAGGCCTGGGGGTCATTGGCCTGTCTAGGTGTCCCTTGTCCCTTGAGACCTTGCCCCTCTCACCTGGTTGGTGCTCACCTGTCCCCTCCCCTTCCCCTGTCCCTGAGCTTAAAAGGTGAATCGAGCCATGCGGTCGGGATTCTGTTGGAGCAGTTGCTCACATTCAGACCTCTGTAACCATGGAATAAACCTCTGGATATAAACCCTCCAGCAGAATCCATCTCCTTTTTCTCTTCACCATCACGTGAAGCCTTCTTCCTGAGGTAAACGGAGTTCCTACCAAGCCTGGACTTGTTCAGTGCCCAGCTGCAATCACCAGCAAGCTAAAGGTATCTCTGGGGTGATTACACCACAGTTGCTGCCTTTGGCCCAGCAGCGAGGGTCAGACTGGCCCAGGAATAATCTTAACTGGTAATATTGGGATTCATATTCCAATAATATCATCCATAATAAGGGTAAAATATATGTTGCTATTCATCATGTATCCAAAGAATTATGGAATGGTTTGGGTTGGAAGGGACCTTTAAAGGTCATCTGGAATGACAGAGTACTGAAAGCAAGAGAAAAGTATCTCAAGTGCCAGGGAAAACTGTGTTGAAAGCAACCTAAGATTAGAGCCAAAACAGCAACACCTTATCTTTGAACTAAAGATTTATCAATCACTAATGCTGTCTGCCACTAAACCAGGGGCACACTTAACCAGAATCCTCCACTCCAGCTTTGCCATGGTGTGCTATCAGAGCTCTCCATGCTCCCCAGCTCCTGCAGAAACTGGACTTTGTGATGTGACCCCAGCATGGCAGCAGCCCAGGTGAAGCATCGCCACTCCTACAAAATAAAGCAGTTTTTACCTGACTATCAAGCAACACTAAACTTCTCTGGGAAGCACTGGGTGCAGGAAAATCAGGGACAGAAAAGGGATGTGTCTGTGGAGCAGAGGGCTGGTAAAAATTCTCATTAGGTTGTTAACAGTTGGTTTCATTAGTCTGCCTACAGACAATTATAATTACTTAGTGGCTACTGCAGTTTATTAATGTTCTCAGTTTATTAATGTTTATTTCAGTTTATTAATGTTCTCAGAGCTGCAAACATGGCAGTGAAATTATTTTTAAAGTGGCTTGTAAAGTTTGTCTCTTCTCAAAGAACATGTCAGGCTGATAGACCAGGCTGTGAAATTTATGCCCCAATCAAAGGGCGTTTGAATGCAGTTTAATGGCACCTGAAATGTTCTGCTCTGAGAAACTGTCCCCAAAGTCCAGGTGGACCTTTCTCCATTGGAACTCTTAGAAATTTGTAGAAGCTATAACTTTGGCATTAATTTTACAGGAGCATTTATAGCCCAAGGGTCAAGAGCAAAGCCATAAAATGCTGCTCAAGCCCTGAGCTTTCTCAAACCAGAGGTAAACTTGTATCCAAAGGTCTGTCTGGAGCCCAAATTTGCTCTAGTAGAATTCTGTTATAAAGCTTAGCCTGCAACAAAGGTAGACTTTTATCTCAGCTTAGTTAAATATTCCCCCTAAACCACCATAAATTATCATTTCCCCACTACAATTCATGTTTTGTCCACTCCTAATTACTCTTTCTTCTTGCCCTAAGCACAATCCTTACTCATACAATACGTTTGATGACTCTCATTAAATTTATTATTCTACAGACATATGTTGGATTAAAGTTTACCTGAATGAGAGCTTTATCCAGTTCCTGCCGGAGCTAATGGAGAAGATATTTCAGTTTATTCAAAGCAGCTGTTATCTCAGAAAGAGGATGATGCTTAAATTATAATAAAAGTTCTGCCAGAAACAGTATTCCTTTGTTTCCCCCAACCATTCACTAAAAGCCCTCAGTCACTTAAGGACTTTTTAAATAATTTCTAGTATTCGCTACACGGCCAATTACTAAAGGAGCTCTGACCCTGCAGTGCAGTTAATGACCATCTCTTACATATTTCTTACATGTATTTTCTTCCAACATTTTCTTCAACAGCAGCTAACCAGGTGCCTTGCCCTTTTTATCTCCTGTTTATTCCATTTACTCTCATCCTCCATGGCACAGCACACAATGTTTCCACAGAACCAGCCTGCACCAGACACTATTTCACAACTCACCCCTAAAATCCCAATCTTTCACACTTCCACCTCTTCATCTTCCCATCCAGGGAGGGCAGTCAAGGTCAGCCAGATGCAAACGAGGTGTTTGAAGCTGAGGTGTGATGAGGCACTGATTGCTTGATGAGCACAGGAGGAGGAAAGGTCTTGGCTGTGCCCTGGTTCTTAAATCATCCTCAGTTGTGCGGGAAAATTAAGGACAGAGCAGTGATGCTCCTCTGACCAGCTTCCCCACAGCATTGTTCCTGTCACGAAGTCAAAGACAGGCAGGTCACATATATTCTCTTTCTCTGACTCCTGCTGGGATGACAACATTGAAATATAGAAAAAAATATAATTATCAGGGGTTTTCATAGTGTGAACTCAGGATTCCCCATGCTCTTGCAGAGGGGGAATGTTCATCAGGCAAAGGATATGAGAAGGAGCTTCAAAATGTCCAAAATCCCAGTATAAATATTTTTTCCAATGGAAAGCTTCACCAAAGCTGGTCACACTTCAGGCCCTTTGTGCCCCCATTTCCTGATGTGCATCTCCCAGTGAGGTCTTCCCACTGCTCCAGGGACCCCACACAAACCTTACAGCCTCCCACAAACACACCCCCCAGGAGCTGCACCCTTCCCTCCAAACCTGGGTACCTGCATCAGCCACCTCTGTGCTGAGCTGAGCCTGGTTCTCCCCAAAAGAAGGTGCTCAGTTTATCCTTGAAAAGATTGACAGCAGCATTCTTGTCTTCTTCAAAAGAGCCATTATTTCACAGCTGTAATCTCCACACTGAGACTTTATTCCCTTAAAGTGTCCAAGTACACAGGCAGCATCAAGGAAGGCACTGAAGTGAGTCAAGTTTAACCCCAAAGAGCTCTCAGCTCCCTGTGAAAGGTTAGACAAGCAGTAGAGAAAGAATGAATGCTCCTATAATGGCATCTAACAGCCACACGGCAAGGGAGAAGTTGGTTTTAGAGAATGAAGAAAAAGCACTAACTAATAAAAGGTGAGAAAAATCCATCACTTGAACAGGTAAACGAAGGTAAACCACTTGAAGAGACAGATTTAAGATGGAGAGAAAAACCCCACAATTAATAGTGTTCATGACACCCAGAGGCAAAACAAGCCCAGGGGATCAGGAAAGAGGTAAGCCTGTGCTCCAAGGAACAGCAGAAATGAAGTGAGAGCTCTGGAGGGATCAAAAGAAAGAGGCACTCTGAAGAAAGGAAAAAATGCCTCCACACAAGGTGCTTTGGTTTTTTTAAATCAAGAGGCACTTATATGATGTGGTAGAAATACAGAAAAATAAAGGTCAGGAGAAGCATAGTTGATTGGGAACATTCCTGCATAGCAGACAAGATATGTCCTTGTGCAAGTTATTCCATGCCACACTCACATATTTAATTACTTCTTTTCCTCTTCCTGGGGAAGCAGAGTTGCTTTATTTACTCCAAGCAATATTTTCTCCCTCCTCCCTGGCTAAGAACAAGCTCCCACCTTGGCAAGGGCTCGCTGGTTTACTTAATGCTCATCACAGCCATGCTAAGGAGAGTGGAGCAGGTTAATGTATCACTTGTTACAATGATTAACTTGTCCAGCTGCCGGGTCCAAGAGCCCCAGAGTGCCTCGGGTTATACAGGATCACAGAAGGAAAAGCTCCATTGCATTAAGCTGCTGCCACACTGGCCCTCTCTGCCTGTCAAATACACTCAGATAGTCTTGCACTGCCCTCTGAAAATCCCCCATAAAATACAAATGAAAACCCCTCATCACCTGTGGGAAAGCACAGCTGGGTTCTGCTCAGAGCATTTCAAACTATGGGGTGTTTGTGAGCTCTCCTTGCAAGGGCAGCATCTCAGGAAAACCAGAAGTTTCTTTCCATGGACTCACCATACTCAGGACACTTCCCCTAGACCAGGTTGCTCCAAGCCCCCTCCAACGTGGCCTTGAACACTTCCAAAGGGGACACAAGCACAGCTTCTCTGGAACCTGTTTTGCTCCACCCAGATCTAAAATCATACCCAATTTAGCAGCCTCAGACACAGATTTCTATTAAATATCTACATTTTTCTAGGAAAGAAATACGGCAAACCTTGTTTGCATCCAACTTTGCAAAATCAACACAAGCTCTTCAGAAAGGCCTGCCGCCCACTTTTCTTATTTTTCCCCATTTGGTGGAACATTTTCATTCTGTTGTTATTTGGAGCAATATTTTAATATATCTGGCTGAGCTGCTTAAAATAGTACAGCAAGACACTTGTGTGAGGGGTGGAAAACTGAGCTCTTGCACATCTAGTGTTTCTCTTGTTGCAAGTCTTCAATCCCACCTCTCTGGTGGGATGAAATAGGTGCTACTAATCCAATATCTAAAGTATCATGCATCAAGCTGACACTATTTTAAGACTTTAAAAACCCCAGCCAATTTAAACAAACCTCTGCTCCTTTCCATTTTCTCTGTTCCACAGTTTATGATAGAAGACAGGAGAGAAAGATTGTTTTGGGAACAATGTTTTCAGCACTCTAAAAATAATATAAAAACTGCTGTGCCACACTCTCAGCTGTTACAGCCCCAAAAAGCACAGGTTGTCTTTGCTCACAGAGTCACAATTGTGGTGGGATTTCTACCACACCAGAGGACAATCAATTTTTTGTTTTCTCCTGGAAATAACTACAGCACTTCTGGGTAGCAAGGCAAACATGAGCCTCTTTCAATGGCCCTTGAAACTGGCCATGTGAAATGAGGGACACAAAGCCAAAGGCCAGCTGAACCTGTGATCTCTGAATGTCTTCACAATCTTCCCAGGAAGATGAATGGCAATCACTGTTCTGCCAGGGAAACTGCATCTGCTGGGAATGGGGTGTAGAAAATGTGCTTTCTGCTCCTCTCAGAGCCAAAATTCCTACACATTTCTTGTAAGTCCCTCTTAGAAAAGGACCATGTTCAGCTGAGCGACAGTGAAGCAAAATAGCAATCCAGGAATAAATATTCCTGTGCACAACATCCTCCATTCACATGGATGGTTCCTCACTGGCACACAGAAACAAGGAAGGAACAAAAATGCATCATTGTACATCAAGTCAGATGTGTTGAGGGATGAACAGATCTCACAGGCATACGGAAACCTCCCCTGAAAACCCAGTCCAGGGAGAGCCTGAGCTGTTTTGTGGTTCTAGGCATGAAGATGCTCAGGACCTTCCACAGATGCTCAGGATTGTGCCTGGATCTTGCTCTGGAAATGCCAGTGGCTCAGCTGAGAGCTGTGGGGATGATTTACACTGCACTGAGAGGGGCCACAGTCCTGCAAGGGTCTTTTATCAGGAGCAAACAGCAGCCTGGAGGGTGGGGAATGCTGATCTGAACCACTGCTCATCCTTCACCTTAATGTGGAGCTGCCCCCATAGTTGCCATCTATCACTTTTTATTTTTCCCCTGTTGGGTATATTTTGGAGCAGCTGTTTTATGTGGCGTTTTATGGTGATCCTGTGGGAAGCAGCCATTTGCCTGCTGTGATATCCTCACAACTAACACTAACTCCTCATTCCCTTTGGTTTTATTTGGGATTTTTATTTGTTTGGTTGGTTTGCGTGGGTTTGTTTATTTGGGTTTTTGTCTGTTTTGGTTTGAGCTTTTTATTTGTTTTTTTATAAATGACTGGTTAAGTTGGCATAGTCAAACTCAAGAAAATGTAAACCAGGCTTGACTTTCCAGAAATTACTTTTGTCTGGGTTTAGCTGCATCCCTAGACTCAGGATCACCAGTATATTTGCAGGTTTTGCTCTGCATCATCAGCCTGCCCAGACTCTGCTTGGTGTTTCACAAATGGAGAAGACAGTGGACATTGTGCCAAGCTTCCTTTCAAACAGAAAACCCGTCAGCATCACAGAAAAGAAGAAAAAAATGAGATTCACCAGTTAGAACAAGTGTTCCACCATCTTTCCCTCCACTGTTATTAATTTTGTACATTTAGAGGCAAATCTGGGTCTAAAACTTCCATCTCTCAGTTCCTGATGCTATTTGCTACCCTTCAGCCTTGACATCCCCTGATCTGACTGACTGCTGTCCAAGTGGCACTGGGGATGCTTGGCCTGAAAAGAGGAGACACTGGGAGGCTCCACTGTGGCTGTGCAGGACTCGGAGGGTCCCACAGGAAAGAAGAGGACAGAGTGTTCAACAGGGCCTGTGGTGACAGGATAAGGGGGATGGCTTTCAACTGCCGATTGATTGGAGCTGAATCTAAGGAAGCTGCTATTTTACAGTGAGGACAGTGAGGCACTGGCCCAGGCTGGGCACAGAGGCTGTGCATGCCCCATCCTTGGGAACAGGGCGCCCCCAAGCTCTGGGGGAAGACTGCTCAGCTTGGAACAAGATGATCTTCAGGGTCCGTTTCAAGCCCAACCATTCAGGGATCCCCAGTGACCACTTCTGTTGACCCTGGAATCTTGGGATCTGTGTGATGTCACCTCCCACGTTCCAACTGGAACTGCCACCACCCAGCACAGAGAACAACTCAACCACTGGCCCTTGTGTCAGCCTACCGTTCGGTGCGCTCCTGCTCACCCTCGTCACTGTTCTTACTGCCCTTCTTGTCACCTGCCTGCTGCTACTCCCATCAGTCCTGAGAGCTCCCTAGTGCCTGGATTTTGTCATCCATCACTTCAGGATGCTCACGTTTATCCTTTGTCTCATTTGTCAACTGAGGGAGGTATGGTGCCATTCCATGGAGGTGGACACCTCCAGCTGTCCGAGTGGTCTGCAGCTCTGTGGGGATGGTGTGGGACAGGGACCCCACTCTGAGGTTTTGCCACATCTGCAGGCTGTCATGGACAGAGAGGAAGAGATGGAGGTGGATGTCCAGACTTCTACAGTGGAGGACGTGGAAATGGAGGAAGAAGAGACTGAAGAGGAAGAGATGGAGGTGGATATGGATATGGAAGAAGAGATGGAAGTGGATGTGGAAGAGGAAATGGAAGTGGATGTTTATGAGGAAGAGGAGGAGATGGAAGTGGAAATGGAAGAATACATTGAGGACATGGACATTGATATAAAAGATGAGGAAGAGGAGATGATTTTGGGATGAAGACCAATGCCAGCAGCAGGACAGGCATGTGATCCCCACAGGTCCCCTGCTGCCAGACTGGAGCCAGGCTGGTCCCTGTGCAGAGACATGGCACCTCGCGAACTGGAGTCTGGTGGCCACACACTGCCTGTCCTGTGCTCACTTTGGGCCACTCAAGCTCCATCCCAGAGCCAGCCAGGCTCAGTTCTGGTAGCAGAGTCCTGCTTTGCCCACATGTGCCAACCTGGGGACACATGGAAGAGCCCTCTGTGCTTGACTGCAGTGACCACGGCACCTGCTTTTCTTCCAGCACTGATGAACATTCCAGACAGAGATGCCACCCTTTTGTACATATGTTCTACAGTTTTTTGTCTTTAGGAATAGGATTTAGGACTTAAGACTTTTAGAATTTTTTTATATTCTACAAATGCCTTTCATATATTTTAGCTAGATAGGTTCTTATGTATATACGTTCTACGGATTGTTGTTGTTACAAATGTTCTTACATTGTTAAAGTGTTCTGTATTGTTGTTGATGTTCTTCTGTAATAAACAATTTTTTTTTTCACACCCCCGTTCTCTTACCATTTGCATTGGGCACAGGCAGCATTTGCAAAGTTGTGGCTTCCACTTGCTCCAGGTTCTCAGGGCTGGAGGTCCCCGGGGGAGCTGGCACAGCCACCCCAGGAGTGGGGACACCTGTGCACAGAGGGGTCCCACTGACAGAGGTCACCCCCTCCCTGCAGTTTCTCTGGACACACCTGGTAGCTGCAGGGGCAAATCCCAGCGTGCCCTGTCCCATGGGATCCCATGTTGGAGCAGGGCTGAGCCCGCCTGCTCCTGCAGGGCCTCAGCCATGGCTCTGCCCTTGGGAGCCCCAGGGCTAAGGAGGGTGCCCTGGGCTGTGGGGAACCCCTGTTCCTGAGCACCCTGAGGGGCTGGACCAGCCTGGAGGGAGCCCCAGCCCTACATGGACCAAGATTTCCCTTGGAAACCCTGTCTGTGCCCAGACTCTGGTACAAGCACAACAGGAATTGATCCTCCTAGTTAAAGGTGTTAATTGGCACAAATTTGTCCCTTGGACTTTCTAGTACAGTAAATGTCAGTACTTGTAATCCCTGTTCTGCACTCCCTGGTCAGGCACCAAAACATCTGAACCTGACAGAACATCTTTAATTAGCACCAGCCTGCAGAGAGCTATGGGGGAGAACCTACCCCCAACAGCCAGAGAAACACTTGACATTGATGGTCTGAGGCAGAGCTGAAACTAAAGCATTTTAATGCCAAGAGAGAGGATTTTTTTATTGAAAAATAATGAAAGCTTTTGGTCTCCTCACCTGCCACAGATGTGTATTGTCAAGGTTTGCTTCTGGATTATGACTGATTTTTATTAATCTGTTCAGAACTCTGCTGCTGTTCCTGGCTAAGGTGCAGAGATGATATTTCAGAGCCAGATGAGCTCAGCACAGCTTGTGCAACACACAGTTTCCACACCCAGACATTCAGGCCATGCAAACTGATACTTCTTCATCTCTGTGCAAAGATGAGTGTTAGGACATCACTGATGTACCACACACTTCTCAGAGCTGTCCCTTTCATCCAGCTCTCCCAAGTCACTTCACAGACTTCACTCCAAGCAGTTTATCTCTGATAGAGTTCAGTGGCACATGGGATTTATTCCTGGTTTTTCTTCATCTTCTCCTGAGCTGTCTCCAGACACAGTGTGTGGGTACTGTCTGACAGCAGCAGCATTAACGTGTCACCTCCCTGACACTCAGGTTCATGTCACAACTTTTCATCAAAAACAGCAAATAAATGATTCCCACTGTGTCCCACACAGCTCCATGGGGAGTTTGTGTGGCTGCGGTTCCAGCACCAGCCCTGTGCACAGGAATTTCAGGAGGAGATACAGAAGGAATCAGCCATTCACAGAGAAAAACATCACTTTGCACGGCCCAGACCCCCTCAACACTGCAGACTCTGGTGACCCAGACTCCCAGACTCTGCATTTACACTTTGGCCTCTGGGCCTTCCTTTTCTTCTCACTAAACTCCTCTCAGTTTCCCTCATGCTCAGGTTCCCAAGATAATTACAAGCAGCATTAGGAGCAGAGATAGATGACAGGAACTGTCCCAAGGCTTTATAAAATTTATCTTTTCAGAGAATTCCAGCCAAGGAGAGAGGAAAAACCTGTGTGAAAGAGGTGTGAAATCAAAGCAGTAATCTAATTTAAGTATAATGAGAGAAGCTGAAGAGGTTTTCAATGTTCAGAACAAGATTAGCAGCTCCAGGCACAGGAGGGATGGGACAATTTCCCTGCTGTAACAACTCTGTTATGCAAATTGCATCTCAAACCATTCTCCCCAGCTCTGGGACCTGTTCAGCCACAAACGTGGTGCTGAATTTTTTAAAGCAAAGTGGAAGTTGGTCAGGGAGGTGGTTTGCAAATAAAAACCACAGAGGACAGCTGGGAAGCACCAGATGGAGCAGAGAGGGGCAGAGCCTGGCCCTGAGATGCAGCACAGCCTGAAACTCTAACAAATTAAAGAATTTACCACTTGTTTTTTTTTCCCCCCAGGAGCTACAGAAGCTGCTTTGTGGAATCCCTGCCTCCTTCACACCGCATCAGCCTGCAGGAGAGCCCAAGGATGAAGATTACAGCCCCTTCAGCTGCTGCTTCCATCTCCTGACTCAAATCTCACCAAAATCTGTCACCACTGGGCCTTCCCAAAGCCTCAGATTCACTCGGTCTGTGCAGGATTTCAGTTCTGAGGAGCATGAAGGAAGATAAAGGCACTTGCAGACACCAGAGAAGCAATTGCTGCCTAAGGTGCATTTCACTGCCCAGGTTAGTGCCTCTAAAACCATCAAAATCAGCCCCTTTGAGAGCACCAAGCCAACAGCAGGACATCAGGGCCTGCACGTGGTTGGAAATGCCATTTTTTAATGTTCCTCTCTCTGTCTCTCATTTCATGGTGCCATTGCAGGAGTTAATCCCATCACTTGGCAATCAGCTTCAGATGGATTTTTAGTGCTGAGCAAATAAAAGGCAATTTTACTTTGTCTCCAATGAATGAAATTTCACCTAAATCAGAAAAACTCTGTGTTCTGAGGCTGGCCAGGCACTAACCACTGCCAGGTCCCCAACCTGGATGTCAAACTGCTTTAATATTGAAAAGTTAAATTTATTTGGCTTTGTGTACAAGATTATTCTCTCTCAAAAGAATTGGAATCCATCTAATTGCATTTCCAAGCACTAAACTCAGACCAGCCACAAAGAGCACAAGAGACAAGAAAAGAAATAGGAGAAGAAATTTCCAAGGAGATGGAAATTGAATGCTGAGTTTTTTCCCATTATAGAAAATTTTATAAATTATCACCTGCCAGCTCCTTGCCTTCACTTGTGTGGCCACCACTGAATACACTCACAGATAATGTGAAAATGTTTGTCCTACTGAAAAGTGGGACTAGAAGCAGAAAAAGGCTCAGATGTCTGAATTAAAAGACAACATAATGAAAAGAGCTGCCTTATAATAGCAAGATATTATGGACAGCAGGAATGGCTGAAGCTGGCAGAGATATGTAGATAAGCATTTCCTTGTTTAAATCATGTCATTTGTCCTTATTATTTCTTTCCCATAAAATTGCATGGATTTGGTGCTGGCTCAAATCTCAGAATATTGACAGCACAAAGTCTAGTTCTTACACTGATCCCTCCAAGTTTTGGACCAAGCCTGCAAAGAAGGAAATACAGCAAAGAAATTCCAAACTGGGGCCCTAATAAAGGTAATAAAATGCCACCTGTGTTTGCTGCAGGGAAGAATAGTGCTGCTTATTAAATCATTACAAACAATTAAAGCAGCAGAGGGGAGGACGACAGTGCTATCGTTTCCATCTCCCCAGCCCTCTGCCACTGGCAGGAATTTCATAAAGCACAAATCTCCCAGCAGAAATCCCTCATCAATTGATTTGCTGCTCATGGAACACAGCAGGCACACACCCTGGTTTTCCTGACCAGAAAAGGAGAATTTGCCTCGATGTTTTTCCCTCGATGTTTTTCGATGTCAAATCCCCCTCCCTGCCCTGAAATGACATGTTTCTGTGGGGTGACAGCCCTCTGGAGAGGCACAGAGAGCTTTGTGTCAGTGTAAGGGATCCCCACAAGGGCAGATCCCTAATTCAGGCTCCATCTCTGCTTACATGCAGTTCCTAGCAGAAAATTCATTGCATTTCCCCAGAACAGGTAATTTCAAGCACAATTTTCTGCCTTCCACAAAAGCAGCGTGCCAGGGATTGCTTTGGAGACCAGCATCAGGAAACATAGCAACACCTAACAGCCAAGACCATCCAAACCCACTTGTCAGCTCACCCCCACATCTCCTGGACTCACTTGAATGCCCAGGAGAGTCTGAAGAGCCAACTGTTTTCTAAGAAATGGTTGTGCAATCAAAAGGTAAATGACAGGGACAACCAGCCCCACACAGGTGCCCCAGGCAGGAGAAAGAGCAGGAGGGATCCATCCCTTACTGACAGAGGTGCAGCTCAAGTGATGCTCTCTCACTGTTTAGGTTGTTTTTGTTACTTCTACATTAAAAACACATCCTCTCAGGAGACAGTCTCATTTAAATCTTCTACCTCTTTAGCTTTGTACACACAGCCCATTACATTGAAAGATTTTACCTTAATTTCTTCTCCAGGAAAGAAGTAATTGATCTTTTATTTGTGGCACTTTAAGTTGGCATGTTGACTACAAAAATCCACTGCTCATCACATCAAAAGTTGATCCAATAGTGCCAATTACTCCAGTAATGGAGATCTTTAGAGGGATGGGTAGAAAGGAACAGGATCAAAATGGATGGGTCTTCTCAGAGGAAGAAGCAGAATCTGGGAAGACAGCACAGCTTTAAATTAGGATATCTGCTGTGCATGGCAAGACAAAACACAGCCCATTCCTCATCCTGGCTCTGGATATGATTCAACCCAGTCATCCCCAGCTCTGGAGGTGTGGTGGAGTCTGATCCTCACTCCCCTGGCAAATGACAGAGCTGAGCTGATCTCAGCCTGGAATCCCTGAGGGTTGACAGCAAGGACTCCTACCAGATGTAACTCGTGTTTGCAACAAGCACAGCAGCCACTGGCAGGGAATGATTTGCTCTTCATCCTTCCCACTCTCCAGGTA
Organism: Melospiza georgiana; assembly: GCF_028018845.1. Classification (NCBI taxonomy): domain Eukaryota; kingdom Metazoa; phylum Chordata; class Aves; order Passeriformes; family Passerellidae; genus Melospiza; species Melospiza georgiana. The sequence goes on from NW_026652215.1 coordinate 9,145,790, forward strand.
TTTCTCTAGGAAAATCCCCTCTCTAGTGGGGACAAAGCAGTAGATATGGAAGGTTCTGTGTGCCCCAAAAAGCCACCAGCCTGTTCACCCCACAGCTCTGCCACTCACAGCCACCAGCTCTGCACAGAGCAGGCAGCAAACTAGTGACTACTGGCACTGCCTGTGGTCTGAACTGGGAACTGTGGATCACCATCAAGCTGCAAGTGTTTTCTAGTGGGAAGTATTTTACCCAGTTTTATTCAAGAGAACATTGCGGTTTTTATAGAGCGAGATGATTTATTCTATTTGATTGTCTGGTTAACAAAAACACATTACACTGTCCTTGAGAAGAACAGAAAGACGAAGTAGAAGAACACCACCTGCAGATTATTTATACTTAACAAGTTATCACATCCCTACAATACCCTAAAAATTCTCACACACTGCTGTGGGAAACACTTGCTGTTTCTCTCTCTCTCTGGAGATCAAGGATCTGATCAGAGAGGAGAGGAGGGAGATGAAGGAGGAGGTAAAGAGAAACAGTTCCTATATGGCACCAGTGCGAGTCACAGGCCCCAAAGTCAGAGCCCAATATCCCCCAGCCAGAGAGAGAGGGTACACCCCACGGGCTGACCTGTGGTTCTTCCTGTGTGACCATGGGGAAGACATATGAGGGTGGGATGGGAAGCCCACTTCTGTCCTGGCAGCACAAGTGCATCAACTCAAAGAGGGAAACCAAAGAGTTCCACCAAAATGATGGTAGCCTCAGCCTCCCATGACCGAGCTACCAGGTGGGATCTGTCAGATTCCCTTGAAAGTATCTCTAGTATGTATGCCCAGGAAAGAAATAATAACCAGGGTTAGAGGGGCCCTGCCTCTAGCCAGGAAGGAAGAGGCATGGGGAAAACTGGATCTTCTGGACGGTGTGGATCAAATGGCCTGGCACATCAGAGCCACAAAAATACAACACCTTTGTTGATACAGGTGTGCAGTGTACCCTGATACCATCAGGACATGTGGGGGCAGAACCTGTTTCCATTGGTGGGGTGACAGGGGGATCACAGCAATTGACCCTGTTGGGACCCGTCTGGAATCATACTGGAAGTGACTGGGAGCAGGCTGAGGGCAACTGGGACCATGTTGGGGCAATTGGGATATACAGGAAGTGACTGGAATTGTGCTGGAGGTGACTGGGAGTGACTATGGGCAACTGGAATCATGCTGGAAGCTACTGGGAGCAACCGGGAGTGAGTGGAAGCACACTGGGGGTGACTGGGATATACTGGGAGAGACCAGGAGTGACTGGGATCCGAGAGGAGCCATAAAGGAAGTTGCTGGAATAATACTGGGAGTATCTGGGAGTGACTGGAATCATACTGGGAGTGACTGGAATCATACTGGGTGATTTGAAGTGACTGGAACCATACTGGGGGCAAGTGGCACCGTACTGAGAGTGACGGGGTTCATACTGGAATCATAGTGGGAAGGACTGGAGCCGTACTGGGAGTGCCTGGAATTATAGTAGAGGTGAATGGGAACACTTGGGATCATACCAGGATCACACCTGGGAGTGACCAGGATGACACTGGGATCACACTGAGTGTAACTGGAAGAGACTGGGAGCATCCTGGGGGTGACTGGGAGCCACAGGGCCCGTGCTGGGAGTGACCTGGGGGGAACTGGGGGAACTGGCCCAGCTGGGGCTCAGGGTTGTTCTCCCCCAGGGCTGCCCTGGGTCCTGCTGCTGTCCCTGGCCCCACAGAACCAAGGGACAGGGGACAGCTGAGGGACAGGAGACAGGGGCAGGGACATGGAGAGGTAGAAGGGAGTGCCAGGGGGTCCTTGAGCCCAGGAAATAGGAGTCCAGGGTTTCCCAAAAAGGGGGGACCAGGGTGGGGACACTCGGGATGTTCGGGAAGGGGGAGTTCAGGGGGTCTCTGGTTTTGCACAAAGCTGGGGCTGGGGGCTGGGAAAGGCAGGAATGGGGATCCAAGGTGCTCCAGGGCATCCTAGGGTGACGCCCATGGCAATTCTGGAGGCTGGGAGCCATGGGATGGCCGGGAAAAGGGGAGCAGGGGGTCCTGATGTCCAGAAATGGGGGATTCAGCCGGGTCCCTGTGCAGGATGAGGGGAGCATGGGGGTCCCAGTGCCGGGGGTCCCACTCCCCCCTGGCCCCCCAGGAGCGCCCCCAGCCCCAGCACTGGAGCCATCACGCTGCTCCTCCTCACTCCCAGGATGATCCCAGGATGATCCCAGTAGAACTCAGTTACCCAGGAGCTGCTCCTAGTATGATCCCAGTTGCTCCCAGTCATTCTTTATTATGATGCAATTTGCCCCCAGCACAGTTACAGTTGCTCCTACTGTGATCCAGTCTGTTCCCAGTTCTCCCAGCTGCCCGTAGTATAGTCCCAGTAACTCCCAGTATGATCCCACTATGATCCAAGTCTCTCCCAGCAGGGCCCCAGTGACTCACATTTGCCCCCAGTTGCCCCCAGCATGGTCCCAGTTCCCCCAGCACATTCCCAGTCGCTCCCAGTGGTCCCAGTCACCACCTGCATGGTCTCAGCACTCCCAGCATATCCCAGTTTCCCTGAACATTCTCCTAGACATTGCCAGGCACTCCCAGTTACCTCAGCGTGGTTCAGCTGCCCCCAGTTTTATCCCAGTCACTGCCAGGACATCCCAGTTGTCGCCAGCATGCATCCTGTCATTCCCAGTTGCTCACAGTTCCTCACAGTGTGTGCACAGGCAGCTCCCAACATGGGCCTGGTAGCTCCCAGTAACCCCAGTCAGGGTCCATTGACGCCCACTATAATCCCAGTGTGATCTCAGTCACTCTCAGTATGATCCCAGTGACCCTCACTGTGATCTCAGTTGTTCCCTGTCAATGCCAGCAGGACCCCAGTAGTGTCCAGTATGATCCTCATGACTCCCAGTCTCTCCCAGTATATCCCAGTCATTCCCAGCATGCTCCCAGTCACTCCCACTTCCTCCCAGTTGCTTTCAGCATGATTCCAATTGCTCACAGCCCCTCCCAGTCAATCCCTGTATGACTCCAGTCACCCTCAGTGTAATCCCAGTCTCAGCCAGCATGGACCCAGCTGCTCCCACTGTGATCCCAGTATGACCCCAGCTGCTGCCAGAATAGTCCCAGTTGTTCTCAGTTCCTCCCAGTATGATCCCAGTTGTCCCTAGAATAGTCCCAGTCCCTCTCAGCATAGTCTGACTCACTCCCACTTGCCCCCAGCATGGTCCCAGCTGCTCCCAGTGTGGTCCCAATTCCTCCCAGCATGTTCCCAGTCACTCCCAGTCAACCCTCAGTTGCTTCCAGCCTGATGCCAGTTGCTCACAGTGACTCCCAGTCACCCTCAGTGCAGTCCCAGTTGCTCCAAGAATGACTCAGTGTGATCCCAGTCAATCCCAGCATGGGCCCAGCTGCTCCCACTGTGATCCCAGTAGGAACCCAGTTGTCCCCAGGATGGTTCCAGTTGCTCCGTGCCGCTCCCAGTGTGATCCCATTTGCTCCCAGTATAGTTCCACACACTCCCCATATGATCCCAGTCATCCCCAGTATGGTTACACACACTCCCAGTATATCCCAGTTGCCTTCAGCATGTCCATGCTATTTCCCATACTTCCCAGTGATCCCAGGAATCTACTTGTTATCCCAGTATCATCTCAGTCATGCCCAGTATATCCCAGTTACCTCCAGCCTGCATCCAGTAATTCCCAGTTCCTCCAGTTTGCTTGCAGCATCATCCCAGTTTCTCTCAGTTGCTCCCTGTAGTCCAAAGTGTGATCCCAGTTGCTCCCTTTCAATACCAATAGGAGCCTAGGAAGCTCCAGCATGATCCTTGTCACATGCCAGCACTTCCAGTATGGTCCCAGTATAATCCCAGTAACTTCCAATCACTCCCAGTATGGTCCCAGTTGCCTCCAGCTAGATCAGCCCAGTCAGTCCCAGTATGATACCATTTGCTCCCAGTCAGGCCCAGTATGGGGGATGATGTGCAGGGTGTGTTCCTAGTTGGTCTCAGATACTCCCAGTCTTAGTCCAGTCACTCCCAGTATGATCCAGAGATGACCCCAGTATGCTCCCAGTCACTGCCACTATGAACCAGTTGTTCCCCACATGGTTCCAGTTGTTCCCTTTACCCCTCACTTTTGTTCCAGCCACTCCCAGTCTCTCCCAGTGTGCCCCAGTTCCCACCAGCATGTTCCCAGTCACTCCAGTTCCTTCCAGCATGATCCCATTTGCTCTCAACCACTCCCAGTCATCCTCAGTGTAGTGGCACTCACTATCAGTATGATCCCAGTCACCTCCAGCATGATACCAGTTCAACCCAATATAAGCCCAGTGGCTTCCAATTACCCCAACATATACCCAGTCACTCCCAGTTCCTCCCAGTTGCTCCTTCCATGATCCCAGTTGCTCAGAGCTGCTCCTGGTCACCCTCAGAATGATCCCAGTCATTCCCAGTATACCCCATTTGTCCCCAATATGGTCTCAATTGCCCCTGCAGGCTCCTACTCCATCCCAGTATGATCCCAGTATGATCCCAGTCTCCCTCAGTGTGATTGCAGTCTGCCCCAGCATGGGCTCAGCTACTCCTCGTATGATCCCTGTAGCATCCCAGTACAATCCCAGTCATTGGAGATGTTGATATTTGACATCCCTGAATGATCCCTTTTGGTCCTGAAACAGACTTGCAGAATCCTGAAACAAAGAATGGCTGAAGAAAAATCACTAATAACTATTAAAAGAAATCCCTTGATATTTATCAAACAATATTGAGAAAATTTCTGGAATGCCTTGGCACTGTCCTTAATTGAATCACTTGGGCTGAGTCTGACTCGTGGCTTTCCAGTACTTTGAGCTGGGAGCTCTGTCCACCTTCCACAGAACAGTGCCACGGGCCCGGGTAGGGGGATCAAAGCCCCCAAACCCAAGGGTGGGCAGGTCAAACAGCCCAGACCTGGCCTGCAGGGCAGGGTCTTTGTTCTCACAGCCCACCCCCACCGTGCTGCCAGTGCCTTGGCAGCAGGAGTGACCGAACGCTTTTTCCCTCTCCCCCAGAACCACCAGTGCATGCTGGGGGCTAAGAAGGAGAAGCTTTCTCTGGGATCTCCATCCCGGATCTGCGGGTCTTCTTTCCCCAGAAAAAGTGACCGATGCTCGCTGTACACCCCCCCACCGAACCCCACGATTCACATTCCCGTGTTCCTGTTTTCTGCTCCTCAACATCACCCCCATCCCCTCCGGGCTTGTGGCCAGAGGCAGCACCTCTGGGAGCCACATCCCCCATGCTGCTGGCGAACGTGAGGGGAGTCAGGCACCCCAAATCCCAGCGAGAAGCCCCTGACCAAAAGTGAATCAGCCTGTGAAAAATGTTGTGTCCCAGAAAAACACTGAGTTTGAAAGTTTTCCGCTGGGAGGCCCCGGCTGTCAGCAAATGAGCCGCGCCTCCCCTGAGGGACAGGCCAGCGTCCCCTTCTCTCCCAGCTCCCACCACAGGGGTGTTATACATGAGAAGCTTGACTGGGCCAATATTCAAGCAGCAGTCAATTCACTCATTACTATGGTAAAGTATGAGCAATACAGCGCTGGGTACAGTGGGGGAAGTTTTCCATCCAACTGCACACTGATAGTTGAGGCTTACAGGCATTTATAGGGGTACTCATCAGCTTTCTCAGAAGTCTATTCCCAAGTCTTCTATTCCTAATTCCATACCTTTTGTGATTTAGTTTTTCTCAGGATGTATCCCAGAAAGGAGTATCCCCAGATGGTGGTGGTTCGGTTTCTGAAAGAAGGAAGAAATCTCCCAGATAGTGTGGTCCAGATTCCAGATGTGGGTCCACCTTTTAATTGCAGAGACTATAAATCTCGTAACAGTGATGTCCAGCTTCTCTTGGTTGAAACTATTAATCCTTGAGTTGATGTTCATCTTCCTTTCTCAAGCTGCTTTTCACTGTTTTGTTAAAGTGTGAGATAAGCATGTTTCTTTTTATATATTCTAAAGCTATCATTTCAAAGATCCTTACTACAAGCAATATTCTAAAATTATACTTCAAAAGGTTATTATTGCAAAACTCTTTAAGGCTTAACTACAAGCAGAAAGTTCCTGTCAAAAAGCAACATTCTTAAAGCTTTGATTCAAATGCTCCTAAATCAAACTTAAGACTTATAAAGGTTAATTATGAACAAAAGATAGGCTCAAAGGCCTTCTTCCATGCTTTGCTTTCCTCAGTAATTATTAGAATTCGTCTTTATAACTGTCTCATGGTCGGTTTTAACCCATATTACAATCACAAATACCATGTTGCCTGTATGTACCTGACACGAAACACAGCTTTGTATTTCACAGGGGGCACAGGGACGGCTCCTGTGAGAAGCTGCTGGAAGCTTCCACCGTGTCTGGCACAGCCAATTCCCAGTGGCTTCAAAGATGGACCTGCAGCTGTCAAAGGCTGGGCCAGTTACAAATGGTGGCAATGCCTCTGTGATAACAGATTGAAAAAGAAATCAAAATAGAGATTGTGGCGCAGTTTTAACTCCAGCCAGAGGAGAGCAGAGGGAGAACATGTGAGAAGAACAACTCTGCAGACATCAAGGTCGGTGCAGAAGGAGGGGCAGGAGTTGCTCCAGGCCCTGGAGACCCAGGCACCCTGCAGGAGAGCCATGGAGAGAGGGGCCCTGCTCCCAGGCTGGAGCAGCCTGTCCCTGGAGGAATGCACCCCCTGGAAGAGTGACCCATGCTGCAGCAGTTTGGGAAGGACTGTTGTCCCTGTCATGGACTCACACTGCAGCAGTTTGCAGAGGGCTGCTGCCCCTGAAATGGACTCACATGGGAGAAGCTCCTGCAGAACTGTCTCCCTTGGGAGGGACCCACGGTGCAGCAGGGGAACCACTCCTCTCCCTGAGCAGGGGCAGAAGCCATGGGTGATGAACTGACCATAACCCCCATTCCCTGACTCCCTGCACTGCTGGGGTGGGAGGCAGAGCTGGGAAGGAGGGAGGTGAGTAGCTTATTTTATTTCCTCTTTTCCTGCTCTGACTTTGTTAGTAATAAAAGAATTTCACATCTCTAAGCTAAGCTGGTTTTTCCAGGACAGTATTTGATGAGTGATCTCGCCCAGTCCTTATCTCAACCCACAAACTCTTAATTTTCTTTGCCCAGCTGCAGAGGGGAGTGAGTGAGCAGCCCACATGGATGCCTGGCATTTGGCCTGGGTCAACCCACAACACCTTGGTACCACAGGGTCACAGTGGACCCTTGGTTCTATGGGGTCTCATTGGTTCCATCAGGCCCTGCAGGGACACTTCATCATTCAACAAAGCCCCAAAGTTTCACCGTGGTCTCCAGGATTCATGGGGCCCTGCAATGTCAAAATGGACATTTGGATCCATGGGGGCCCACAGTGTCACAATGGGCTCTTTTGGTTCCACAGCTTCACAATGGCCCCTCGGTTCCATGTGTCCTGCACTGTTCCATGAATCCTTAGTTCCATGGGGTCCTGTAGTGTCACAATGGTCTCCTTGGTTTCATGGTGCCACAGTTGCCATAATTTCCATGGTATCACAACTGCCCTTGGATCCCAAGAGGCCCCAGAGTGTGACAATGGCCCCTTGCTTCCATGACACCCTGTAGTGTCACAATGGTGTCCATGATTCCATCAGGCCCTGCAGTGTCACCATGGACAGTTGGTCCAGTGACACTCCACAATGTCACCATGGCCCCTTAGTTCCACAGAGCCCCATGGTGTCACTGTGGTGCCTTTGGTTCCAAGGCTTAGAAGTGCCAGAATGACCCTTTGGTTCCATCAGGCCTTGAAGTTTCAAAATGGTCTCCATGGTTTCATGAGTAACCCCTGTGTCACAAGAGACTCTTGGTTCCCTGACGTTCTTCAGTGTCACCATGGGCCCTCGGTTCCATGAGGTTTGGTAGAATCCCAATTCACTCCGTGGTTCCATGACGCCCTGCTGTGTCACAATGCCCATGGTTCCATGAGTGTCCCTGGTGTCACCACGGTCTCCTTGGATCTCCAGTATCATCGTGGTCTCCTTGGAACCATCCAGGCCTTGTAACAAGAGACAGTGAGCCATTTTTTGCGTTAGATGAAAGGCTTAAGAACTCATGGGTGTGAGGCTGCGTCACTGATAAGAAACAAAAACCACCTGAATCTGAACACCAAATATCATCTCAAGTACCTTCAATCTCAGCCTCGACAGAGGTAGAAAAGACAAACAGAGATTTCCCAGTAAATCAAAAACAGGGACCATATTTGGAATGCAGGCAAAATGCATTCAAGTACATTCGAATGCACTCGATACGATGGGGAGGTGATAATCCCCTATTCCAAGAGTGAATTTAGGAAGGGCTGACTATTGAAGGAACTACAGAGATCCCCAATATAAGAAAAGCAGGTGGCAAAGGTAATTCTGGGATAGGGAGACCAGAAAGCAAGAGCAGATGAAGCAGTGCAGTCGCCACCAAGAAGATCACGTTCACACGCTGTGGGCAGCAACCCCATCAGGCCGTGTCACCATCCCCTGGTACAAGGGGGGGCACGATGGTTCGTTTCACTGATCTCAGGGTGCAAAGACCCACAGCAGGGGACTTTCAGTATTAACCAAAACAAATGCACCTTTTATTGAGTGCCCACAGCACATGCAACAGAAGGATTAGAATGGGGATAAAGGATAGAGAGACAGAGAAAAGGAGGGGGGGAATAGCTGCCAACAGAGAGATGAGATGAGATCCTCGTGGTCCGCCCAATAGATCTTTCTGGTCACATCGGGGAGAGTCTCAAAGACTTTGGTTCACTCAGGACTCTTTTATAATCTACCGCCGGGAGGGGAGCAGGACGGCACATGGAGGGAACAGTGGAGAATAAATCCATTGGGAACAGGTAAAGACAGCCCAGTTCTGAACAGCACAAACCGGTGCCAGCAGTGAGCGGGGCCTGTTGTTTCAGGACTGGTTCCTATGGGAAACATCCCGCTTCCCATGGCAGACATCCCGCTCCAGTCAGGCCAGCACCCCTGGGTTAGAATTTGAAGGGTCTCAGTCTCAGTCCTTGGGGAGGGCTTCAATCTCCATCCTTGATGGCGGCTGTGAGGCAGATGAGGGATCTTTGGACTGTCTCTTACAGACTGACATCCCAAAACATAAAAATAATTATGCATTTCCCCTTAAAAAAAATTACTGACTTAAAAAAATAATTATTATTTTTCTTATTTATAATATTAATATTCTATATTTGTATTACCGAATTTGAATGTTTAAATTAAAAAACCCATACCTTTTTAGCAAGCAAAAAATTTATTGGTCATTGGTTCTAAGTAACACAATTCCCTTCATTAATTCACTGTCCAGTGTGGCTCTTGATTTCTCCTTTATGCTAATTAGTCCCATTTAAAATCATTTTGTTATCTTTTTTCATTTTCCCAGACAGGGTAAAAAAGGCCACTTTGGGGTCCATGGAGAACTTTCTGGGGCACATTTGGGGCAGTTCTGGGTCTGGGAGGGAATTGAGACAGAACTTGAAGGGTCTGGAGGACACTTGGGGTAGCTGGGTGGGCACTTGGAGGGGCACTCAGGAATTCTGAGGGACAGTTCGGGGTCCGGAGCAGCACTTGGGGGTCCAGGGGAGCCCTTGGAGGTCAGGGAGGGGAATTTGGAGCCTTCAGGGTCCGGGTGGGCCCTTGGGGTCTTGAACGGGGCACGGGGGCACGGGGGACGATGGAAGTTGTAAGCATGAGTCTAATACAGCTTAACATGGCCGCGGAGCATCACGGGAGTTATAGGGGCAGCTGCAATGGCTCTCAGTGGATCTCGGGGCATGATGGGAGATAAAGTCCCGGCTGTAAAAGCACTGGACATGCGCTGCAGAGCATAATGGGAGCCGTAGTCCCGGAAGTGGCTCAAACGCGGCATTTGGGCGTCTGGGAAGGTTTCTGGGGGACACTTCTGCGTCCAAGCCGCGACCTCAGGCTCTCGGGGGGAACATAAAAAGTTCAGGAGCTTGGGGAGCATTAACGAGGTTCTTTAGGGTGCAGGGCACGGCAGGAGTTTTAGGCACGGGACTGTGTTCTGAGGGGGTCTGAGGGCGCGAGGGATGAGAGGACATGAATTCCCAGAAGTGGCTGTACCGGGCATCTGTGGGGTTGGGAGCACTCAGGGGGTCCGGGGACACTTCTGGGGGTCCCAAATGGGCGCTGAGGTGGCACTGAGGGATCCTGGAGGGTCTGAGGGACACTTATGGCACAGATGGGGGCGGATCGGGGGGGGGGGGGGGTTCTGTGGAGCGCGATGCATGATGGGCATGGTAGTCCCACCTGCAATGAAGCTCCATCAAGCTGCAGGGCGTGACGGGAGTTGTAGGCAATAATAAAAGATAGCGCCAACTCCAGGCACCGCCTCCAAAGTGCTGATCCCTGGTGCTGATTAGCTGCGGTCGGTGATGGGCCGGAGGCTCGGCAAATGGAATGTGGTTGAGGCGGGAAGAGCCAATTCAGCCTCCTCCAGTCCCTCCCAGTACAGACCAGTTCATCCCCAGTACAGACAAGTTCATCCCAAGTAGACCCCAGTTCAATCCCAGTGCTTCTCCAATCCCTCCCAGTACAGCGGAGTCCCTTCCAATACACCTGAGTTTATTCCCAGTCCCTTCCAGTTCATCCCAATGTCATACACAGGATGCCCCAGTGTCCCCAGTCTTCCCTGCAATCACCCCAGTGTCCCCAGTACCCACCAGTATCACTCGCAGTATGTCCCAGTGTACCCCTGCAGTCCATCCCACTCCACCCAGATTCCCCCTCAGCATTCCTTGTGTTCCCAGGTTATCCCAGTCCTCCCCAGTGTCACTCCCAGTGTGTCCCAGGGTCTCCCACAGTGTTCCCAGTGTTCCCCAGTATGTCCCAGTCCTCCCCAGTGTTTCCAAGCACAGTTTCATTTCTCACAGTGGCCGTGGCAGCCAAACCCAGCAGTGGGGTCAGTGCAGTGCCCATGGCCATAGCCCCTTGCAATGGCCCAGTGCAGCTTGGGCTGATGATCCACCCTCACAGCTGGCCCAGGGCAGCTCTGCAGTGGCTTTGGTGGCACCTGGGGCTGGCACACACCTGAGCAGTGTGTTTGTTTGCAGTGGGGAAACTCAGGAGTGTGAGATTGCTGCAAAAAATACAAAAAGGGAAAATCCTTCTTAGGCTGGGTGCAGCCAGCTCTGCAAGCACAGCAGGGCCCAGGGCAGTGAGGACAGACAGGATGGGGCTGGGCAATGTGGAGCAAGGTTGTCCACACTGGCTCAGAGCTCCAGCCACAGCTTCTGTGAGCAAGCCAGAGCTGCTGAGGAGAGACCCTGGGTCAATATCAATCACAGAATGCTGCAACCACCTCTGCTCTAAAGAGAACAGTAATAAAACACATATCTTGAAATAGTAGTAGATATTTCTTACAAACTTTTTGAAATCTTTCTCCATAACTTGACTAGCAAAACTTTAATGATGCTCTTGGGGCTTTGGAGTTTTTTACCTCAGATTCAGTCCCTGAGATAGTGTTCAAAAAACTTCTGTAGAACTCCAAATCACAAAGAAACTCCAAGGTTTCATGAAGTTTTAATGTGTCCCACTGAGGGACACGACTGAGAAACTGTGCCCAGGTTCCAGTTAGAGCAGAACACTGGAGGCAGTGATGACAGCTGGGGACAAACAAGACAAAGGTGTCTCTGGTGCTGAGCAAAGCTGGATGTGTTTCAGGAATGCAAAGGGCCAAGGCCTGAGCCCCAGCCCCTGGCCAGGCAGATCCTGTCCCTCCCTCCTTGCTCAGGGCTCTTCCTGGGATGGGCACTGGCATGTGGGGATGTGCAATGGCAAGGGCAGGAGCATGGGGCGGCCCCTACCAGGCGGCTGAGAAGGGACAAGGAGGCAATGAGGCCTCAGGCCTGCAAGGGTCACTTGTCCCCTTGTGGCCTCAGGCCCAGGGCCAGCAGCCATGGCCAAAGTGCTGCCCATGTTGGCTCTGGCAGGGCCAATGGGTAGAATTACATGTCCACGTGAGGTTGCAAGTTATGCCTCCTTGACCTCAGGCCTGAATAAATTATACCCTCTGAAATAGCAATTGAGTGCTAAAATGACTTATTCTTATCTTTCATAGATTTGGTGATGGTGGGGCCTCACAGAACCAAGGAGTCAGCTGTGACACTGTGCCAACTCATGGAACAAAAGGTGCATTCTGACAGAGTGGAACCCCCTGGAACCAAAATCCATTTTGGCACATTGGGGCCACATTGAACCAATGGTCCATTGTGATACTGTGGATCCAAGAGACCATTGTGACCCTGAGAAACCTCTTGGAACCAAAGGGACGTTCTGACACAGCAAGGCCTGGTGGAACCATGGGTCCATTGTGACACTGCAGAATCTCATGGAACCAACGTGACCCTTTTCTATTGTGGAAACTCATGGAACCATGAGCCCATGTGACACAGCGTGGCCACACGGAGCCAAGGGGCCGCTGTGACACTGCGGATCCAAGGAGACCATTGGGAGTGAGAAACCTCATGGAACCAAGAGTCCATTGTTCCACTGTGGGGTCCTGTGGAGCCAAGGGGAGCAAGTGACATTGTGGATCCTCATGGAACAATTGGGACTGTTGTGACACTTTGGGACCCACTGGAACCAAGGGGCCATTAGAGCAAGGCAGGGCCTGGTGGAATCAAGGGGACTGCAGTGAACACAGTGGGTGTCCATGGGATGAAGGATCCATTCTGACACCAGGGAACCAATGTTGAAGTGAGGGGAGAACGACCATCCTGTGATGCATCGAACTCGATTTATTGATCGATCAGTCAGCTTAAATAATAGTGTTAACAAACTTCATGCATATTCCAAAATACAGGTTTATGATAGGCTAACAGAGAAAACTCTAACCACACCTTTTGTTTTACTACACTGTTGATTGTTTACACAAAACAAAACCAGTGTTCTCACTGTGATATGAACGGTTCCCAAAACTTCCACATCTGTTCTCAGGGTGCCATCTTTTCCCAGAGAGAGTGTTACACTTGTTATGAGAAGACTGCCTGAGAACTTTATTGTTTATACAATGATGCCTGAAAGAGTCTAATTGTTTTAATTGTTTATAGAAGTCAGGCTGGGAACTGCTTTGGAACTGCTTTGCAACTACCTTTTACTTTTCTCTCAATTGTATGCCTTCATGGCCTTTTTCTTTAAGCCATGCTTGAACTAAACTCCCGACAAACCAAGGATACCATTGTGACACTCTGGGGGATCATGGAACCAAAGGTCCATTGTGACACAGCAGGGCCTCATGGAACCATGGAGGCCATTTTTACACTTGGAGGCCTTGTGAAACCAAAGGGCCATTGTGGCACTTCTGGGCCTTGTGGAGCCTAGGAGACCATAGTGACACTGTGGGGCACAGTGAAACCATTGGTCTGTTGTGACACTGCAGGCCTTATGGGGTCATGGAGACCATTGTGACACTCCAAGGCCTCATGGAAGCAAGGAACCATTGTGACACTATGGAGTCTTGGCAGGCCAAGGGGCAGTTGTCACACAGTTGGCACCATTGAATCAAGGAGTCCATTGTGACACTCCAGGGCCCCATGGAACTAAGGATCCATGGAACAGTTCAGGACCCCATGGAACCAAATGTCCATTGTGACATTGTGGGGCCTCATGGAATCCTGGAGGTTATGATGACACTTGGAGGCCTCATTTGTCACAGTTGTCACAAGGGTTGCAGGATGAAGAGAGAGACAAGAATGTTGACCTCATGTTCCGAAGGCTTGATTTATTCTTTTATGATATATATATATTACATTATGACTATACTAAAAGGAATAGAGAGAAAAGTTCTCAGAAGGCTAGCTAAGCTAAGAACAGAAAAGAAATGAATAACAAAGGAGTTCTCTCCAACTCTGTCCCAGAGAGAGCTCAGTCCTTGATTGGCCATTAACTATACACATCCAACATGGGCCAATCACAGGTGCACCTGTTGCATTTCACAGCAGCAGATAACCATTGTTTACATTCTTTTTCTGGGGCCTCAGCTTCCCAGAAGGGAAAATCCTTAAGAAAGGATTTATATGAAAACATGTCTGTGACACTTGTTGAATCAAGGGGCTCTGCAGGGCCTCATGACACCAGGGAGACCCTTCTGACACTCTGAGTCCCCATGGAACCAAGGGTCCAGTGTGACACTGCTGCACCAAGAAGACCCCTGTGACACTGCAAGGCCTCATAGAAGCAAGGACCCATTGTGACTCTGTGGAGCCCCATGGAAACAAGAGGCCAGTGCGACACATCTGGGCCTCATGGTACCAAGGCTCCAATATGACACCACCACTGTGACACTGCAGGGCCCCATGAATCCAAGGGAACAGGGAACAGGTCTGGTTGGCTTGGCCTGATTGGTCCAACTTGGCATGTCAAGGGTCTCTTCTTATGTACCCCTAAACCCTGGGGTCTGAGCTGACTTTCAAATGGAAAAGAACTGCCCTTCTCATTCAAGCATCTACGGCCAAAACAGGATTCCCTCTGCAAAATTGCCAATGTCCAGGGATTGCTGCCAGAGAAAAGCTGCCATTGCCAACAAGTCTGGCTGGCCCTGTCTTCCTGAGGGTGGTCTCTCACCTGCCTTCCAAACACAAGGGCTCTGGGCTTTCCTTTCTGTGGAAAAGAAGGGACCTTCTCCTCCAGGTAAAAATGACTGAAATTTGGATTCCACATATAAAATTTCAAATATAAAATTTCACATATAAATATAAAAATTTCACATATAAATATAAAAATTTCACATATAAAATTTCAAATATCCAAGAGTTGCTCCCAAACAAACCTGCCGGGATAGACAGGTCTGCCTGTCCTAGGCCTCTGGTGACTGCAGTTCAACAGAACCTGAAATACTGGGGCTCTGTGGTTTCCTTCCTTTGGTGACACTGTAGGGAACCTGTGGAACCATGGAGACCATTGTGACACTGTGGGGCCTGGTGAAATGAAGGGGCCACTGTGACACGGTAGGGCTTTGTGGCACCAAAGCCATCACTGTGGCTCTGTTGGTCTGCATGGTCCCAAGGGTCCAGTGTGGAGCAGCAGGGCTTTTTGTAGCCAAGAGCCCTTGCTGCATTTCAGGGCCTCGTGGAGCCAAAGGGCCGTTGTGATCCTGGGGGCACTGTGGATCCATGGAGAGCATTGTGGCATTGCAAGGCCCCATGGAATCATGGAGACCATTGTTGTTGTGGTGTGCTGTGATGTCCCATTTTGGCCTTCCAGGTCACTTTCCCAGGTGTGCCTATAAGTCTAATCCCTTCCCCCTTACCCCCATGCTGAGTGAGTCCTGTCAATCAGGCTAAACGTTCCAGCAAGGCGTCGTGTGGTTGGTCAAGTTCAAAGGATGCCCCTATACCCAGAGGTCATTGGCCTGTCTGGGTGTCATCTTCCCCTGAGACCCTGCCCCTCTCACCTGGTTGGTGGCTCACCTGTACCTCCCCTCCCCCTGTCCCTGAGCTTAAAAAGGTGATCAGACCATGCGGTCAGCGTTCTGTTGGAGCAGGTCCTCACGTTCAGACCTCTGTAACCATGGAATAAACCTCTGGACATTAAACCCTCCAGCAGAATCCTCTCCTTTTTCTCTTCACCATCGCCTGAAGCTATCCTCCTGAGGTAACGGGGTCCCTTACAAGCCTGGACTTGTTCAGTGCCCAGCTGCAACCACCAGCAAGCTAAGGTATCTCTGGGGTGATACACCGCAGTTGCTGCCTTTGGCCCAGCAGCGAGGGTCAGACTGGCCCAGGCACAATCTAACTGGTAATATTGGGAGCCTTTTTTTCCCAATATTTGGCGTCCCTGGGTGGGCGAAGCGACTCTGCAGCCCAAGACAGACCCGCAGAACCTTGGAGAAGCTTCTGGCAGCTGTGCATCCAGCTGAAAGGGGCTTTGGTTGCAAGGCCCTCGGCTAGAGACTTTGGGAATATTCCCAGAAGAAGTTTCGTGGACTGTTCGGCGCCTCTGGAAAGCCCAGCTCCTTTCTGGTGAGCAGATTTTCCAGAGGGAGGACAGGGTAGCCTCTCTCGCCCAAGAGAGGTCCTGTTCCGGTGAAGAGACCTGCCTGTACCCAGCCAGCTACAGCTTCCATTTTGGGTGAGTATCTCTGCTCTCGGTAGGGAAGGAGCTCAAAAACAGACTCTGCCGTGAGTTCTGTTCCTTTTTGCATTTGCATTTTTGGCTGCGCAGCCCCACAGACGGGAATTCATTGATTTCTAGCTATTAGCTTTCTGCCGCGTGTTTTGCTGTCTTTTAGAATTCGCGCGGGAGATCTTTGCCCTTCCTCTTGGCTCTGCAAGCTCGGCTCTCTCCACGTGGTCGGGAGATCTTTCTCTCTCTCTCTGTGCGGGGGAGGGGGGGCTCTCGGCTCTCTTGCCGCGGGGGATGTCTCTCTCTCTCTCTCTCTGTGTGGGGAAGGGGGGGGTTCTCTGCACACGCGGCGTGGGGGGCCCGGTTTCGGCTTGCCACGTGGCGTAGCTGCTCTCTCTGCTCCGCGGGGGGGGTGCATTCCACGGCGGGGGGGGGGGAGGCTTTGTTTCTGCCTTTGCTCGGCAGGGCGTGCCCTGCTGCTGCTGCCCGGGAATTTTAAAAGCAGTATATACAGCTGCATTGTGAAGCTTTTGTCGGCTCGTTATCGCTTTCCTATCTGTGTTTTTTTTTTTTTTTTTTAGAAATCGGTAGCTGATTTTGGCTTTGTTTTTGGTCAGGCAGGATTTAGTACTTTGCTTTTTACATCTAACATGGGTTTGAAACTCAGCATTGTACAAAAAGGAGTGTATTATAATATTGTAAGCATTTTGGACAGCGGTAATGTTAAGTTCTCTAAAGGAAAATTGAAACAGTTTGTAAGATGGCTTTTCCTCCACTTCCCACAAAACTCCCCTGAAGAAATCCACAATATTCAATTCTGGGATAAAGTTGGAAATGAATTGATAACCTTAGGACAATCTGGCAATGCACCCTCAGCTAAATTTGTGTTTTGGAGTTTACAAGTTCGAACAGCATTGCTCAAACAAAAGGAAATGGAGAAAAAGCCAAATGTAAAGCCATGTACCTCTGCTCTCCCTGTTTCTCCCTCTCCTAGTTCTAAAACCCCTAAACCTCTTTCCCCAAAACTTGGTATTTTAAACAGATCAAACTCATTGGGAAGTCGACGCCCAAAGTCTGTTGAAATGCCTGAGTTGCCCTGTCCACAAGGCCCTGGCCAGGCTGCGTGGAACCTTTCCCAATCCCCCGTGTCCCATCCTCAGAAACCCACAGCACGTGTTAGCTTTGTAGAGAGTAGTGTTACCCAAAATGGCCCCCAGCCCCTAGGGGGTCCACAAGATGGTGGATGCCACGTGGCATCTTCCCAAACCTGGTCTTCTTCTTCCCAAAATCCCCTTAAACATCCCAAAACTCCAGCCCCATCCCCCTCTCCTCCTGTTCCTCGTGACACCTTCCCCCCTCCCCCTCCCTTTCCTGCAGTACCCTCAGCTCCACCCCTCTACTCCTCCCAGGGGGCGTCTGCTGACGTGATGTCACCAGGCATCCCCGCCCCCTGCCTGCCCCTTGACCCCGCCCCCTGTTCCCACAGTTTCCCCGCCCCTTGCCGGCCCCCTGTCCCAACCCCGTGTACCCGTTGCGTCCCCGCCCCCTCCCCGGGTTCCCACGGTGGGGACACACCCACTGCCATCCCCCAAACCTGTGGCTGTGATCTCAATGCTTCTGTTTCAAGGGATACAGAGCAGGGAACAGCAGATTCAATCCATAGTCCCATGTTGTCACTGGCTCCTGTTACCTTTCAGCCTGCAGCTCAGGGGGGAGCAGCTCCAACTGCTAATTGGAGTTCTTTTGGACGACAGTTGATTAAAGAGATCTGTAAGTCTCATAAAGAATATGGTCCACACAGTCCATATTTCCGTGGCCTTTTAAATTCTGAATTGAGTAGGACTGTAGTGATTCCACATGATTTAAAACAGCTTTTTTCCTGTCTCATGACCTCCACGGAATTCAAATTATGGGAAATAGCATGGAAACAAATGCTGAATGATTCTCTCCCAGGCTTGCATGCTGATTCAAACACAGCCAAAGACAACAGTGGTAACCCTATCACCATTGAGCACCTCTGTGGTGAGGGCCAATGGTCTTCTCCCTCGATCCAAGCTACTGCAATTCCTGCAGAAACACTCGAGAAAGTAAAAGAAGCAGCTGAAAAAGCATTCTTTTCCCTACAACCTGAGGGGCCTTTTGAGCCCTATAGTAAAATTAAACAGCTACCATCAGAGCCTTTTCTGAAATTTGTAGAAAGGTTAACTAGAGCTATTGAAATACAAGTTAAAAAAGAGAATGCTAGGGAAGCAATTTTAGAAGAAATGGCGTTTACAAATGCAAATGAACAGTGTCAAGCGGCAATCCTGAGCCTTCCTATCGAACCGCCTCCTACGTTAAAAGATATGCTCCTAGTCTGTAACAGGAAAGTGCCTCTGATGAGTGTGGCTGAAGACACCAGACCAAGGCTGCTGCCAAGACCACCTCAGCGTGTCGCCGTTGCCAGCCCTGCGCCTTTCCCCTCAGCACATCAGTACCCTGGGCAGCAGCGGAGACCAGCAATGGCTGAGCCCACAAAACCATGCCTGCTTTGTAACAACCTGGGGCACTGGAGTAACCAGTGCCCCCTGAAAAGGGAATCTGATGAATTTAGAAATGGCAGGGGAGGAGAACTACAAGCCCTCCCTGGGGGTCAACAACAACAAAAAAACTGAAGAGCCAGCACCGGCCTGCCAGGCGCGTAGACACAAAAAGAGCAGGCCAAGGGAATAAGGGTAGCAAAACAAATCAAGCGCGCGATAATATTAATGTTTGTGTAAGTGAAGCAGGTGCTTCAAAGACTGTGTATGATTTAAGTGATCCTGTGTTAACCACGTCTTCTGTCAATGAGCCTTACAGGTTGCAGCTGACTTAGTCACTCCATCTGGAGGACACTGATTGGCATTTTGTGTCTGTAAATCCTGAACAGAAAGGTACTTGGAACCGGATTCGTTGTACGTACATCGTCATTGGGGACACCAAACACACACCACAAGAGATCGAAATTGCTCCGGGAATGACAACATCAGATCCTGAGCAATTCGTTCTCGGCCTGCATTGTTTCCACCCACCCCTGTTTCTTCCCAAGGGACAAATTGTTGCACAAGCTATCCCTGTGCCATCTTTACCTGAAAATATCAAAAAACAAGGGCCCACAGTCGCCCGGGTCCAAGTTATTGGAAAAGACAAACCCAAATTATGGTGTAATGTCAGTGGGGGTGGGGAGTCAAAACGCATTGAAATGCTTGTAGACACAGGTGCAGACTGCACAGTGATTCCAGTACAAGACTGGCCAGCACACTGGCCTTTGCAAAATGTTGCCGGTCACCTTCAAGGTGTAGGAGGTCTGCAATTGGCAAGACAATCCAAAAGCATTATTCAATTTGAGGGACCAAACGGACAATTGGCAAATATCTGTCCATTTGTGTTAGATTATTCAGAACCTTTGTATGGGAGAGATTTAATGGCCCAGTGGGGTGTCACAATTGATATTCCAGACTCTCCAGAGAATCTTTGTACAGCAGTCATTGAACAACAGCGCCCCACCCAAAAACTGAAGTGGATAACAGACAAACCAGTTCAGGTAAAACAGTGGCCGCTAAGTAAACAAAAAATAAAGGTGCTTGAGGAACTAGTGGAAGAGCAACTAAAAAAGGGCCACATTGTGGAGACCATGTCCCCATGGAACTCTCCAGTGTTTGTCATCCAAAAAGCTGACAAAAAGAGATGGCGGCTCCTCTGCGATCTCCGACAAATTAATAATGTAATTGAAGATATGGGTTCTCCCCAACCTGGTATGCCATCCCCAACAATGCTTCCCCAAGATTGGAAATTAGCTGTTATTGATATTAAAGATTGTTTTTTCCAAATCCCCTTGCACCCTGACGATGCACCACGTTTTGCATTCTCAGTTCCTTCTATTAATATGGAATCCCCTATGAAAAGGTACCATTGGACCGTTCTTCCTCAGGGATTAAAGGTATCTCCAGCTATCTGCGAGTGGTATGTCTCTTCCCTGCTTTCCCCAGTACATGCAGCCGCAGAGAAGGCCGTCATCTATCATTATATGGATGATATCCTTGTGTGTGCCCCCAATGATGATTTACTCACACATGCGCTTGACCTAACGATCGATGCATTGATTGTTGCAGGGTTCGAGCTCCAGGAAAAGAAAATTCAAAAGATGCCACCTTGGAAGTATTTGGGCTTAGAAATTGGAAATAGGACCATTGTTCCTCAAAAACTAGAAATCAATCCAAGGATCAAGACCCTTGCGGATGTCCACAAGTTGTGTAGGTCTTTGAATTGGGTAAGACCATGGCTCGGTCTGACTAATGAAGACCTTGCCCCTCTTTTCAATTTATTGAAAGGGGGAGAGGACCCAGGTGCTCCTAGGTCTGTTACCCCAGAGGCACGGAAAGCTCTAGAAAAGGTTCAGATTGCAATGTCCACAAGACAGGCCAACCGATGCCGGCCTGACCTGCCATTCAAATTTATCATCCTAGGTAAGTTGCCACACCTCATGGAATTATTTTCCAGTGGGAGGAAAAACAAACACCTAGGGCAAAGAACACACCAAAAAAGGACCGGGACCAGAGGGACCCTCTCTTGATCATAGAATGGGTTTTCCTCAGTCACAAAAGGTCCAAGAGACTGACAAAGCCTCAGGAGCTGGTAGCGGAACTGATCCGAAAAGCAAGGACCCGGATCAGGGAGTTATCAGGATGTGATTTTAAGTGCATTCACATTCCAGTTGAGTTGAAATCAGGTCAAAATACTATGAAAATACTGGAACAATTGTTTCAAGAAAATGAAGTGTTACAGTTTGCTCTGGATTCCTACTCAGGACAAATTTCGGTAGCGCGGCCCACTCACAAATTGTTCGAACAAGATGTTCAATTTACCTTAAAATTGAGAAGTGCTCTAAGTAGGAGACCTTTAAAAAGGGCTCTAACTGTCTTCACAGATGCATCCAGGAGGTCCCACAAGTCCATTATGACTTGGAAGGATCCTCAAACCCAGCAGTGGGAGACAGACATTGCTGAGGTGGAAGGTTCACCTCAGCTTGCTGAATTGGCTGCAGTTGTTAGGGCCTTTGAAAGGTTCTCAGAACCATTTAATTTGATTACAGACTCTGCATATGTGGCAGGAGTAGTATCCAGGGCAGATCAAGCAATACTGCAAGATGTGTCTAACATCGCACTTTTCGAATTGCTCTCAAAACTGGTACAGTTAGTCACTCACCGAGAGCAACCATTTTATGTGATGCACGTCAGGTCACACACTGACTTGCCAAGGTTTATTGCTGAAGGCAACAGAAGGGCAGATGCTCTTGCTGCACCTGCAGTGATGGCCACTCTCCCAAATGTTTTTGAACAGGCAAAAATCAGCCACCAGCTTTTCCACCAAAATGCACCTGGCCTGGTTCGTCAGTTTAACATCACTCGAGAACAGGCCAAAGCGATTGTGGCCACATGCCCAAATTGCCAACAACATGCACTCCCTACAGTGAGTACAGGAGCAAACCCAAGGGGACTGAACAGTTGTGAACTGTGGCAAACAGATGTAACACATATACAGTCTTTTGGACGGCAGAAATATGTTCATGTTAGTGTAGATACCTTTTCTGGAGCGGTCTATGCTTCTGCCCACACAGGAGAATCATCTATTGATGCTGTTAAGCACCTCTTGCAGGCTTTTTCTTTCATGGGCATCCCCAAGGAGCTGAAAACTGATAATGGGCCTGCTTACAAATCCAAGGAATTCGGGAGCTTCCTGCAGCAATGGAGAGCAGAGCACAAAACTGGCATCCCCTACTCCCCTACAGGTCAAGCCATTGTAGAAAGAACTCACCGTGATATTAAAAGGGTCCTGGAGCAGCAACAACAGGTTCTGAAGGTGGAACGTCCCCACATCCGGTTATCCAGGGCGCTATTCACAATCAATTTTCTGAATTGTTCTTTTGACAGCCTGAACCCACCCATCCTACGCCACTTTGGGTGGAGCAATCATAGGTTAATTAAGGAAAAACCTCCAGTTTTAGTAAAGGACCCTGAGACTTGGAAAATAGTGGGACCTTACAAATTGGTTACTTGGGGACGTGGATATGCCTGTGTGTCCACCCCCTCTGGTTTAAGGTGGATTCCTTCCAAATGGGTAAAGCCCTATGTTCCCAAGGTCTCAGAGAAATCTACAGAAGCACCCCAGATTGCTCATGCTGCCTGGAGAAGAAAACGCCGCACGCGTTTCTCTGGAGGAAATTCCATTTAAGCCTCCTATCTGGAATAGTTTATAATATATGTTTGTTTCAAGTTTTTGTGCCAGTTTAGATCCCACTGTTCGTGTGTAGCCTCGAGACGCCATGAGACCGAGCCTGCTTCTCGTCCTACTCGTGATCATCCCACCTGTGACCTCCTGCATAGTGCTGCACCCCAAACCACATATGGACTACCTTGACAAAGGCTCCTGGACATCAACAGAGAAACTGACAACTGGCTGAATGGACTGTTCAAAGGCTGGGGACTCTCGGGCTGGTTGGGATCTATTCTGAAAACTGTGGTTTTAGTGCTGTTTATTTTAGTTATTGTAGTTGTTAGCATTGTTTTTGGACTAATCAAACGCATGGTCATCAAGTTAATTTCAAGCTCATCTCCCCCTCCTGAGGTCTACCATTTGGAAGCCCTCAGTGCTCCAATGGATGACCTGCAAGCCTCAGTGGAAAACACTGACCCTCCTGTAGAGGAAGAACTGATTTACCAACCATGGATTGTCAAGCATTCTGCACCACAAACACAGTCCGCTTCTTTTTAAACAAAACTAGGGGGAGATGTTGTGGTGTGCTGTAATGTCCCATTTTGGCCTTCCAGGTCATTTCCCCAAGTGTGCCTATACCTCTCTCCCTTCCCCCTTGCCCCCATGCTGAGTGAGTCCTGTCAATCAGGCTTAACATTCCAGCAAGGCGTCATGTGGTTGGTCAAGTTCAAAGGATGCCCCTGTGCCCAGAGGTCATTGGCCTTTCTGGGTGTCATCTTCCCCTGAGACCCTGCCCCCTCCTCACCTGGTTGGTGGCTCACCTGTACCTCCCCTCCCCCTGTCCCTGAGCTTAAAAAGGTGAATGAGACCATGTGGTCTGGGTTCTGTTGGAGCAGTTGCTCACGTTCAGACCTCTGTAACCATGGAATAAACCTCTGGACATTAAACCCTCCAGCAGAATCCTCTCCTTTTTCTCTTCACCATCGCCTGAAGCTATTCCTCCTGAGGTAAACGGGGTTCCTAACAAGCCTGGACTTGTTCAGTACCCAGCTGCAACCACCAGCAAGCCAAGGTATCTCTGGGGTGATACACCGCAGTTGCTGCCTTTGGCCCAGCAGCGAGGGTCAGACTGGCCCAGGCACAATCTAACTGGTAATATTGGGAGCCTTTTTCCAATACAAATGCATCTGAGCTCAAGATTAAAACCTTTTTCTGTTGCTCCATGTGGGAGCATTCCAACAATAATTGCTCCTTCTGAAGGTGCTGTTTCCTATGTACTCACAACAAATTCATCTTTGTCTGCCCAAACCCACAAGGTCTTTTCCTTTTCCATTTGCAATTTTTGGGTGCATTTGAAGCCATCCAGGGGTGCAGCTTCTTTTACCCGACTGCGCCACTGCTCACACGGGGCTGCGACCTCAGCCCACTCCAGAGCCAGGGAACTCCAGGGAAGGGCTTCCCAGCTGGGAATTTCTGATGGGACTGATTCCTCACACTGACACTGAACAAGTGACATTTTGTTGGGATCTGGCCAGACTGGGCCAGTTTTGTTTTACCAGTGGCCAAAGTCAGCACCAAAGACACAGACTCCAACTGAAGGAATCACTGTCATTTCCTGCAGCTCAGAGCAGCAAAGAATCACAAAAGGAGCAGCTCAGCAATGCACCCAACCATCCCCACCAAAGATTGCCTGCAGTGATTAAGAAAGATCCAGCAGCATCTACCCTCAGCCTTTATCATCCCCCAGACCCACACAGCAGCTGGGGAAGCTGTCACAGCCAAGGGCTGCAGAGCCACTCCTGGCCACTGGGAATTCCTGCAGGTGCCTCCAGCCCCAGGTGGGGCTCCAACCCCGCTGGGAGAGGGCCCAGCTCTGACAGTGCTGAATGAACAAACTGACAGCACTGCTAGTGGGGCAACATCTGCTTTCATCCTCCTCTTGGGTCCCTCCCAAAGCCTGGCCAGGGCTCAAGGAGGAACCAAGGGAGCTGACTTTGATCCTTCAGCCCCAAACAAGGCCAGATGTCAGATTTCATGGCCTTGTCTGGCTTCTAAATACACAAAGGTCAATACATGTTGTTGCCTTCTATATCAAGGCAGGCGACCTGGTTCTGAGGTACAGCTCGACAGCCCACTCTCCAGGGCCGTTCGGGCCAATGACATACGCAGACTCCAATGTGGTGGATGGTCAAATGGCGTTTATTACTTCTTCTCCTGGGGTCTTATAGTCTTAGGGGTCTCTACGTCAAAAGGGGTTTGTCTTTCTCATCTATGGTTAGTAGGGAATGGAAAAGTACTGAGTAAGGGGTAGAAAGTTGCTGACTTCAGTGGAGCAACATTCCTATTGTTAGTGGGGCCACATTCCTATGTTAGTTTCTTATCTATGAGTAACTGAGGGTCTTATCTACGGGAAACAGAGGGTCCTGGCTTTCCACGACATCGCGACAACTTCCGCAGCGCCTCTTCCCTACCTACCACAACATGTTTCACTAATGAGTGGCTACATCTATCACACTGCTAATGACCATGCATCTCTCATAAGGGAGCAGATACAAAGAAAACCTTTGCTTGGAAGGTTCATCCAGAGGCCACCTTTGGCTCAGGGCCTGCTGTCCAGGCCTCACTCAGGGCTGGTGTCCAGGCCTTGGCACTTCAGGGACGTGGTTTAGTGCTGGGCTTGGCACTGCTGGGTGAGCGGCTGCACTGGGTGAGCTCAGAGGGCTTTTCCAACAGAAAGGATTCCGTGACTGCATTATTCTATCCACTGCATTCAGCTGGGGCTATTTTAGCAGCATTCCTTTGCTCCAAAAGTTTCCTCTCTCCCAGCTCCTGTGGCCTGAGGCTTCAGCTCCTTCAGCTCCTGGTGCTGAGCTGCTCATGCTGAACGAGATGGCTCGGAGAGAAGAACACAGTCCATGCAATCCCTTCTGGGACATGGAGAAGGGAGGCTGTGCAAACAGGAGCATTGTTTGCTGTGGCCTCCTCTCTGCCCTTCACGCCTTTCACTGCTTTGAACCAGCCAAGAGCTTTCTCCAAGAGTGCAATGGAGCAGCTGTTCCTGATCCCGGGCCAGGCGCTTCCCAGTCTCTGCCCTTGCCTGCTTCTGTCCCTCTTGCTGTGCCCTCTGTTCCCCAGGGCTCGCAGGCTGCTGCCCAGGACTGTGGCACTGGCACAGATCCAGTGCTCCAGAGCCTCCTTTCTGTGCCCTTGCAGCTGCCTGGGCACAGCAGCCTTTTCCATCTGGAAGCTCCCCATGGACAGGGAGTGCCCAGCTCCGTTCCTTGCACAGCCTCCAGGAGCCCAGGGCTGCCATCTCCAGTCCCTGCTGGCACTGGGGGCTCCCAGGTGCCTCAGGCTGCTGTGACACCGCTGCACACGGGAGGCAAGAGGGGCAGGGGCTGTGCTCAAAGTCAGCTCCATGTGCTGCTGCTGTTGCTGCTGCTGCTGTGGGGTCATTTGTGCAGCCCTGGCCCAGAGTCAGGGATCAGATCCTGCCAGTCTCTTCCAGCCCTGGCTGCTCAGAGTTTGGGCCTTGGAGCCTCAGGTGGCCAAAGGCAGCTGCTGCTGGTCCCTCTGTGTGTGCCCGTGTTCAGCAGTGCTGCTCCATCAGTCTGTGCCCAGCAACAGGGAAAAGCCTCAGCCCTGCAGGGCCAGGAGCTGCTGGGCTGTGCCTGAGCAGCTCAGCCAGCAGGAAGGGAGCTGCTCCACATGGGAACCAGGAGCAAAGGACATTTCTTCTGTAGGACATGTTTTCTATTTAGAGGGAAAAAAAAGGAAAAAGGAAAAAAATAGGTAAATTGTAAAAGATAAGAATAAAATCCAAGTGTTAGTGAAAAAGCATAACACAATATTAGTGAAAAAACCAAAACATAAATGCAAAGATAAATTCTTTGCATTAAGAGGTAAATGATCTTTTGAAAAAGAGAACTCAGTTCTTTACATTGTAAATGTGCTGATGGCATGGATCCATCTTACTGACCTCAGCAGCCTCTTAAAAGATTTTGGGCTTTGTTCCCAACACTGGTATTTGAAATTGTGCTCGAAGCAAGAGGAAATTGCTTTGTGCCCTTCCAGCTCCAAGCAGGACTGGGAATGGAAACTCTGTCAAAGCCCAAATCCTTTAGAAGATGACCTTCCTTCTCACCCTGCGAATGAGCTGCACATTCCCTTTGAAACTGCCAGGAGTTTCTTAGAGTCACAAAGTCCCACTTACGGCTTTTTGCTCAGGTTTGGAAGTGCAGAAGGGCAATTCTCCATCCACCAGCTCCAGACTGCACTGCCTCAGGAACACGGCCCACTCGCCAGCTTTGGCCCACTCGTGGCACTGCTAGAGGAGGAACAAAGTGCAATTGCACAATTCCAGCCAATCAAGAAGGAAGAATGGGACAGATAAAACACCCTGTGCAGATCCAGGCATTCAGCCGGGACTGTGGAGAGTTTGGGTCCTTGCCAATTGGATGTGTGTCCCCAGCTGCAATCTCTGGGCCTGCAGCAGAGTCTCACTCACCTGCCAAAGCAGAAAGCTCAGGCGCTGTGCTCGCATTGGGCTCGTCTGATGCAGAGCTGTCAGAGCAATGTGAGGGCAGAGCCAGCCCAGCTGGGCCCAGGGCTGAGCCCAGCAGAGCCCTGGCAGAGCCCAGAGCAGCCTCAGCACCCGCAGAGCCCGGCTGCAAGGAGAGAAAGCAGAAACCGCCCGTCAGCTGAGGGCTCCTGTGCCCTTGTGCCAAGGCCTGCGGTGCCAGGGCCATGCTGGCTGTGCCCAGAGCTGTGCCCAGAGCTGCCCATCCCTGCTGCCTTTGGCACAGAGCAGGAGGGCAGCACATGTGCCCAGCCTGCAGCCAGCCATGGCACACCCAGCCCTCAGCAGCTGCCCAGAGCAGGATGCTCCTGTGCTCGCTGCCAGCTCCCAAAAGCTCTGATCCCACCCTGCCAAGCACACAGGGACCCACCTCACGCCACCCACGGCTGCAAGAAAAGCTGGTCCCAAACCATGGCCTCAGCCTTCTCCAAGGGCATGGCCCATCCATGCCACAGCTGCTCCCAAGCACTTCCCTATCCACACTGGACCACCTCGAATGCTTCCTCTGGAATAACAAACAACACATTATTGAAAAGAGTTTAGAGACAAAAAGGGAAAACAAGAAAAACAGTAAAAACTCTTATCTCTGTCAGGGCCTTGAGGAAGGCCCAACCCCTACATGGTAGGGAAAAACCCAGCCATGGCTGTGAGAAACCCACACTTTCTCTCTTCCCCCCTGCACTGCCCCCCAAAATCACGGTGATCCCAAAGCAAACAAGGGCAGTGGAGCAGCCCAGCCCTTCCTTGCCTGCACAGCAAAGCAGCTGTGCACAGGTTCTGGAGCCCCACCTCTGCTCCCACCATGGGGCTTTGTTTGTGTCGGGCTGGCTGCCCCAGCCCCAGCCCCAGCCCGGGGCACGGTGGGTGCTGGGGGCTGTTGGCAGGGCCAGGAGCCCACTCCCATTTCGTGCCCACCCCAGCCCATGCCCCAGCCCTGCCAAAAGCAGCTGGGCAGCCACTGAAGAATGAGTTGCATCTGCCCCAGCAAAGGGAGAGCCTTTGGTTCCCCGCCACGCTGGGTCATGCCCACATCTGGCAGAATATCCCCAGGTGGGGACTCATCTGCAAATTCCCTGTGGAGTTTGGCTTTGTAGAAGGTGCCAGAATCAAAGTGCATCACCTTCAGCCTCCCGTGGCCAGGCTGAGGAAGAGCTTCTCATCCTTGGTGTCACCCTCACTGTCTCCAACAGCAGCAGAGGCAGCAGCAGCAGCAGCAGCAGCAGCAGCAGCAGCAGCAGCAGCAGCAGCAGCAGCAGCAGCAGCATCCCCACCCGGCACAGCTTCTCCAGGGGCTTCTTCTCCTTCCCTGGGGGCAGACCAGGCTCTCAGGGCTCTGCCCAGGGCCCAAGCTGTCAGGGAACCAGGACAAGCAAAACCAGCTGGGATGGCGGCCACCAGTGCTGGGCAGAGCAGCTCAGCTCCAGCACAAGGGCTGTGTGTTCCCATCCCATGACCCCGGTGCAGTGACACTGGCAGCACAAAAAGCTCTGGGTTCCTTTGCTTCTCATTGCCAAAGCATATGTGGAGCTGGAACTTACCAGGGCTCTGGATCAAAGTGTGCCTGTGGCTCTCTCCTTTCTTCTATGGCAGAGGAATATCCCACATCCAAGGATCACAGAAGAGGTCTTCCAGTGCGGGTCTGTCCAAGGAGTTCACAGATAAACACCACCTGATCAGGTCTTTGCACTCTGGGGAGAGAAAGCAGAAACTGACGGTCAGCCGGAGAAGGCTCCTGTCTGCTTTACCCCACTATTCCCGTGCCCAGGCCATGCTGGATGTGCTCAGAGCTGGGCCTAAACTTTGCCATCAATTCCCTGTTTTGGAGGAGAGCAGGACATGTGCCACCCCCTCAGCAGCTGCCAGAGTGGGATGCCCACGACCCCGCTGCTGGCTCCCAGCACTGGGATTCCCCCGGTGCCCAGAGAAGAGGATCCACCTTGAGAGAGCCTTTGTGGCAGCGGGAGCTGGCCCCAGCTGAGGTTCTGGCCCCTCCTGAAAGGGTGCTCCCCGCAGACCATCTGGTGCAGCAGGATGCCCAGGGACCAGACCGTTGCTGCCTCGCCATGGTACCAGCCAAAGTCGTTCCATTCCGGGGGGCTGTAGGACAGTGTTCCTATGGAATACAGATGGAGTTCATCAGGGGGATGCTGCTGCTCCCAGAGCCTGGCCCCATCATCCCTGGGTGTGCGGGGGCTGCATCAGGGGCACACAGGGTGACCACTGCCCTCTCGCCAGCACCTGGGACTTGTGCACAAAGTTAGGGTTGGAAAAGAAGCCTCTGGTGCTGGAAGAGGGCAGCCCTGGCTAGGCCCGACCATGACATGCAAAGGAAAAACCCACTCCATGCTGGGGAAAAAACCTGCCTTTATCCTCCCTGCCTGCATTGCCCCAAAAATATTATGAAGCCAAGGCAAACAGGGCGAGTGGAGCAGCCCAAGCCCTTCCTCTCGTCTGCACACCAAAGTGGCTGGGGCACAGGTTCCGCCCTCCCTCTCTGCTACCCCACCCACGGGGGTTTTGGTCGGGCTGGCTGCCCCAGCCCAGCCCCAGTCCTGGGCAGAGTGGCTGGCAAAGGCTGCCAGCAGGGCTGGAAGATGGCTGCCCACCCAGCCCCGCTCTAAAGCAACTCAGCTGAAGATTCAGTGCCCTGACTGGCAGCAAAAGGGAGAATCCCCGCTGCCACAGCCAGCTTGGGCTGAGAGATGTTGGGCCATGAGATGTTAGCAGCGGGAGCACAGCCCTGTGTAGGCTCACCTGCAAAGTGAGTGTAGACTGTGTCCTGCAGGTAGGTGCCACAGCCAAAGTCAATCAGTTTGGCCTGCCCGGTGTCCAGGTCAACCAGGATGTTCTCTGGCTTGATGTCCCTGTGCAGGACCCCGCAGCTGGTGCAGTGCCGCACGGCCTCCAGCACCTGGCGGAACAGTCCCCGCGCCTCCTCCTCGGGCAGGAACTGCCGTGCCCCAATGAAGTGCTGCAGGTCCTGACACTGCTCTGGCCGCTCCAGCACCATCACGATGCAGTTGGGGAGCTCGAGCCACTCCAGCAGCTGGACCACACCGGGGAAGCCAGTGGACACCTTGGCCAGCAGCACGATCTCCAGGGGCGCGCTGGTGCCGTCGGGCTGCGGGAGGAGCACGATGCCGTCCGTGGGGCCGATGCCGTGCCAGGCCTGGGGAAGCCCTCAACCAGCCCGGGATGCTCTGAGCCCTGCGCTGGCCCCACGCCCGCTCTCCCTCGGGGCGTCCTGGCGGCTCCCACCGTGCCGGGCCCCGGCTCATCACCGGCCGGCAGCCCCGGCTGCTGGCCCTGCTCACTCACCAGCTCGCCCCAGTGCCGGACGCGGTTCCGTGGCACCCTTTTGATGGCCACCTGCAAGCCAAGGGCACCAGTAGGGTGAGCTCGCCGCCCGCACTGCGAGCCCCATCCTCCGCCCTCCGCCCTCCTCCTCCTTCATCCCCTCCTCTTGCGCCCGCCGCCGGCCCCGCCGCTCACTGGGGCGCCGTCCGAGATCCTCGTGGCCGCGAAGACTCTGCCAAAGCCGCCGCGCCCCAGCAGCGATCCCAGCCGGTACCGCTCCAGCAGGGCCTCCTGCGCCGTCCCTGCGGGCGGGACGCGGCTGTCAGCGCTCGGCCCGGGGCCAGCAACGGCCCCCGAGCGCCCCTCACCCGCCCCGGGCCGGCCATGCCCAGGCGTTCGCTCCCGGGAACGCGGCACGGGAGGCTCGGGGCCGGCGGCCGCGCTGCCGAGCGGCGGAGCTCGGGCCGGGGAAGCCGCAGCGGAGGCGGCGGCAGCGGCCGCGCCGCGTGTGTGCTCCGCGGGCCCCGGGAGGAGCAGGGGCCGGGGCCGGGGCCGGGGTCGGGACTGGACCCTGCGTCGGGTTCGGGGCCGGGGTCGGGCCAGGCGGAGGCAAAGGGCGGCGATGTCGCCCCCGCCCCAGGCACTGATGCCCGCCCAGCAGCGCCACCGCCAGTACAGCCAGAGCCGGGCGGAGGCGAGACCGCGGCGGGACGGCCGGGGCCGGGCACGGGGCAGCCCCGCCCGGGGCCGGGGGCGGGCCGGGGGCATGGCCCGGCCCATCACGGGGAGAGGGAGGCAGGGAGAGGAGAGGGACGCCGGGCAAGGGACCCCGAGAGAAGGGTGCCCGACAGCGGGAAAGGGAGAGAGAGAGAAAGAAAGAGAGAAGAGAAAGAAAGAGAGTATTCAAAATATCTCTTTTTTTCTGCCGCCGCTACTGCTGCCGCCGCTACTGCTGCCGCCGCTGCCGCTGCTGCAACTGAAGCACCGGGGCCGTTCGTCCCCGTGTCCGTTCCCCGCTCGCCCCACGAGCCCCAGGTTCGAGCCCCGCGCGCCCCGGGGACAGCCCCTCCGTCTGCCCAAACACGGGAACTGCAGCGCTGAGCCCGGATGCAGAGCCCTGACTCCTGCGCACTGGCACAGCGATCCCCTCGCTTGCTGCTGTGCATTGTCCTTGCTGAGGGTCAGAAACTGCCGGCCCACCTTCCCTTGGGGAAGGATTCCTACCTGACCCAAGCATTGCACTTACATCTCCAGTGTTGCTTTCCTGTAAAAACAGGGGAAGGAAAACTGTGTGTGGCTCATGGTATTTTAGAGTGTCTAAAAATCCCTAAGTGAGCGATCTTAGAGGTGAGGTACATCTGGAATTACTGGGTTGCAACATGGAAAAGAGAAGCACAGAAATAAATAAAGAGAAACATCTTGGATTGTTTCTTTCATTTTCATTTTGCTTCTGGAAAGCTTTTTCAGTTTTCCAGGAATCTTCTCCTGTCTGCTCTTCCCAAGAACCTCTCATTGAGAACAAGGTCGATCTTCTGTCACAAGATTTTCCATCAGGAAATTATGCCACTGGTGAAATTTTCATTGTGACTGTTTGTGCTGGTTTAGGGCAAATTTTGGGAGGAAATCTCCAAAAGGGGTCCATCTAGAAAAAGTTCAAGCGGCCCCTCCTCCTACTAGTTCAGGAAAAGACTTGAGAAAAGTGGAAAAAAACCAGTTTATTTAACAAGTAAAGTATTCACAAGCACGAAAAATGAATAATATTAAATAAAACCTCTGACAGTGCTGAAGAGATGGCAAATTCAGAAAGTCCTTTTTGTGGGTTCTAGTTGACTCACTTCATCTCTTCTAAGTCCCTCTGCCGCTGGAATGCAGCGTCCCAGACCTCGGGGGGGCCACAGGTGTGAGCTGCTGCTGGTGTTTGTCTGGGTTTTCAGTCCAGAGCAGGTTTAAACAGTTCCAAGAAAAAGGAAAGTCACAGTCCAAAGAAACTTCTCTGCCTAAGCTAGCTAAAACCAAATTGCTAGACCTAGGCTGTGAAGGCACCGGGAAATTTCCAAATCT
This sequence comes from Melospiza georgiana, assembly GCF_028018845.1. Taxonomy (NCBI): domain Eukaryota; kingdom Metazoa; phylum Chordata; class Aves; order Passeriformes; family Passerellidae; genus Melospiza; species Melospiza georgiana. The sequence continues at coordinate 9,178,091 of NW_026652215.1, forward strand.
GGGCACTAGTGGTCCCAGCAAACTCTAGATCTGGATGGTGCTAGAGTCAGAACCTGGAAATTTCCAAAATTTTAGATTTCTGTGCCAGTAAATCACTGAACTTGGGCTGTGCAGGCACCAGGAAATTTCCAAATCTGGGTACTAGGGCAGCAAACACAAGATGTGGGAGGTGCCAGACCCAGTAGCAGGAAGTTTGCCAGGTTTTGGATTTCTGTGCCAGCAAAGTGCTGCACTTGGGCTGTGCCAGAATAGGGAAATTTTTGGATCAAGGCACTGGCAGTGCCAGCAAACCCCACATTTCAGGAAGGATTGGATCTGGACCCTTCCCTTCCCTTCCCTTCCCTTCCCTTCCCTTCCCTTCCCTTCCCTTCCCTTCCCTTCCCTTCCCTTCCCTTCCCTTCCCTTCCCTTCCCTTCCCTTCCCTTCCCTTCCCTTCCCTTCCCTTCCCTTCCCTCCCTCAACAAGGTGCCAGAGTGGCTGGAGAGCAGCCAGGCAGAAAGGGACCTGCAGGGACTGATGGACAGCAGGCTGGGCATGAGCCAGCAGTGTGCCCAGGTGGGCAAGCAGGCCAATGGCTCCTGGCCTGGATCAGGAATGGTGTGGCCAGCAGGAGCAGGGCTGGGATTGTTCCCCTGTGATCTGCACTGCTTGGGCAACACCTCAAGTGCTGTTTGCAGTTCTGGTGCCCCCAATTTAGGACATGGACGAGCTGGAGCGTGTCCAGAGAAGGGCAACAAGGCTGGGGATGGGTCTGGAGCACAAGTCCTGTGAGCAGTGGCTGAGCGAGCTGAGGTTGTTTATCCTGGAGGTTCAGGGGAGACAAGGCAGTGTCAGGGCACAGGGTGGACTTGATGATCTCCATGGCCTGTTCCACCCTTGCTGATTCTGGGATTCTTTGAAAGAACCCTTGGAGCAGTTGCAGGAGGAGCCCTGGGCCTCCTCTTCAGCAGCTCCAGCAGCCCAGGCCCCTCAGCTTCTCCTGCCAGCCCCAAAGCCCATCCTGTCAGTCCTGCAGAGCCTCTGAAGCTCCTCCTCACTGCCCAGAACAGGGAGCCCCAGAGCCAGACACAGCAGCCCAGATGTGCCTCCCTGGCCTGGGGTGTCTCTGGCAAGGGAGCAGCAGGAGGCACTGCAGGAGCCTGCAGACAATTCCTGCAGCACTTGCAGGATGATCCTGCTGCCCAAGAGACATTCCCATGGTGCCAAGTCAGGAACTGCAATGGGGAGTGGGGCCAGAGAGGAAAGGGCAAACAGGGATGGGCTGTTTGCAGGGGAGGGAACAGGGGTGGGCAATGGGAAGACATTTGTATCAGGAAGAGGAAAGAAAGCAAAGGTGAAGCAAAGGAAATGCTCAGGGCAGTTTGGGGGTGGCTGCCAGGCAGCCCTGGCTCTGAGCAACAGCGTCTGCAGTGGGACAGGAAACTCCCAGCTGATGGGAACAAACTTTCTGGCTGACTGCAGAGGCCAGGACAAAGCTGAGTGGCTTCCCTGGTGTCCCCAAGCCCTTGCTGGCCCCAGGGGCTGATGGCATTTGTGCTCCCTCAGGTTCATGTCCTCACACCAAGAGCATGGAGGTGCTCCCCCTGCTCTGTGCAATGCAAACAGGGGCTGCTGAGCCAGTGCTGCCGTGTCTGTGCCTGCAAGGATGGGGCACCTGTGTGAGCTGGGGGAGAGGCCAGGGCTGCAGAGGGGGGATGTTGTTGGCAGCTCTATGAGGACGCTCTGGGACGCTGCCCTGGGCTGTGCAGCACACTGGGGATGGATCAGCCCCTGCTCTGCTGTTCCTTCCCATCTCCCCCAGGGCCCTTGCAGAGCCCCAGCCATGCTGTTTGCCCCCAGCCTGCCCACGGCCAGCCTGGGGCTGATCACGGGGGTTTTCTGTGCTGAGCATTGGCCTGGGTGTGTTCTTGAGAGAGCCTGGGCAAGGAGCCTGGAGCCCCCAGGCCCTGGGCTGAGGAGTCAGTGCTGCCCCAGCAGTGCCCATGGCCTGTTCCTGCTGCAGCCCTGGCACTGCCACCCCCAGGGCTGTGCCCGGCCCCGAGAGCACTCAGGCCCTACAGCAACACCAGGGCCACCAGGGTAGCCAAGGGAATCTAGATAGCCCTGGCAGCTTTTGTCTGGGAGGTACCATTGGAAAACCATATAAAGAATTTTGGAGGCGGATTCTCAATTTTTGCCATGGATGGCTGGAGTTGAAAGTGTTTTTTTCAATGGGAAGAAAAGAACGGGCCCCCAGTGTTTTGAAGGCACATGAGGGGTGGCCCCCAAGAGGCCAAGGCCAGCCAGAGCTGTCTGTCCTGGCAGGTTTCATATGGGAATAATCCTCGGATATAATCAGATTTGGGGGAGGAATCCCAATTTCAGCCTTGAACCCCTGAAGGAGAAGGACAGTTCTTTCCCACAGGAAGGAATGCACAGAACTCCAGGGTTTCAGGGGATGATAAGAAGCAACTCTCAACATGCCAAGGCCAGCGGGACCAGTCAATCAGCCCCCAGGAGGCCCAGCCACCCAGACCTGTTCCATGTTCCTGGATCCTTGGGGCCCTGCAGCATCAAAAATGCCCCTTGGTTCCATGAGGCCCTGTAGGATCACCACAGATCTTTGTTTCCATGAGGCCCAGTGATATAACAATGGTCTCCTTGGCTCTGCAGTGGCACAATGGCCCCTTGCTTTCCATGAGGCCTTGCAGTGTCCAAATGGTTTCCTTCTTGCCATGGGACTGTACAAGGCCACAATGGCCCCTTGCTTCCATGAGGTCACAGTGTCTCCAAACGGCCCCTTGGTTCTATTGGGTTCCCTGGGATCACAGTGGCCCCTTGGCTCCAGCAGGCCTGGATGTGTTACACTGGCCCCTTGTTTCCATGGGGACCCACAGTGTCCCAATGGCCCCCTGCTCCCATGAGGCCCTGGGATGTCACAATGGTCTCATTGCTTCCACGAGGCCCTGCTATTCCACAATGCCCTTGAAGTGTCACAATAGTCCCAGTGGATTCCCCCGCTGGTTCACAATGGCCTCCTTTGTTCTGTAGTGTAACAATGGTATCCTTGGTTCCACCGTCAGAATGGCCCCGTGTTCTCATGGAGCCCCCACAGCCCCTTATGGAGCTCCACAGCCCTTTACGGAGCCCCACAGTGTCAGTTTAATCCCCTTGAGTCCATGAGGCCCTGCTGTGCTACAAGGACCCCTTGGTTATACAAGGCCCTGCAGTGTCACAATGGCCCCTTGGTTCCAGTGGTCCTGAAGTGTCCTAATGGTCTCCATGGTTCAATGAGGCCCCACAATGTCACAATGGACTTTTGGTTCCATGAGCTTTCGTACTGCCAACAACAGTCTCCTTGGTTCCACAGTGTCACAATGGACCCTTTGCTCCATGAGGTTCATTGGTGTAACATGGACGCCTTGATTCCATGAGGTTGTGTAGTGTCACAATGATCTCCTTGGTTCTGGGGCCCTGCTGTGGCTGCTGTGTAACAATGGACCTGTGGTACCATGAGGCTCCATAGTGTCACCATGGTCCCTTTGGTTCCACAAGGCCTTGCTATGCCACAATGGCCCCTTGGTTCCATGAGGTTCTGTACTGTCAACAATGATCTCCTTGGTTCCGCAGTGTCACAATGGACCCTTGGTTCCATGAGGAGCCTGGCCTCCCACAGCCCCTCACAGCTCCCCATGGCCCCTCATGGCCCCTCACAGCCCCTCATGGCTCCCTCACAGCTCCCCATGGCCCCTCACAGCCCCTCATGGCTCCCTCACAGCTCCCCATGGCCCCTCATGGCCCCTCACAGCCCCTCATGGCTCCCTCACAGCTCCCCATGGCCCCTCATGGCCCCTCATGGCTCACTCACAGTTCCCCATGGCCCCTCACAGACTCTTACAGACCCTCTCAGCTCCTTGCAGCCCCTCATGGCCCTTCACAGCCCCTCATGATTCCCTCACAGTTCCCCATGGCCCCTCACAGCTCCCCATGGCCCCTCATGGCCCCTCACAGCCTCCCACAGCTCATGGCTCCCTCACAGTTCCTCAAGACCTCTCACAGCCCCTCACTGTGGATGCTCTGGAAGAGAGAGAGAGAAACAGCAAGTGTTTCTCACAGCAGCATGTGAGAATTTTTAGGGTGTTGTAGGGATGTGATAACTTGTTAAATATAAACAATCTGCAGGTGGTATTCTTCTACTTTGTCTTTCTGTTCTTCTCAAGGACAGTGTACTGTATTTTTGTTAACCAGCCAATCAAATAGAATAAATCATCTCACGCTACAAAAACCACAAGGTTCTCTTGAATAAAACCTTCTTTCACTCTCTCTACAAACTGCCCCCCGCCTGTTCCTGTGTCATTCTCGACTCAAGAGTGACACCTCACAGCCCCTCACGGCCCCTCACGCCCCCTCACAGCCCCAGACGCGGGGCGCCTCCCAGAGAAGGAGGAGTCGGGCCCTGCTTGTTTTCCTTTCATTTCAGTCCCTTCATTACAGCGACAAGTAAAAAAAGGCTGAAATGGAGCCTTTCCCCAGCGTTTCTCTCGGGGTTAACTGTGGCCTGAAGCTCTGTGCTGGCGCTGGCCCCGGCCCCAGCACCACCATCCCTGCAGCCGCCAGGCCTTTGCTGTCCCCCGTGTCTGTTCCCTGTCCCCGAGTCCCGCCCGGCTCTGGCAGCAGCAGCAGCCGCAGCGCAGGGGGCGCCGGCCCGGCCCAGCCGGGGCTCCCGGCCAGGAGCAGCAGCAGCGCCGGCCCCTTCCCGCCTGCTCCTGCCTCGGCTCCCAAGGGCTTTTTCCAGCTCAATTCTGGAGCAGAGCAGCCAGCACCCACACACAGCCCTGACTGCTCAGGGCCCGCCTGTGCTGCCCTGAGCCAGCCCTCAGAGGAAGAAAGGATCGGATTCCAGAGCTGTTTACAGCACTGTTTTACTCACCCTGAGGTGGCAGCAGGAGGCTGCTGGTGCCTTTGCCTTGGGAATTTGGGATCATGGCTGCTCTTGGCCCTCTTCTGCTTGCCACCTGAATTTTATCCATGAAACTGCAAGTGCTGCTTTCAGTTGGTGCTACCCACGGTGCTTTCATGACAGTGAAGTCAGTATTTTTGTCGCAGGCATAAAGATCAACAGATACTGGAATGCTCACCAACCTCAAGCTCTAAGGTGAGGGGAATTAAAGCCTCACAGGCCACATTTGCAGTGCTCATACACAGCCCTGTTGCTGGTACTGATGAAATAGAATAAGCTGACAGAGGCCATCACAAAAATTGCCTCTGCAGTGTGGAATTAAACTAAAAAATCCACCAGGAGAAACAGAAACCAGAACTTCTCGACTGGCTTCATGGCTCCTTCCCAGCAGCAGGAAAGAGAGATGCCCAGAGGTGTTTTGCAGTGCTGCTGCCCCCAATTTACAGCCAGGCTTGTATTCCCTAACAATTCCTGGTACCACCTCCTGTTTTCTTAGCCTGGAACAGTAACAATGAAAACCTCACCAATGGCACAACTCCCCAGTCCACCAGCAAAAGAAAGGACAAGTTGTCAAGTTCTCCAAACCTTTGTCCTGCTTTGCTGCAAGAGTCCTGCTGCAGGCACAGCGTGGAAAGCCAAGAGAAGCCGCAGTTGGTGGCACATCTTGTGACAGGAGCTCGACCTCATTCTCCAGGAAATGTTTTTGCAAAGAGCAGACAGGATTACAGAGAAGATTCCTGGGAAACTGAATCAGCTTTCTAGAAGTGAAATGAAAATGGAAAGAAATAATGTGAAATGTTTTCCTCAAGGAACAGAGCCCCAGGGTTTCAGGGGCAGATGAGAGGTGAATGCCAGAGGCCAAGCCATCCAGAGCTGGCAGGTTTTGTTCTGAGAGGTACCCTTGCATTCAGGAATTGTTTTAGGGAGAGTATGAATTTTGGCAATGGCATCTGAAAAGAGGGATTGTTCTTTTCATAGCAAGGAAAGCACAGAACCGCAGTGCTCCAGGAGCTGATAAGAGGCAGCCCTTGACATCCCCGCATCGTCCAGACCTCTCAGGTGGCCCCTGGGAGGCCAAGCCAACCAGACCTGTTCCATGTTCCCTGGGTTCCATGGGGCCCCACAGTGTCCCAATGGTCCCTTCCTTCCATGAGGCTCTGAGGTGTCATAATGGTGACACCAGGCCCTGAAGGGTCCTAATGGTCTCTATGGTTCCATCAGGCCCCACAGAGCCATAATGGTCTCTGGATTCCATGAAGCCCTGCTGTGTCACCACGGCCCTTCGGTTCCATGGGCTCCAGTGGTGCCACAATGATCCCCTTGGTTCCATGAGGTTCCATAGTGTCACCACGGTGTCCTTGGACCTGCTGAGACTCTCAGTGTGTTCCCAGACACCCCCAGCATGGTTACAGACACTCCCAGTATGTCCCAGTTGCCTTCAGCATACTCACAGTCATTCCCAGTCACATCCACTTGGCCCAGTAAGGTTCCACTTTCCACCAGTATGATCCCAGTCACTCCCAGTGAAGGGAGGGGACCGGGATGGACTGGGACAGGCTGGGATGGACTGGGACACCGGGATACACCAGGCAGGATACACTGGGATACACCAGGATAAACTGGGATACACTGGGATACACCGGGACACACTGGGATACACTGGGACACACTGGGATATACTGGGATACACCGGGACATACCAAGACACACCAGGATACTCCAGGATACACCAGGACACCCTGGGATTCGCCGTGCCCAGCACTGGGACCCACTGGGAGCAGGATCAGAGCACACTGGGACTCAGCAGGGCCAGAACTAGGGCAAAAGGGATCATAGTGGGACCCACTGGGATATACTGGGAGTGACTGCAACCATACGGGGGATGACTGGGAACACACTGAGAGCGACTGGAGTAACTGAGTCTACACTGGGGGCAACTGGGAAGACTGGGATCACAGTGGATTCCTACCAGGGTCATACTGGGAGTGACTGGGTCTGTGCTAGGGTGTTGTGGTTTTGGTTTGCTAATATCTCTTTAATTTTGAGATTTTTTTTTGGCTAATGCACTAAAGAATGTGGTGGGCTTGGTGTTGGTTAATTACTAATACACTTATTTTTGGTTGTGAGATAGGATTAGGAGAAAGGTAAAGCCGGCTCAAAACTTTAAAAGGGTAGAAAGAAAAATTTTAATAATAGTAAGTAAAAAGAAAAAAAAAAGGTAGTAAGAATCAAAGCAAACTTTTTAGAATACTTCTCCCCACAACTTTTTCTTTCTCACTGACAATGTAAAGAAACTAAACTTAAGATTTCTAGTCAGTTTACTACCTCTCAAAGAGTCTTTTTTTAGTTCACTTAGGGAGAGAAGTCCCTCTTGATAAAGTTATGGAGACTTTTCTACAAAAGGAAAAAAACAGTTTTCTCGTGGTTCTCAATTTTGTCATGAATAACAACTGCCAGGGGAACCTTGCTATCGTAAAATCTTTCTTATTTCTACAAACCTTCCCACAGCTTAGAGATGGGCTATGTTGATTGATGGGGTATTGTTTTAAAGATGAGCTGTTCAAAGGCAAAAGTTCTCATTATCTATCTCTAAAATCATCTTCATCTCTGGGAGCACAGATCTTCATTTTTAGAAGCACAAGACTGTGCTCTTTCTTTGTGCAAACTTCTCATGAGATTACAGCTATTTCAACATCTGCTTACTTTAACATAGAAGCCTTTACCTAATATCAATTCAAACACTTTCATTTCCTTATAGTTTTATGTGTTATAAGGGAAAAGAGTCTTTTCTTTATAGCTTACAAGAGGATTTCAGCTTTAAAAACAAAGCATCTTCTCCCCCTCCCATCTGGGACTTACTTACCTTCTTCTTTATTACCTTTAATATCTTCATCTTGTTTTTAATATACTTGCATGTTGTTCTTTTCTCTCACTCAGAAGAAGACTGAAGCACTGAAAAAGTTAACATCACGCCTGAAGCCTACCTAACCCACCAATAACTACTAACAGAAAGCTGTGGCTCAGTTGTGTTCAGATCAGCTTTATAGTTAGTGTTTAGTTTTCTACACCAGCCACAGAAGTCTCTGGTCTCAGCCATGCTAAGAAGAAGAAGAAGCAGCAGCCTGACAGCGAGATCTTCACAGCCACAGCCAGCCCTGCTCTGGCTAAAGCTCCGCAGCCTCCCCTGTCTCCTTGCCCAGCAGCTGCTGAAGCCCAGCCTGGCCAAACCAGAGCCCATGGAGAGAGAAGCCAGCAAGCAGCCCAGAAAATAGAAAAGAAGCCCAGCCTGCAGCAAGACTGCCAGCCCAGCCTGCAGCAAGACTGCCAGCCCAGCCCAGACACAGAGCAGAAGCCCAAACCGAAACCCAGCACCTCCCTGCCGACCAACAAAGAAAAGAAAAGTTTCTGAATTTTTTGGTATTTACCATGTGTGTTTCACAAAAGCGTGTCTAGCTTTTCAGCAGCTCAGCAGACTCTCAGATACACAAAAAACTTTGCATCACTTCCCTACATTTCCTCCCATTCCCAAACATAACACAGGGGCCACTGGGAACAACTGGGATCAGACTGGGAGCAACTGGGAGCAGCTAGAACCAAGCTGGGAGCAACTGGGATCATCATGGCATCAGAGTAGGATCATACTGGGAGGGACTGGGTCTGTGCTAGAGGCAACTGGGATCACACTGGGAGGAAATGGAAACATGCTGGGGACCAATGGGATCATACTGGGAGCAACTGGCACCACACTGAGGGTGACTGGGATCCTTCTGGAATCATACTGGAAGTGACTAGGGGCAGGCTGAGGGCAATTGGGACCATGTTGGGGCAACTGGGATATACAGGAAATGACAGGAATCATGCTGGAGGTGACTGGGAGTGGCTGTGAGCAAATGGAATCATACCGGAAGCTACTGGGAGCAACTGGGAGTGAGTGGAAACACATTAGGGACAACTGGGATGTACTGGGAGAGACCAGGAGTGACTGGAATCACAAAAGAACCATAAAGGAAGTCACTGGAATAATACTGGGAGTATCTGGGATTGACTGGAATCCTACTGGGCGTGACTGGAATCCTACTGGGTGACTTGGAGTGACTGGGACCATACTGGGGGCAAATGGCACTGTACTGAGAGTGACTGGGTTCATCCTGGAATCATACTGGGAAGGACTGGAACCATACTGGGAGTGTCTGGAACTATAGTAGGGGTGAATGGGAACACCTGGGATCATACTGGGAGTGACTGGGATGATACTGGGATCACACTGAGTGAAACTGGAAGTGACTGGGACCATCCTGGGGGTGACTGGGAGCCACAGAGCCCATGCTGGGAGTGACCTGGGGGGAACTGGGGGAACTGGCCCAGCTGGGGCTCAGGGTTGTTCTCCCCCAGGGCTGCCCTGGGTCCTGCTGCCACCCTGGGCCCCACAGAGCCGAGGGACAGGGGACAGCTGAGGGACAGGAGACAGGGGCAGGGACGTGGAGAGGTAGAAGGGAGTTCCAGGGGGTCCTTGAGCCCAGGAAAGGGGAGTCCAGGGTTTCCCAAAAAGGGGGGACAAGGGTGGGGACACCAGGGATGTTCGAGAACGAGGAGTTCAGGGGGTCTCTGGTTTTGCACACAGCTGGGGCTGGGGACTGGGAAAGGCAGGAATGGGGGACCAAGGCATTCCAGGGCATCCCAGGGTCAAGCCAATGGCCAGTCTGGAGGCTGGGAGCCATGGGATGGCCGGGAAAAGGGGAGCAGAGAGCCCTGATGTCCAGGAATGGGGTGTGAAAAATGCATGTATTTTATGATTGGCTTTTCACAAATATTAAAATGAATATTATATGTGTTGTATTAGAAAGCAATGCTGTATTAATTTTCTTAAGTACTGTGTTAAATATAGTTTTAGGTTATAAAAATTGTTAAAACAGAACTATGCTATGTAAGATGCTTTGTTTAAAAGAAAGGACTTGCAGCGAGATAACTTGCAGCCACAGGACACCTAGATCTTTCAGAGAAAAAGAATTTATGGCCTTCTTATCAGAAGAAACAAACTTCTTCCCACCTTGGAGGTGCTATTAGGATTAGAGGGAAGAAGTTGACACTGGTCAGACAGAATCCTGTGTTTGAATGGAATTTATGCATCATGTATGAAGTGTATGAATATGCAACGGGCTGTTGTTTTTAAGGGTTAATCCTTTGTTACCAGGGGTCCTTTTTTGGGCCCGTGATGCCCAGAAAACGGTACCTGGACGTCCATAACTCTTTGTTTTTATTGTCTCATATTGTCTTAATTCAATTTGTCCAAATTGTTATTACTCTAATTGTGTTACTATATAACCATCTTATTACTATTAAACTTTAAAAATTTTAAAAACAAGTGATTGGCGTTTTTCACAATTTGGTAGCAGAGGATGGTTACTAACTCCTCGCTGCCGGTGCTTTGGGAGAGTCCGAGTGGGGAAGGCGCGCCCTGCCCTCTTTGGCAGCCTCGCTCTGTTTCCCCGAAGTGACCGACAGACGCAGGTTACGATCTGTGGACAAAAGGAGACAATAAAACAAAGAGAACGGGAAAAGGGTCCCTACAACTGCTGTAATTTGCCCCCTAAGAGTAGTAGTGCGCACGAAGAACCCGGGAAGGAAAAAGGATTGGTAAGTATTTCTCGGGGGGGCAGGTACGGGGGGATGAATGCGTGTAAATGAGAGGCGGGCTGGTTGTCCCAGACCTGCCAAGTGAGTGCGGAGTCTCCCACGCTGCGTTTCCGACTTTTCGCTGGAAAAGCGGACAGTAAAGAGACGAAGTGAGAGATAAGAGAGTGAAAGAATCCCCGGGGTGACTGGGACTGGGTCTCAGGGAGGGGTTGGACCCATCGGTGGTGGGGAGCAAGGTTTCCTAGCCCAATTCACTAGGAAACAGGACAGGAGGGGCTCCTAAAACCTGCTGGGTTGAGGGATTTATATTCCAAGAGCATCCAAGAGCAGGGTTGAGCAGAATTCTGTCTGAGTGAGGATATGCCCGAGAACACTCAGGGTGGGACAACACAGCTAGATTGGGGGATAAAAAAATGCCCAAGATCATCCAGGGTTGGACAACACAGCAGAACAAATTAAATGCCAAAGAGCATCTGTAGTTGTACCACACCGCTGGGTTGAGGGACAGAAAATGATCAAGAGCATCTGAGGTTGAACAACACAGCTGGATTGAAGGAAAATTACCCGAGAGCATCTGGGGTTGGACAACACGACAGGATTGAGGGAAAAATTGCCCAAGAGCATTTGGGGTTGGATAACACAGCTGGGTTGAGGGATATCCAATAGCACCGGGACTGGCCAGTAACACCTAAACTTGTAATAGGTGATGTGAAAGTAAAAGGTACCCTATTGTTGTTTTGTGGTGTGTGAGAGTGAGACACACACAGAGTCAGCCTCAACTTCCCGGGCAGGTGGGAAGGGGGAGGTGTGGAAAGAGTGAGTGACCTGCACACCAGGCTGCAGCTCCCGGGTGGGTGGGGGCTTCTGGGCCGAAGAGGAGTGAGTGACCTGCGAACCAAGCTAGCGTTCCCTGGGTGTGTGAGGGCCGTAGCTGAAGAGTGTGAAAGACACACAGACAGCCTCACAGGTGAACGGACACCAGAAGCAGCCAGAGTCAGGGCCCTTCTAGGGGGCCTGCTGACACTGAGACCTGGAGTTTGTAAACCCCAAAGCGAAAGAGGGGGCCACAAGGACCTGTGATTTCCTAGCAATAAGGATCCACTCTGTGTCTTGAGAGTGTGAAGGAATGTGTGAAAGTGAATGAGAAATAAAAGTGAGTGAATGTAGATGAATGAAAGTATAGGTAATGTCAATTGTGCATTTTAAGCCTTACCATATCTCCTTGGAGGGAGTTGGATTGTATTGAAAAGCAGTGTGAGAAAAAGGGGGTTTTTTGGGTGTAAGTAGTTGAAAGAAAAGTGGTATTTAAGTTGTTAGTAAAAAGTGAAAAACGGAAGCAGGGGACGAATAGATAGAATATTGAAAAATGAGACAGAAATCCAGTAATGTGAATACAGGAAAAGAAAAACAGGAAAAAAATTACCAACAGAAATACCCCAAGATAGCACTTTGGGAGTTATGTTAACAAACAGAAATACAACTCCTTGCAAAATACAGGGTATGCAGAAGTTGATGAGAAAAAACATGCAAACTTGTGAATTATATACTTAAAAAGAGCATTAGAAAATTTAACACAAAAGAGTTATATATTGATTCAAGGTATGCCTTTAGAGTAGCACATACCTTAAGAAAAATTTTAAAAGGGAGATTGCTTAATTAAAGAAGAAAAAGATTAGTACATGAGAAACTTATTTTCGAGGTTTTAGAGGCATTACAATTACCTAAGAGAGATAGCAATATTACATATTAAAGGACACCAAAAGGTAAAGATCTAGAAATAAGAAGAAATAAAATAAATAATTGGCAGATCAAGAAGCTAAAGATGCAGCAGAAAATAGAGCTGAAAGAGTTAATATTAACTCCAAATGAAAAAAAAAAGGGGGGGCGGGGAATTAAAACAAGATTGTGGCGAACAAGATAAATCGGGGAAATAGAAACATCTTGATATGGAAGACAATTAGATAATAAAACGCTTACGAGGGAATAGCAGAGGACGTGTATCAAAAAGCCCGGTGGGATACACAGGCTAGGTGTGATCATTTTTTTAAAAGAACTATGGGTGCATTGAGACTTTTAGAGTAAAAAAACAAGTACCTGAAACATGTATAATTTGCCAAAAGATAAATAAAAGGGTGATGAGAAAAACAATATGAGAAGGTCGTCAGTTAGCTCGTCGATCATTTCAAAGCATCCAAAAAGCAAAACGGGGAAAGTATAGAGCTGAGAACAAATTACCTCATCCATTCCCGTTCGTTCCCCCACTCGTTCGCACCAGCCCTCCCAGCCCCTGTGCCGGCTCCGGCACAGTCCGTCTGTCCCGGTCCGTCTGTCCCGGTCCGTCTGTCCCAGTCCGGCCGCCTGGCCCGCGTTCTTGCCGGGGGTGGGGGTCTGTCCTGCCGTGTGCACCGTGGTCACCGCGCTGATCGCACCGAGGGGGGGTCCCGTCTGTCCCATCCCCGTTTGCCCTGACTCTGTCGGCTCCCGCCGCTGCAGCCGGGGTCAGTCCCGGCTTTGTCTGTGCCGGATCAGCCACCGTGAGCCGAGTGAGGGCGATCCCCGCTCCAGCTCGGCCTGCACCGGAACAGCCCCTCGGGCCATCCCAGCCACAGACCCCGCCTTTGGAGCACCCAGACCCTGAGCTGTGCCGATCCCCTCGGGCCATCCCGGCTGCAGACCCCGCCTTTGGAGCCCCCAGACCCTGAGCTGTGCCGATCCCCTCGGGCGATCCAAACCACAGACCCCGCCTTTGGAGCCCCCAGACCCTGAGCTGTGCCGATCCCCTCGGGCCATCCCGGCTGCAGACCCCGCCTTTGGAGCCCCCAGACCCTGAGCTGTGCCGATCCCCTCGGGCCATCCCGGCTCCAGACCCCGCCTTTGGAGCCGCCAGACCCTGAGCTGTGCCGAGCCTCCCCGTCCTGCCCTGAGCTCCATTCCCTTGGTAACCACAGCTCCGGCTGCTTAAGGAAACTCTCTAAAGGAATCACTTTATTGAAACACTAAAAATTCAGTTAGAAGAAAGCCCTCTCCTGATTCTTCCTAAAAATACGTGAGAAAGGCTGTAGAAGATAAAAATCCAAAAAGAATGGGATAAAGAGATTGGTCTATTTCCATTAAGAGAGGTTCTCAAAGGGGAGTGATGGATCAGAGTTTGTAAATGCTTCTTTGATTTGTCTGAGGTCTGAAATTTTAAGAAATAAATAAAAGAGATATTTGGAGAATCCCATAGGCATAGCTGAACAATTAGACCAACTTTTAGGTCCAAACATGTATACTTGAGAACAGATGTGGTTGGTAATGAAAATAATATTTTTCTCAGGAAGAAAAGCAATTAATCAGAGCAACTGAAATAAAAGCTTAAGAAAAAGATAATCTGCAGGGACCCCCAGAGAAGACAAAATGCCAACTGTACCTCCTGAATGGGGTTAAAATAATGAGGAGGGGAGTAACACATGAACAGTTATTGTAATTACATAACCAAGAGAATAAATGAGACAGCATATCAAAGGTGAAATGTGAAAACAAAAGATTTTTGAGAGACAGCTTTTAGAGGGGAAAGAAAAAACTCCAACTAAATAGATAAACAAACTTTAGAGAAAAAGGAAAATGGTCCTAAGTAAGCAGAAGATCTGAAAATCTTTAAAGAAATGGGCCCATTAAAAAAAAAAAAAAAAGTCATAGGCTTTAATTTTTTTCGGGGGGAACAAATACCATCAGGAGCCTGTGATAACTTTAAAAGTGGGTCCCCAAGAAGAAGAATTGGAATTTGTTATAGACACAGGGGCAGAGAAAACCTGCCTGTTAAACGTTCCAAAAGGTTATAGTGTGAGCAAACATATAGTGAAAGTAACGGGGGCAAAAAGAGGAAGTTTTACATTTCTGGTCATTAAAGATGTGGTAATTGAGGGAAGAAACTAAAATTTAGATGGGAGATGTGTTATTGGTCCCAGGGGCAGGTAGCAATTTATTGGGAAGAGTCTTACAAGTGCAATTAAGAGTAAGAGTTATATCAGAAAATAAGAAAATGACAGCTAGGGTTTTGAAATTAAGCCAAGAGGATGAAGAAAAAAAAATCAACAAAGAAGTTTGGGCTGGAGAAAGAAATATGGGAAGATTAAATATCGACCCCATAAGGGTTACAACTGAGAGAGGAGAAAGAGAGAAGTTGAAGTAGAGAAGTAGTTAGGAAACTCTGAGATGTTAGAATGTGAAGTGATGACATCTTGGTGCTAGAAGAGAGCAGAAGTGTGAACGCAAGTTTTTTGCATGAAAGGCAGAGAAGTATCTTAACACATGGTTGTTAAGAGGTTATTCAATGCCACACTGGGGTCCAGAAAAGCCTTAGCAGAACGGGCCGTCCTTGAAGAGAAAAGAGGATAAGTTGCCTAGAGAAAGAGAAAGAATGTCAGGAGCACCTGAGCACGCCAGGTTTGGAGTTGTCAAGGCTGGGAGGTGTCTGAGCGCTCCCTACGAGCGGCGGGGTCTCGGGGGCTGCGGCAGGGACCGATCCATGGAGGTGCCCCGGGCGGTGCTGGCAGCAGAGGACACAGGTTTGCGGCCAGGAGTGGGCTGGCTCCGGGGCAGAGCTGCCGGGGAGCTCCCAGACTGTCGGGGTGCCGAGCCCAGGATGGCAGCGTCGGCCCGGGAAGTGGGCAGAGAGAGAGAAGGGGAGAGAGAGAGAGAGAGAGAGAGGGAGAGGGCAAAAGAGACCCAGGGCAGCCCCCAGGGTCCCCATGCCCGGGGCTGTTCTCCCCTGCTCCGGCCCTGCAGCCAAGGGGCAGCACCGGGGGAAGGGCCAAGAACAGCACTGACAGCAGGGCTGTGAAAAGAGGGGCAGGGGGACTAGCACTAAAAGATAAAATCAAAGCAGAGATTGCTGACTCTCCAAACCTCACAAAGCAGTTTGTTTTTCTTAAGTAAGAAGTTTTTTGGTTTTTTTTTTCTTTTGTGTGTTTTGTTTGCCGTTAATGAGAAGGCTTTTTTCCTGAAGAAGAGGCTGCTGTAGAGAAAGCTTTTAGCTAAACCCAGAAAGTTTAGAAGGAAAGCGAATAGTAAAAGTTAATGCAGTATTATCTTTCTTTTATTACTATGCTATTAAGAAGTCCTTTCCACGTACTACTGAAGCAACAATCAAAATCATGGAAAGAGAGTGAATTCATGCCAGCAGAATCAAAGGACTTGTGAAGAAACTTGAGGAACGGACTATCATATTTAAACCGGGTGATATTTGAACTGACTTTCCAATGGGGACTGAGTGGTAATGGTTTGAGAAAACCCAAATGATCCAAGAAATGTACAAAGAATTACACTGAATTAAGAAATAAGATAATGCTTATATCACTGGTTTTGAGCACTGCCTGAATAAAACATCTCCTTGGGGGAGGAATACCTCAGATAGAAGGATCAAGAATGTTTTTGTATTCTGACCTTAGCCCTAGAATTGTACAAGGGAGAAGGGGAATTACTATTTCCATTAGTAAGCTTTACTTGATTCATTCCAATACTGGACATGCTAGGTGGGTTATAAGTAAATGCTTAAATTGTAAGAGTAATTAGTGTTGTGATTCGCAAAATTTATGCTCTTATTGCAAAAAGTGTTAAAGTACTGACTTGGTTTTGTAGATGGGAATTATTAGTGCCTGTTAAATGAGAGATACCTGAGGAACAGTAAGAGACCACAGTTAAAGAGTGTCAAAAACAATTTGCCTAGCAATTAGTTAAGAGAAAGTGACAAGAAAATAGAGGGCAAGACCAGACTGGCCTCTGTATTTCACCACCAAGAAGATCAAATAAACCTGCTGTGGGTTGCAACCTCACAGGCATGGGAGGTGGGAGTATAAGCCATACTGGACCTCTGTTATTCCTGTTTCTGGCACTCATTTGTTGTCTTTTCCCTTTCGGGATACCTGCAGGATTGTGTCACAAATGCTACAGAAAGCATCACATAGATAGAAACCAAAGTTCCTCCTTTATTACACACACCTATGTCAACAGCCACTGTTATAACCCATCCAAATTAAGAACCTGTAGGCAAAACTGAGTAAATTATTGGATTACAAGAAACTTAAGAAAAAGTGGCAATAGATTTAGAACTGAATGTCCAAAAGGAGAGAGATGGATTTGTTTTAAATTTAATCTTGAAGATGCGGTTCAAGATTTGGAAAAAAACCCCCAAATAATAAAGGAAAAGGTAAAACCAGCACAGCAATCTAACTCTGTATTGACTCCAAATTATCTGTTGAATTGTATTACAAGACTCCAAGCAGTTATAGAAATGATAGCAAATAAGGCTGCCCAGGCATTAGAGTTAATACTAAGTCAGCTAAGCCAAACAAAAACTGTAGGGTATCAGAAAGGTTCGCTTTAGACTATTTATTGGCCAAAGAAGGGGGTGTTTGTGGAAAGTTCAATATATCAGATCGTTGAAAATTGATGACCACAGAAAAGTCATTCTAGCAAAAGCAAAAGAAATCAAAAAGAAAAATATATACGCATATAACAACCCAGGTACCAGTCCAAAAATTAGAAAAAAATGTTAAAATCTAGCTGGTGGGGTAATGTATTAGAAGAAATTAAGATCTTTCATTTGTGTTACAACTGTTTTTATATTTCTTTCTTGTGTAATCCTGTGTTTTATTTTACCAGCATAGTACAGAAGATATAGGTAGAAAAAAAATATTGCTCAAGCCAAGTGATTTACAAAGAATAAGAGTGGGGATTGTGAAAAATGCATGTATTTTATGATTGGCTTTTCGCAAATATTAAAATGAATATTATATGTGTTGTGTTAGAAAGCAATGCTGTATTAATTTTCTTAAGCACTGTGTTAAATATAGTTTTATGTTATAAAAATAGAAACTATGCTATGTAAGATGCTTTGTTTAACAGAAAGGGCTTGCAGCGAGATAGCAGCCACAGGACATCTAAATCTTTCAGAGAAAGGGAATTTATTGCCTTCTTATCAGAAAAAATGAACTTCTTCTCACCTTGGAGGCACTGTTAGGATTAGAAGGAAAGAAGTTGACAATGACCAGACAGAATCCTGTATTTGAATGGAATTTATGCATCATGTATTTAGTATATGAATATGCAACAGGCTATTGTTCTTAAGGGTTAATCCTTTGTTAATGGGTGTCCTTTTTCAGGCTCCTGATGCCCAGAAAAAGGTACCCGGACATCCGTAACTCTTTGTTTTTATTGTCTCATATTGTCTTAATTCAATTTATCCAAATTGTTATTACTCTAATTGTGTTACTATTTTTATAACTATTTTATTACTATTAAACTTTTTAAAATTTTAAAAACAAGTGATTGGCGTTTTTCACACTGACTGTTCACCGCTGCCAATGCTCACAGTATTCTCCTAACACACTTGAGCTTCCTGTCTTTCAGTGAGAGAAAGATTCAGCTAAAGTCAAGGAAAGAGGGCAGGGGAGATGGAAACCTTCCCTTGAGATGCTTTTAGGAAGGCCTGAAGGGACCCTGCCTTCCCTTGGAACAGAGGTGGTCACCATGCATGGTGTTGCCTGACCTGCCCTAGGTGCTCCTCTATTCCAGAAGGACTTTTGCCCACTTCATCACTTGTCTGTCCCTCCAATTCCAGGGCCTCAAACCTGCTCTGTGAGATACTAAACCTGTAAGTCAGCTGTAAGTTTTCAGAATATGGCACTGACCATGGCTCTAAGTAAGTTTTTTTAATCAGGCTTACAATATATTTTGAGAAGAAGAAGGAACAGAAGGGGTAGATACCACACAAGAATCCAGCAGAGTCTTCCCAGCTTTTTTGTCTGGGTTCTATGAAGCACAATGCCCAGTGCTTGCATTATGCTGTCTTTTCATGTGTTCTGGTGACCAGAACCATCCCATGGCCAGGCCCAGGATAATTTGGGTGCCAAAGTCCCATTGCCTGCAAACATCACACTCTTTTTTACCCAGCTGGTGCTCAGCTCAGCATATTTGCTGAGACGACTTTAGGACTGTTTTCCTTAACTTGGCAATTCTAGCAGATGTCCTTATGGCCCCTAAATTCTGCATCCTTTATGTCCACTATCAATGGGCATCCTTCTTCCCAAGCTTTGTCAACCTCCCTCTGGGTCTGAGATCAGTGAAACGGGCCCAGCCCCGTGTCTTAAACACAATTCTAGCAACAACTACTTTGCTTTTCTAATACCTGGCCATCACTTCGAGCTTGTAGGCTGCTATGTGTGTCACAGGTTAAATGTCTCTTCCTGTTGATCAGGCTTGGAAGCGTGGACAGCCCAGGCATGACAGGATATGTTTTCTTCAGGAAATGGGACGTAGGGCCCAGCTTGCAACAGGTCCAGGCCCGCGCCTTCCAGAGCGCCAGAAGGTTCGCGGCGCCATTGCAGGGCTCAGGGCGCCTCCTTGTGGGCGAGAGTGGCCTCGACAGTGCGGGCGCCGCACGGCGGGGCCAGAGGGCGGGAAAGGGCGGGCGGGTGCGAGGGGCAGGGCGGTTCGTGCCTAGAGCCGAGCCCGCGCTGTACCTCGGCGCCTTCCCGGCTCGGTGTTGGGAGCGAGCCGCCGCTGCTCGGGCTCTGGGAGAAGCGTGCGGCCGCTGCGGAGTCCCAGCCCGCAGATCTGGCTGCTGGCCGAGGCTGCAGTGCAGAGCTGCCATGCCAGAGCTGCTGTGCGCCGTGGCACTGCCAGAGCCCCTGGCAGAGCCGGGCTGGAAGTGCCGACAGCTGAGGGAAGCCCTGCCATGGCAGCGCCCCAAGCTCTTGTTTATCCCACAGAAAGAGAGGATCAGCACCTGGAGGTGACTGCGTCATTCCTGGAAAGGGACTATCTGCTTACAGTTGCGTTGTCTGGCAGCAAGCAGGACGGCGCTGGTGCCAGGGAGCCAGGTGAGGGCAAAGCAGCCCTGTGACAGCCTGGCCCAGGGGCTCTTGTGGCAGCAGGCAGCGTGGGGATCAGAACAGAGGCAGGAGGAGGCAGGAGCTGCTCGGCCATGCCAGGGCTGGGAGCCTCCTTCCTGCCCAAGTGGGGCCCAGCTGGGCCAGGGGGCAGCTCCTGGGACAGCCATGCCCGCAATGGCCCCTGCTCTGCAAGGCCTCCAGCGCTGCCCATCAGCCAGGCAGGGACAGAGCAGCCTTGGGGCCGATGCTGCTGCAGGCTCAGAGCCCCGCACAGCTGCTCATGCCCGGTGCAATTGGCTCTGTCCCCTGCAGCCTGCATGCTGTGTCACCGTGCAGAGGCTGAGCCCTGTGCCTCCCCTGGCCCTGGGAACTGTTCCTGTGCTGCTCTTGCACTGCCCAGGGCACCCACGGGCCCTGCTTGGGCCGCACGCAGACCAGAACCAGCTGGGGCTGTGACAGCTCTGCTGCTCTGGGCCCAGCCCTTGGGCAAAGCACCCACCTGTCCCTGGGCTGGGGGCAGTGCCCAGGCTGGGCTTGGCAGAGCCCATCCGCTCGTGGAGGGCTGGGGGCACTGCTATGGCCTGGCCTGGCCCGGCCCTGGGGTCCCTTGGCATTCCTGCTTGCCCTTGCATCCACCAGGGATGGGCTGCAGCTCAATGGCCCCGGCCTGGCCGCACACTCAGGCCTGGAGCCTTCCTGTGGCTCCCCAGGGCACGAGAGCCTCAGCCCCAGCTCCCAAACATGGCCTAACAGGGTTTGCTGATATTCATCCCTGTTAGACCTTTGAAAGCATTTTGAAAGTAACCTTGTTTGGCAACTCCTTCAAGGAACAAACGTGATTCGCTTCTAATCAGTAAAAACTTTATTGGTTTGCTTGCACTTCCTATAGGGTATCCTAATGCTTCCTTTGGCGTTCCAGAAAATAATGAAAATCTAACAAATTCTAAAGAGAAGTTCTTGAATCCACTATGAGGAGAAGTCTCTACATTCACTATCCTTACATACACTTAAGTAGCTGCTCCTGTAACACACAAAGATGTAGTGGTTTACCTGACTGGACCACACAACAGGATGTTATACACACCGCTACACTAAAAAACTTCTCTTCCCTGTTCATCACAAATTTAAAGCTCTTCTCGAGGTCCTGACTTAATTTTGCATGCACATTCATACCTGCAATCCCTCCCCATGCTCAGTTTTCACCTAGACTTACCAGGGAACAGATGTTCCATACTCACCTCAAGCAATAATCTACGTCTGTCTTCCTAACCCTCTTTTTCTTCACTGACTTCTACTAATCTATAAAATAACTGTGGAGCCTCTGCACAAAAGAAACATCCAATTAATAGCCTTAAACACTTGTGATTGTGCTGCTACTTCTAACAATCTTGACCACCACAGCACTAAAATCAGAAATCAATTCTTCACATCCTTCCTGTTCTCCTGCCCCCACCACGCCTTGGCTCCAGCAGAAATGTTCCCTACTGCAGCCTGGTGTGCTAAGAACAATCAAAGGCAGCAGCACTTTTCCTCAACATGCTGCAATCTGAATTGCAGTGAAATTGCAGCTGTTGCATTAGAAGCTCAGCACCAGCACCCCACATCTTCCCCCAGAACTGAGGCCTGCTGAGGCCTGAGCTCTCCATTTCAACACACCCTGTAAATCAGGCTGCCTGGAAGATTGCAGGCCGGTAACTGTGTGAACACAGCAGTGCATTTCAGCAGAGTTATGGAATCAGTCTCATGGAAGGCACATCCTTTAAGCTTAAGACTCTATTCTACAAAATCTAGCCAGCAATTGTTTTGGTGGCCTGTGCAGGTTCTGGGGACTCTGCATGTTTCCTTTGGATGTTGTTTTCTTTGTTTCTAAATACAAAATTCACTGGATTCAGAAGCGAAACCCCAGATTCATTAGAACAAAGAACCACAGGGACATATGTGGCTGACAAGAACACTCCTCATTTCTAACGGTAACACCAGAAAGAGAGGAAAAAGATAAAGATGATTTAAATACCTGAAAGGATCTGAAATGTCTACATAAGCTGTCAAGTGACTAAGTTTTTGGTAAACTCTAAAAGTCCAGATTCCTTTTTGGTAATTGTCTGAAAGAAAAGAAAGCCAGAAAATCTGGTTAACCTTTATTTTGCCAGGACTTTCTCACGGGATTCTACCACAACTTGGATCACAAGTGAGGGTGGCAAATTTTGACTAGAAAACTTTGATAACTAGGCAGCATTTTTTCCTCCTCACTGAATTACAGGAAGGGTTTAAAAGGAAAAAAAAAATAAAAGAGCGTAAAGAAATTCTATCATACCTCTTAGGCATTAATCATCTTTGGAGAACAAAAAAAAAAAAAAAAACTCTAGCACTTCCTGTGCATGGTAAAGAAAGAAACCTAGAAAAGGACAAAGGGATTTGAGCATCCTAAATTGTACTATCAAATTTCATGAACACAAGTTAATCCTGTAGTGCTTCAGAGAAATGCCATACATTGAAAAGCTTTATTCCCTAGAAACCAAATAAATCTTTTTATTTTCCAAATCCTCTTTTAAAGAGAAAACTGACTGTGTCTTTGGCTTTTGGCCAAACTCAGTTTGGAGTTGGTCAAACCAAAATGACCTAGTTAATTTCCTGTGCTCTGCTCTTTCGTTCCATATTCACATTCACATCCAATGGGCTGCTGGGAGTTTTGACTCTGTGCAGCAAAAACGGTTTTCTAAGATGACTTTCATTGCTCAGAGGCGTGCAATGTCAGTTTCCCATTCCCTGAGTGCTGCTATTAATATTCCCACAGCATCCAACTACTACAGCCAAGTAGACAACAAAGAGAAATGCAACTTGCATTTCTTGGTCCTGTTCCATTTCTGTCATCTCAGGCTCATCGTCACCCTCAGAACTGCTGTCCTGGAAACGTGGATCCTCTTGCCATGTGGCTTTTACTGGCTTTATTGTCCCAAGCGCATGAGGCTCTGCAATGACAGCACCAATAGAGAAAAAAAGCCAAAACCAGATTATTCCTCTAATCATCAGGAAAAATTCCTCCTTTCAAGTGAAATACTTACAGTGGAGAAGAGATATTTAGGAAGGACAGAGTCTGCCCCTGCCAGATTTTCTAAGCTACATTTCTGCTCCAGTATTTTCCACTTTGTTCCAGGGATCCCTTATGTATTCTTAAACATTTCTCATTGCATTCAGAAGACACTGAATACCTTTTCAGTTCAGCACAAGTCTGGGGGGCTCATTGCTTTGTGCTGTTGCATTGGGTTTTTTAATATTTGGGATAACTTCATGGGGTTTCTTTTCTCTCCTACATGACTGGGACTTGAGTTAATGTTGTTTCATCTTCATTTCAGATGGCCTCATTTTATCTAAGGTTAGGACACCCCAATGATCATGTGTCATTCCATTTCCTTTTTCTAAAGGTCCAAGAGTAGAATTCAGTAACAAACAGAATGTTCATGGATCTTGGGGCCAGCTCTCGGACTTTGCTCCTCCCTCTACATTAATGCACATTTCCTTAAAAGCATTGTGAGTTCCTATGAAACTTGATATGACTGGTGTGTCACCTTTTTCCCTGTTTGAGGAATTCAGGGCATGAGAACAAGCTTTTCCACCACTCAGCAAAAACCCCCAATGCCTTCTCAAAGCATGCCTTTCAGAATTCCTGAGATGCAAGCATGAGGCACCTCTCAATAATCTACCACAACCCTAGCAAGCAGAAATGAAGATCAAAATGCTTCTGCCTAATTACTGACTTCTGTTGCTGAAAATCCCCTGCATCCTGACCTTTTTTACACCATATTGCCCTACAGTGCCTGCCAGAAGCTCTTCCTTAGCAATGGCACTGTTAGAAGGGTTCTGCTGTTACCTTCTTTGATGCCCAACTCCTCTGTGCCTCCAAAGAAAGAAAACTTGAAGTAACTCGTCTCCTGAGCTGCATCATCCTCAGGCAAAGGTCCCAAATGGTCATCTGGGGCAGAGTCCTGTGCATCCTCTTTGTCCCAGGGTATTTCCTCAGTCTATTCTGGTTTGCTCTTTGAAGGTCTTTCAAAGAATAAACCAGAATAGACAGAGGAAATACCGTCTATTCTGGTTTGTTCTTTGAAAGGCCTCTTTCAAATCCGCAGCAATGGTGTAGGAGTTGTCTTCAGACAGTGAGGCAGTGTCTCACTCTCCTTCTTCCTTTTTTGGCTTTACTGAAATGAGATTGTTCAAGGATAGCAACACAGCACACGTCCTTTTCGGACACAGCTTCCCTAAGAGCCACCTTGCTCTGAATGTCTCCCTAAGCATATCCAAGCCCATTAAGGAGTGGTTCATTATCAAGGGTAAGCAGTGGGGAAACATCTGAGGTTGAAGTCTAAAGGCAGGAACAAGAATCCTTTTTAATTAGCCACATCCTTAAGTGACTTTTCACTGAATACACAGTTACACAGAAATCAAGGTATTTAGCCCAGACTTCTTCCTGCCAGTAGAAACATCAAGAGCTAATAGGGTTTGCCCACAGAGCTGCACATCTCAGGGTCCCTGCACTGACCGTTCTCACCTTCACTTCCGGCAAGGAACACATGGCCTAGAAAGAAAAGATGACGGCGCTACGTGCTGCTGTTGGAGGTCCCAGTTGAGGTCCGACGTCGCTGGTGGGAGCGGCTGCTCCTGCGGGATGTCCCCGACCATGTCCCCCTACGCCTGGGCCTCTCAGCACTCGCTGCTGTCCTCCTGCTCCTGTCCTGGCAACTCCTGGACCGCACAGTTTGAGTCGAGGCCCGGCACTGCTGGCGGGAGTGGCTGCGTCTGGGGAATGGCCCTGACCATGTCTCCCTTCGCCTGGGCCTCTCAGCCCTTGGCCTTGTCCCACTGCTGCTGCCACGGCGACTCCTGGAGCGGACAGGTGGACTCTGGGCCCAGCCTTGCTGGCGGGAGTGCCTGCGTCTGGGGGATGGCCCTGACCATGTCTCCCTTCGCCTGGGCCTCTCAGCCCTTGTCCCTGTCCCACTGCTCCTGTCATAGCAGCTCCTGGAGCGGACAGGTGGACTCCGGGCCCAGCCTTGCTGGCGGGAGCGCCTGCGTCTGGGGGATGGCCCTGACCATGTCTCCCTTCGCCTGGGCCTCTCAGTCCTTGGCCCTGTCCCACTGCTCCTGTCACAGCAGCTCCTGGAGCGGACAGGTGGACTCTGGGCCCAGCCTTGCTGGCGGGAGCACCTGCGTCTGGGGGATGGCCCTGACCATGTCTCCCTTCGCCTGGGCCTCTCAGTCCTTGTCCCTGTCCCACTGTTCCTGTCACGGCGACTCCTGGAGCGGACAGGTGGACTCTGGGCGCGACCTTGCTGGCGGGAGCACCTGCGTCTGGGGGATGTCCGTGATGGTGTCTCCCTTTGCTTGGGCCTCTCAGCCCTTGGCCCTGTCCTACTGTTCCTGTCACGGCGACTCCTGGACCGGACAGGTGGACTCTGGGCATGACTTTGCCGGCGAGAGTAGCTTCGCCTGCGGCTGGGCCCAGCACGTCTGGAATGGACCCTGTCCTCAGGGTCAGGGGATGTGCTGCGTGTTGCCCTTGATCTGCTGATGCTGCTGGTGTCCAGTGAGGAAGATGGCAGCGCCTGCTGCCATGCTGCGTGTTGGGGCCTGCTGTGGCTGCCCGTCTCCGGAGATGGAGGTGGGAAAACCAGCACCAATGGCACAGGGCTGTGGGAGCTGGGGCTGATGGCCTCAGATTCTGACCAGCCACGAGCAGATTGTAGTCCTGACTGTCTGGCCGGCCTGGGGCCATTGAGCTCTGTCTCATCCCTGGAGGCTGTAAGGGCAAGCAGGAATGTCAAAGATCACCCAGGCCCCGGCCAGGCCAGGCCAGAGCAGTGCCTCCAGCCCTCCAGCAGTGGATGCTGCGCTCTGCCAAGCCCGGCCTGGGCACTGCCCCCAGCCCAGGGACACCGGGGACTTTGACTCATACATGTTCCGAGCCCAGCACAGCTGTCACACTCCCATCTCTGTGTGCTGTTCCTCAGGCCAGAGCAGCGCCTGTGGGTGCCCTCAGCAGCACAGGAGGAGCACAGGAGCAATTGCCAGGGCCTGGGGAGGCAAACAAGCTCATAGCACTGAGAACAAAAAGTGTACCAGCACGTGGTTGTCTAGCCAAGCGTTTCTGCTTCTTCCTGCTTTGAGCCCTTGTCGAGACACAGGTTCCCTGCAGAGCCCCAGGTGCAGCTTCCCAACTTACCCCTGTTCCTCTGCCTCCTCCCTGCCCCCAGGGTAAAGGCAATCCCTGGCATTGCATTGGCCGTGCCTCACTCCTAGATCTGCGAAGGCATCGTTGTCCTCCCACGTTGGCTGTCTGATGGAGAAAGGAAGAGATGATGAATTTCTGCTGCTCTCCCTCACGGAGGTCCAGGGTGTCCCAGCTCTTTCTCCAGCGCTTTTCCAAGTTGGGGGTGAAGCTGAAGCCCAGACTCACAGGACAGGACAGGGCCAGGGCTCCTGGGGCAGGGCCTGGCACAGCACAGCACTTGCACCCTCCTGGCTGGTGGGCCAGGCAGAAGGACACCAACCTGAAGGGGACTCGGATCCCCAAGATGAACATTTCAACAGGGAATTCCCCACTGTCTCTGCACAGGGGGCACTGGAAATAGAAAGCACCAGTGCGCAAGGCCTGTCCCTGCAGGGCAAACACAGGCAGGGTGAGCGAGGCCCTGCTGCTGCTGCTGCTGCTGCTGAGCACCTGCTGTGCCCCAGGGCTCAGGGGAGGGCTCCTACCTGGATGCAGTCCCTGTGGAACCAGGCCTTTTTGCACGTTGGGCACACCAATGTTGTGAAGGTCTTTCTGTCCTCCACAGGTTCCATGCAGATGGGGCAAATGGTGTCCGGCTCAGGAGTCGCCTCCACCTCCTGCTCTGGACGGTGCTCAGGGCAGAAAGAGCTGGGGGCAAAGGGATGAGGAAAGTGAGAAATGCTGGATCATTCCCCAGGGGTGGCTATAAAGAGAGATGAGGTACCTGAACGGAGTAACGTATAGATTGACACAGCCGCCCTCCTTGGAACAGGGCAAGTGGAACCATCTGTCACAGTTCTCCATGCAGCACATGATGGTTGCCCCGCTCTGGCCGCAGACGCAGCAGCGCTGGAAAGAGCCAAGCAGCCCCATCAGCAGCAGCAGCATCAGCAGCAGCAGCCTCGAGGCCTCCCCAGGCAGCCCCAGGGCTAAGGGCAGGGCGCAGGACGTGGCCGCTGCCGGCTCCCAGCCCACAGAGCCGCCAGCTGGAGGAGGGAGGCTGCTGTGCCAGGGCCTCTGTGCCAGAGCTGCGGGGAGCCAGACTTTGTCCCGACTGTTGGGCCGGCCTTTCTTTCCTGCAGTCTGGGCTAAGCTCTGGCAAACCTCGCCTGGCACAAATCTCCCTGCTCTTGTCAGGCTCTCACCTTCTGTGCCGCCCGCCGCACTGCAATTAGGAGATCTCGAGGGACAAAGTCCATGAGTCCCCTGCGGTCCGTCTCTTGCTGAAATAGTAGAGTGGCGAAGAACTGCAGCCAAGGGGAGAAGCTGATGAGGAGAGGGCAGGAGGAGCTGCCAATTGCAAAGGTGGAGGGAGCGCCCGGAGCCACTCACCATGCAGAACACGTGGGCACAGAGCCCACCCTTCTGCAGTTTGTCACCGCACATGTCCGGGTCAGCCTCGGCACGGCGACACAGCATGCAGGCTGCAGGGGACAGAGCCAATGGCACCGGGCATGAGCAGCTCTGCGGGGCTCTGAGCCTGCAGCAGCAGCATCGGCCCCAAGGCTGCTCTGTCCCTGCCTGGCTGATGTGCAGTGCTGGAGGCCTTGCAGAGCAGGGGCCATTGTGGGCACGGCTGTCCCAGGAGCTGCCCCCTGGCCCAGCTGGGCCCCACTTGGGCAGGAAGGAGGCTCCCAGCCCTGGCATGGCCGAGAAGCTCCTCCTTCCCCCTGCTTCTGCTCTGATCCCCACGCTGCCTGCTACCACAAGAGCCCCTGGGCCAAGCTATCAGAGAGCTGCTTTGCCCTCACCTGGCTCCCTGCCACAAGGACCCTCCTGCTTTCTGTCAGACATGGCGGCTGTCTACGCTGAGTCTATCTCCTCGAGGGATGTGGTCACTTCGAGGTGCTGTTCCTCTCTGTCTATGGGAGAAAGAAGGGGGGGGGGGAGTTTGCAGAACAGGCCCAGAGCCACGAGGCTCTACTCCCTGCTCAGCCCTGCGTGAGCCCTGCTCCTGTCTGTTTCTCCTCCCGTCGTCGCCTTGAGTAACACTGCAGTGTCCTCCGGCTGTTCCTCTGCTGATTCTGTGATTTTGGGAAGGGAGAGGCAGGTGAGCCTGCAGCACAGGCCCAGAGCCCCGAGGTGTGGGGCCCCTCTGGTCCCTGGGCAGCCACATCCCCGCCCTACCTTCTCCTCCCGTTGTCAGGTCGCACTGACACTCGGCTTGAGCCCAGCGTTCCCTTTTGTGGCCTTGGTGGCACAGGTCACAATGGCCACTCTGACATCAGCACCGTGTACCCAGAATCGGGGCAGCCATGGCCCCAGGTCCCTGGCAACCACTTGTGGCGGCCCGGGCTTCTAAAATGGTCCGAGCGTTTGCTCAGGGTGGAAGCAGGGCCAGGACTCCTGCAGCAAGTGCAGGGTCAAATGCCAGGCCCTGGGGCAGCCATCCAGGGTGGCACTGTAGGCAGGGAGGTGCTGTTCAGGCACTGCCACACTAGGGCTCCGGCCCCGGCCAAGGGAAATTTCTGCTCCTGCCCCTGGCAGGTGGTGGCCCATAGAGCCCGTGCGGAGTCAACTGCACTACAGTGATTCAAACCCTGCTCTAGGTGAACTGATGTTTTCATCAAGACCTGTCTGCAGAAAACTAAGATGAACCTGATTTGATGCTGCTGCTGATCACCATTGGGTACAGGAGATAAACCTGGACACCACCACAGCTGCCTCCGTTATCCTGCCATCATATGAACTAACAACTTTGACTTTCCATATAAATGGAAAAATTAGTATTAAGCTTCTGAGAAACGTCATCTTTTATACTGACTCAGCAGAAAGACAGAAAATTCACTGAGAATTTTCTGTGTACATTTGACAGGAGAGCTTGCAACTGTCCTCAACTCAAGTCAAATAGAGGAGGATGCTTTTCCTACATTATAGGAACTTTGCCAGTTTGGTCCATGCTTTCCTACTAGAAAATACATAGGAAAAAATTAGGAAGAGAAGCACAAACAATTCTTGTCAATTTTTCTCTTTCGTGTCTTTGCAAACATGCTCCTGGAAATGCAGATCCATGACTTCTGGAACAATCAGTGGCATCTCTGGGAAGCAGGGCAGGGACTGACAGGCAAGGACACACTGCACCTGCCTGATGCTGGGGCAGCAGGAGTTTGCCCATTTTCCTGTATCCATGGGAGAGCCACCTTGGCTGGGAAACGATCCCTTCACTGGTCTAGGAGGGAGGCACAGCCAGTGCAATGCCAGGGAGTGCCTTTACCCTGGAGGCAGGGAGGAGGCAGAGGAAGAGGGGGGAAGTTAGGAAGCTGAACCTGGGGCTCTGCAGGGCTCCCGGCTAGGTCTCGAAGCACAAGGAGCCAGAAGAGCTTGGCCAGACAATCCCGAGCTCTGGACACCTTGTCCTCAGCACCGGGAACCCGTTTGCTTCTCCAGGCCCTGGGCACTGCTCCCGTGCTGCTCATGCAAGTTACACACAGACACAGAGCTACCTGCTCTGTCTCAACCCTCTTCAGCACTGAACAGCACAACACAGTAACATGTTCTCTTCAGTACATGGTCTAATTATTAATAGTCCTGCAAAGACTCACATTCAAAGCACACACAAAAACCCCAAACCCTGGTACAAACCTTGCATCAACACAAAATGCATGTTGCTGTTCAGAAACACAGGGCAGCACTTTTGGCCAATGCTTTTTCCTATACGATCTTTCAAAGGATTGCAAAAGTGACATTGTTTGGCAACTTCTTCAAGGAACAGACAGGAGAGGCTTCTGAGTTTTTAAAGATTTATTGGTTTGCTTTCACTTTCCTTTTGGCATCCTTACACTTCATCCAGCATTCCAGAAAATCGTGAAAATCCAAAATAATATCAGGGGAAGTTTCTGAATTCATTCATGTTTCTCCCAAAGACTTTCTTGACATACATACAAGTGACTGGTCCTATGACATACAGAGACGCAGTGGTTTCCCTGACTGGACATTACAAGACAACGTTATAGATTCCACTATACTAAAACACTTCTGTTGCCTGGTAATTACAAAGCCTGAAGCTCTTCTAGAGGCTTTTCCCAGTGCAACTTCATTAGGTTCCTCTCTGCCCAACTCTCGAGCCTCTCCAGGTCTCACTGAAGGGCAGCAGAGCCTTGTGGTGCTTCAGGCCCTGCTCCCAGTTCTGTCCCATCAGCAAACACTGAGGGAACACTCTGTCCCTTCTGCCAGGTCACTGGGGAATAAGGCAAACAAGGCTGGGCCCAGCACGGCGCCCTGAGCTCACAGCTACCTGAGTTTGGAGCTCCCCTGTCCACTTCTCTGCCCCACTGTCCCTGAGCTGCCTCAGGGGCCTGTTATGGGAGGCAGGGACAAAGCCTTGCTGAAGTCCCAGCTGGCAACAACCACTGCTCTCCCCTCACAAGCCCAGCCAGTCACTGCAGCACAGGTGGCTATGGGATTGGTCAAGCATGGTTTCCATTCCTGTTATTCCACAGGCTTAGAGATGGCATCCAAGAGGAGCTGTTCTGTCACCTTTCTGGGGATGGAGCTGAGGCTGATGGCCCTGCCGTTTCCTGGCTCTTTCTTGGTGCCCTTTTGCAAGACTGCAGTGATGTTGGCTTTCCTCCACTGCTCATGCCTCTCTCCAGGGCTGTCTCCTTCCCTGACCTGCTGGCAGAGCACCCTGTGCCAGAGGCAGGAGCAGAGATTTCCCTTGACCCCAAAAGGGAACACTGGGCTCAGGCCGAGTGTCAGTGTGACCTGACAACGGGAGGAGAAGGCATGAAGGAGCAGAGCTCACACAGGGCTGAGCAGGCAGTAGAGCCCTCGTGGCTCTGGGCTTGCTCTGCAAGCTCCTTGGCCTCTACTTTCTCCACAGAGAGAGAGGAACAGCACCTCAAAGCGACCAGGAAACCCGGCCATGGAGCGAGGCTGGGGCTGTGACACCTCAGGGAAACCGGACACGGAGCGGGACTGGGGCTGTCAGCCCTCAGGGAAACTGGCAATGGAACGGGGCTGAGGCTGAGACACCTCAGGGAAAGAGGCCATGGAGTGGGGCTGGGGCTGTGACACCTCAGGAAACCGGCCATGGAGCGGGACTGGGGCTGAGACACCTCAGGGAAACTGGCCATGGAACGGGACTGGGGCTGTCAGCCCTCAGGGAAACCGGCCATGGAGTGGGACTGGGGCTGTGACACCTCAGGGAAACCGGCCATGGAGTGGGACTGGGGCTGTGACACCTCAGGGAAACCGGCCATGGAGCGGGACTGGGGCTGTCAGCCCTCAGGGAAACCGGCCATGGAGTGGGACTGGGGCTGTGACACCTCAGGAAACCAGCAATGGGGCTGGGGCTGCGGCTGTGACACCTCAGGGAAAGCAGCCATGGGTGTGGCTTGGCCTTTGACACCTCAGGGAACTCACCATGGCAGCCACCTCCAGGGGTTTTGAAGTACTTGTTTCTTGGTTTAATGCCCTTCCAAGATCAATTTTCCTGATCCTTATCCATGTTTTGGACAAGTATTGCTCCTGAACAGGCCACCTCCTGGATGTGCAATGATTCCATCTGATCCAGCTGTGCCTCTTCCTTTCTCAAGGGATGGATAGAGGGGCTCTATTGAAGGTGGCATTACCTGCAGGAAGGGAGGCGATGCCAGGCACAGTCACAGGAGGTTATTGCTCTGCCTCTGGGCCTGAGCCCTGCTGAGGCTTGAGCTGCCCTCTCTGCTGCTTGGCACTGGGGCACAGCCCACACAAGATCAGCACGGCCCAGAGGAATTGTCCCGAGCAGGCTCAGGGCACGCGGGTACTGAGCTGTCCTGCTGGGCTCCCTCTGTGGGAGACACGTCCTGAAACCTGGGAGTGGCTGCACGGGGTGCCCATGGTGGGGAAAGGGCAGAGGGGGAGAGCAAGGCTCCAGTGTGTCCTGAGAGGGCCTGGCTATGTGCCCGTGGGCTGTGGAAGCTGTTCCATGGGCAGGTGGGCAAGCAGGAGGGAGGGACGAAGGTTGGGAGCGACTGCTGTGGCACTGCAGATTTCCCCAAGCATTTAGAGAGGGTTTCCTGTGTGGGAGGGAGAGAGCCCCAGGGCCCTGGGCTGCTCCAGCTGCCCCTCCAGGCATGTTGCACAGCACCTGCAAAGAGCGTGGAGAGTGACCAGGAAGCACAGCACAGGCTCCCACAGCCTTACCCTACCCCCCTGCAGTGC
The DNA here is from genome assembly GCF_028018845.1 of Melospiza georgiana. Classification (NCBI taxonomy): domain Eukaryota; kingdom Metazoa; phylum Chordata; class Aves; order Passeriformes; family Passerellidae; genus Melospiza; species Melospiza georgiana. Next base: position 9,209,949 of record NW_026652215.1, read on the forward strand.
CCAATTCCCCAAGGCAGAAGGGGATCCCAGCACACCATGGCAATGGTTCTGTAGCATCTGTGCTCCCTTTTCGACTGGCATGTGACTTGGAGTAGTTGGAAATGCTGGTGAATGGTACTTTGAAGACCTTGCCAGATGTTGAATGCACGTTTGCAATGTACCTTTCCTGCCAGAATAATCCGTGTCAGTGTGGCAAGATCTCACTTGTGCCATTTCCCTTAAATTTCACTGAAGGTTGATCAGTTCTGGAAACCTTGCCCTGCTCCCTTCTGGAGCCCTGAGGGATCCCACAGGATCGCTGTCAGTGGGAGGAAGGGGCATTTGGCTGTCTAATCTCCTCCCGTGTGCAATGGGACTGTGTCCTTCTGTGTGCTCTGTGCAGCCACAGAGAAGAGCAGAGAGGGAAGGGGCTGGGCCCAGGGCTGTGCCCCGGGGCGGAGCCTTTCTCAGCTCCTTTGCTGCCCCCAGGGAGCCTGAGCTGCTTCTGCTGCCACTGCCAAGCCCTGGCCCTGCCTGGGGCTGGGTTTGGATCTGCTGGCAGCTCCAGGGAGTCCTTTCTGCCCTGACTGCCCCGCATGGGGCTCCTTCCATCCCAGTGTGGGGCCACTTCAGGCAGGAGGTCCCCCTGGCCCTGCTCCTGAGTGGAAGGCAGAGCCCAGGGAATGCCTTGGAGGGCACCAATCACCCAGGTGCCCTCACTGCCACTCAGGCCTGAAGGAGAATCTTCAGCAGTGCCATTGGAGCTGTTGTGTCCTGCCTTTCTTTGCAGCTGAGCCTGTTTCTAAAGATGATCTGGCTTCCCAGCCCACGTTCAGGATTGAGCCTCTGGGAGATGGTGAGGGTAGGTCAAGGCCTTTCCCCTGGGAGAGCTGCCAGCTCAGAGCCCAAAGCTCGGCCGGGGGGCATCGTGGCAGGTGCCAGAACAGAGCCATGCATGTGTGTGCCCACGCCCTGCACGATCCACTCACAACTTCTGCTCAGCACTGGCAGCTGTTTGGAGGAAGGTGGGCCCTGGCCCAGCTGAAAAAGTCCAGATGATTTTTTGATTTCACCCGATTTTGCAGAAGCATGACATCCTGAATATGCCATTAAAGAAATTGAGAATTTTTCATTCTGTTAAGTTGTACTTTTTGTTTCTCAAGTGATGGGCCAAAAGGCAGGACAGAAGGAGGTGTTTCCCCAAAGAAGCAGAGGCCAATTGGCAGCTCCTGCTGCAGGATGGAAGGCCAAGCCAAACACAGACACAGGCACGGGCACAGGCTCAGAAGGTAATTGCAGTGCCGGGCTCAGCAGGGCTCAGCCCTTGGCAGGGCTGCGTGGCTGCAGCTCTTCCCCCAGGGCCTGCCCTTGCATGGCCCAGCAGCAGCCAAAGCTGGAGGTGCCTTTGGAGCTTGTTCACAGCCCCGGGGAAGGGGGACTCATGCACCAACGTCCCTCCTGCTGCAGCTGCTCCGGAGCTGGCCTGAGTGCCCAGAGGCCCAAGGCAAGAGAGCAGCCCCGCGCGGGAGCCCTGCCGCGAGCCCAGGGCCAGAGCCAGCCTTGGCTCCCAACTGGGCAGGGGCTGCACTGGGTCCTGACAGGGCCTGACTCTGTGCCCTGGGGCTGGGGGAGCTGTCATGGGGCAGGGAGGGCCAGGGCTGGCAGGGGCTGCTCAGGGATGGGTGTGGCCCGTGTCCCTCCAAGCAGCGACTGCCCAAGAAGCTGCGCTGCCCCCGGGCTCTCCTCCCTCCTCCCGGCCTGCTGGGCTTTGTTGGGTGGCACAGCCTGTGCCAAGGGGCGCAAGGTGCCTGCAGGCCCCAGCTCTGGGGGAAACGGAGAACGTCCTGCCCGCATCCACCGTGCTGCCAGCTCAGCAGTGCAGCACAGCACGGGCTGACATTCCCCATTGCTCCCACAGGTGCAGCTGGAACCACAGCACTTGTTCCTGATGCCCAGAAGAGCCTTGGAAAGGGTTTCTGTGAGGGAACAGGCTTCTGGTTAGGGTTACTGGCAGGCCTGCTTCTCTTGGAGCTGATCTTCATCTTGTGCTGTGTCCGAATATGGACTTGCTGGAAGAGAAAAGGGTGAGTGTTTAGTTGACCTTTCTCTCAAACAGCTTCTTTTGAAAGTCTACTGTACATAGCAAACATTGCCAGGGAGGCTGCAGTGTAGGGGTGGCCAGTCCTTGATTGTCCAAAGAACTCTGCTGAGGGTTCTGCTGCTGCCCAGAGCTTTCATTGGCCTCCTAAATGCTGGGCCTTGTCCTGGGGGGCCCGCTGGGGCTGCAGCCAGTGCTGGCTCCCACTGAGCCTGCCTGGCCAAGAGCAGCCCCAGGGGCACAGGGCAGAGGCAAAGCTCGGTGGGGAGGAGAAAGAGCAGGGACGAGATTGCCCTTGAAAGGCAGAGGCACTCTGGGGCCCGCTCCTGGCCAGGGAGCCTGCCCAGAGCCGTGCCCTGCTCGCCGGGGCCTTGAGGGACAGCTGTGCAGCTGGGCCAAGCTGTGCCAGCAGCTCCAGCCATGCTGGGGAGCCTTGCCAGCTCTGGGCCAGCTGTGCAGGAGGGTCCCTGTGTGCCACTGGCAGCTGGGGCCTCAGCCACCTCCTCTTTCCACAGTTCCACCTCTGGAGAAGAGTTGTCTGACAGTGGCTGCACCTCACACCCAAACAGCAAGAGCAGCTCCTCCTGCAGTTAGAAGGGCCTGCGCAGCCCTGTCAAGAGTTCTGAGAAGAAGACTGCAGAACAGCCATCGACAAGGAAATCTCCTATTCTCCTGGAGATCCCACTGACACCTCCTCTCTCCATGTATATCCCCAAGCTACTTCCATCTCCTTTTTAATCCTCTTCTGTCCCGTCCCGACTTCTTCTATAGACCCCAGGAGCAGCCCAGCACCCTACAGCCCCTTCTGAGACTAACATGTTGTTTCCTCTGCCCCTGAACCCCCTGGTCCTGCCCTCTAAAAAACACTGAAGTTAACCCTGCTCTCTGCCAGGCTAGGTGATGGCCCTTTCTTTAGTTGCACTACAGGGAAGGTGCCGTCACCCCAGTGTTTGGGTGGCAGCAGCAGCAAAGCCCAGCCGGCAGCAGCACTGGCTGAGCTCCATGGCCAGAAGCAGCCGTGGATGCCCACGGTGTGGGCAGGCAGGAGCCAGGCAGGGGCTGCTGTGACCAGAGGCGGGGTCCCGAGGGCTGGGGGAGCCCAGGGGGCAGGCAGCAGCATGGGACCCCCAAGAAAAAGAAACCCCATTTGCTTAGTTTTTCAGTTTTAGAGATTAGAAATTTGTAGAAATATTTCAAAATATATTTTCTGTAGAGAGACATCCCCAAATATATCTTCCCAATTACTATAGTGTTGAAAGATTTTTGTAAGTAGTTTTAGAACTGAGAGAACAAGTGACCACATTTTGTCTTCACTTTTCATTCTTAGAAATATTTAGAAATATCTTTTATAGAGAGAAATCCCCAAATGTTTCGTTTATGTTTCCACAACACATCTCTATTTTTGAAGCTAGTTTTAGAGTTCTGAAAAATATTTCCCCCTTTTACAATAAAAAATAAAATTGCATTTCAGTGGTAATCTTTATTCTAGGAAGAAGCAAGACCCCTTCAGCCAGCCAGCCTGCTGCAGAGGCTCTTTTCCCGCAGCAGCTTTGTACCTAGTCACAACCAACATACATAAAACCCTTTCCCAGATATTTCCTGGGATTTTTGACAAGCTCACATCTTAGTCTTCTCAGACAAACTTTGAGCACAGAGGGAATCCTATTAAGTTACCATCTTTGTTTGCTTCTGGTGGAACTCCCTCAGTTCTAGAGCAGGGCCTTCTCTCAGCTTCCTGCTGTCCCCGGGCTCTCCTCCCGGCCTGCTGTGCTTGGTTGGGTGGCACAGCCTGTGACGTTGCTCCCACATGTGACTGAGGGCACTGCTTAAGCAGAACCTATCCATCCTGTCTGCAAAAACATTTGTCACTGAAAGACACCATTTTCTGAAATAATTTGGGGAGAAGCTTGGTCATGAAGCTTCTCCACCAAAGGTGGGGCTTTCCAGGTGATATCAGCACACCTTTCAGGGCGGGCAGGTGCCTTACTGTGCAGAGAACTGTCTCCCAACCCACTGGGCCTGAGGGGCATTTACTCTACCACAATGCCAAGATTTCGGCTGCAGCAGGAGGAGGAGCTGTGCTGAGTGAGAAGCTGAATCAGAAGCTTCAGAGTGCTCAGAAAGTCCTCACAAATAGGTACCTGTCAGTGGGTATGTGGATCATTCCTCTTGGGTTCAGGTGCAAACAGGGCATTTTGAGTAACATTTGCAGCCTGTACTGGCTCCCTCAGGCCTTACACAGCCCGAGGCAGCAAGGAAGACTTGGAAAAAAGCATTAATTCCATAAAAGTGGTGTTGGGAAAGCAGGAGATAGCAAAGCACTGCTGAAAGCACGCAGTGTATATGATGTAAAATTATTGTTTTATTGATATACTGCAACATATTTTTCGAATGGTAGGAGGAGAAAGAAATAATGATCAGTTATCTCATTATTAATGTTAATTTTCTCTTCCAGTATTGCCCGCGGGTTGAGTTATTTATTAAGCATGACAGTTGGGCTTTAATGTATCAGCTGTAGATTCCAGTCACAGCAGTCTAGTTTAATAATTGCATTTCTTTCTCCCTCATTTTGACTAATAGCATACTTATAGCAATTATCAAAATTCATCATAGCACAAAAATAAACCATTTGAAACCTCACCAAAAATGGCAGCACAAGAGAGCTCTGCTTAGCATTTAGTGGAGAATTCAGAACAGTTTCTTGGAGAACAAGGAACAGCTTCTCTGATAATTCAACAGCCACAATGTGAACATGGACACTCAGTGAAAGCCAAGAGTGCTTCAGGTGAGCCAAGGCAGTGTTGAATAGGCTGCTGTCACTAAAAAAGCGCATTCAAACTTCACGGGAAATTCCCTCTGAAAATGCACATTCCTATGTGGTTCTTTAGCTATAGGTAGTTCAGCCAAGCCATGGCAGTTTACCAGCACTGGCAGAAAGTTGTTTTAACACTGCATCATCAAACTGTTCTGGAGACTTCACAGTCTGCCTTGGAATGGCTGTAGATGCCAAGTGGACACAGCTTCTGCTGTGAGGAACTTAAAATCCTCCTTACTGCTCTTCCAGACTCTTTAAAGACAAGGTTTAACTTCCAGCATGAGCACAGCTCTGCATAAGCTCATTGACCCCAAAACCTACAGGCATCAAGGCAGCCAGCAGAAATCCTGCACATTCCCACCATGCCAGAGAGAAATGGGGCTTATTCAAGGACTGACAAATAGGCAAGACTTTGAGGGGTGAGAGTGGAATGAAAACAGAAAACTTGAGAAAGGCCTGGTGTTTATAGTTTTGGGAGAAAGGGCAGCAGGACTGTAAGCTGCGTGCTCACCATCTCCTCCTCCAGGTGCAAACAGGGACGGAGCAGCCCCAGTGAGTGGTTTCAGGCATTGAAACCACTGTAGACTTGGAATCGATTCACAAGTGAAAATAAAGACAGAATAATCACAGAATCCCAGACTGGTTTGGGCTGGAGGGACCTCAAAGCCCACCCAGTGCCACCTCTGCCATGGCAGAGACACCTCCCACTGTCCCAGGCTGCTCCAAGCCCCAGTGTCCAGCCTGGCCTGGGGCACCGCCAGGGATCCAGGGGCAGCCACAGCTGCTCTGGGCACCCTGTGCCAGGGCCTGCCCACCCTCACAGGGAGGAATTTCTTCTCAACATCTGACCAAGTACCTGGTTACACAGACACCAGGAACTGTCTCGCTCTGCAGCAGGCTGCAGTCAATGTCTGCTGAAATACGATGCACAGAATCCACCCCAGGTTCCGCCTGCACGCATTGCCTGCACTCCTCTCAGGACACAGCTCTCACAACCAGTCCCAGAGTGCTCCTGCTGCCCAGGAGGAGATGGGAAAGGGCTGTGCCCTGGCTACAGCCTTGGCAAGAGCTCAGCAAGAGCCATCGGTGTCACCGCAGCCCGAGAGACAGATCAGGGAGAGAATTTCTATTTGCCCTTTGAAGCTGAGAAGGGACCAGTTTGTGTCTGAACAGCATTCCTTCACGCCTCCCCATATTATCTAAAAGTAGGAGACTTAGCAATTAAGCAACCCTCAGATGAATAATTGAGGAAAACTAAAGATTGGAAAGATACCAAAGGCTTCCCTCACAGGACTGCAGAGTGATGCATTGCTTTGCAACTGCAGATAAGCCAGGCCACAACCAACCTCAGCCTCTGGCCACTATTTAAGAGCCAGGAGGAAAAGACTGGAAGCAAGAAAACACCAGCTTACTATAAGTTTTGCCCTGAAACTCCATTGGCACAGGAGCCCCAGGCTTTCCTGCATGATGCTTCGTGACTCCACGATGCTGTTACAGCCACGCTCAGCTGCTGCACAGCCCACACATTGTTCACTTGAGCAGCCTGAGCCTGGGAACACCAGAGAGTATTATCAGAGCACAGGGAATGCTACTCTAATTGTTGGTTTGCAATGTTATGTGACTAAACGATCATCCGGGGAAAGAAACATGGTGTATGTATAGCTAATCTACTTAGAATTTGTTGTAAATTAATCATATTGAATATTAAGACTATTCCCTATTCTCACATTAAAATGACTCCTCAGTATTTTCATCTGATCTTACCAGAAACGATGAAGCTGTACTTTGCTGTCCACCTCTCCCATTCTTACCTCTTGCACTGCCAGGAAAGTGCTAAATAGATGAATTGCCAGCTCCCTGCAGCAGAGAGCTGATCTTCTGGGCCCTGTGACACACAGACGAGGGAGTCAAACCACAGAGGCCTTTGGAGGCTAAAATCCTGTGTCTCTGTGGTGCTCACAGCAGCTGGTGCCAGGCAAGAGGTGAGCAGCTGCACAGGTGACCCGAGGTCTGTGGGGAGTTGGAAATCCCACATATTTTGTTCATGTGTCAAATCTGGGCTCTGTTTCCTGTGCTCACCCCATAAACTCCATAGGTGAACTCACTAAAAATGGCATCACAGAGATCCCTGCGGATCAGCTAAGTGCAGATATCAGGTCAAAGACTGGACTCACTTGCCTTGGAGATTCTTTCCAGCTTTTGTGATGCCTGACTCTATAAACTGAAGCTGGTGTTTTGCTCATTCTGCATTCTTGTCATGGCTTCTGAATCAATCCCTTCAGAACATCAGCTGAACAAGTATTGCTCTCCAGGCAGCTTCTGACACAGTAGAGGGATGGGCAATAGAAACCACACAATGTTTTTTACAAAGGTGTATTTGTTCTTTTCTAGGACAATTTTGGAATCAAGTGCTGTAGCACAAACATGTTTTCTCAGGTTTACAATAGCCTCTCACCTTTACCGGTTCTGCAAAGCCAATTGGGTGTTGAATACCACTCAGGCATGAATTAGTGGCCAATTGGCCAAAACTTCTCTTTCTTGTCTCCAGCCCAGCTTTAGCCATGACTCTGCACACTCAGAAATCACAGGGCAATGGAAGATTTGTCCTCTTAACAGCAGTAATGCAAGATGACTGCAGATGAAATTTTACATTCTAATTAATACTTGGTCCCCAGTGATGCTCCTGGGTATGCTGGCTGTTCAGAGGTGTCCCAGCTCCCCCAAACACAACTGCATCAGCCAGGACATCTCATTTCATGGCCCGTGGCAGCAGAAACACACTGCTACAAGGCTCTGAGACCAGTGGGCCGCACTACAGAGCAGATAATCTCCAGCAGGGGTTGGAGGAAGAGTTCTGCTTTGAGCTCACCTGAAGATGATCAATAGCTGCACCACCAAATTTGTTTTGTTGTTGCCCATCAGAACTAAGGAGAAGAATTTCTCAGGAGCTCCTGCCAACCATTGCCGTGAGCTATTTGAACTCATGTCCTTGTCCCTTTCCCAGGTCTGCTGTGTGAGGAGCCACCTCCACAGTGCTGCCAGACACCCTGGGGCCACCAGCCCCTCGCTGGAAGGGTTCCAGCCAGGTACTGCCAGCTCTGCGTGTGCTGGGGACATCACCTCCTGCACACACACCTCGTAAATGCCCTATAAATCCCGGCACTGGAGTGGTGCGTGTGCATTACTATCAAGGTATGTCACTGCTTCCATAATAAAATTATTTCAGTGGGTTGTAAGTCAGCTCTAAAACTCTCTTTGGGCTAAAACTTGGCATGTCCCCATATGCAAACACACTCACACAGCCTGATTTCTGGGAAGGGGAGAGACTGTGCATTACTCCTGAATTCTGCACAGGGGCAGAGGGTATTCTCACGGGGAGAAGCTGCAGAGCACCCGCGAGGCCAGTGGGGGAAGGCAGAGACTGCTGGAAATGGGACGGCCACAAACCCACCCATCCCTGCCATTCCAGCCTCCTTTCCATCGCCCAGCTCCGGGAAAAGGGGGACGGCATCTTGTCTGCTCTTGGGGACGGTGAGCGGAGGGTCACATGTTTTCCCAGCTCTGTGAGAAACTCGGAGGGTACAGGGACACTTCAGAGTCCCCCTGCATAGGCTGCTTCAAAGGAGGAGTCCTTGGAAGCTCACCGGCACTAAACCCATCCTTTAAACAAGCTTTGCTTTGCAAGAGTTTGGGTGCTCCTTGACTGTTACTGCAAACTGCAGAGGGAAAACATGTTTGCAGTGCCAGGACTGTCCCGGGATGTTGTGTTGTTTCTGTAGAAGTTGGACTTTTCTGTTCCCCCTATCATGTAATGGTTCTGCGCTGGTTATCTTCTCCTTCCCTTGTGATGCCAGTTATCCCAACTCCTTCCCAGTTGCCTTGGTCACTAATGTATCCTTTCTCAAATCCCTCCCCAGTGCCCTGTCCGTCACTCGGTGCTCGCACCCTTCTCTCTAGAAACTTCCAGCTAGAGTGTTGAGTGATTGGTTCAGGGACCAGGGCCCCACCCTCAAGTTATCCCCATTGGGCTTCTCCCTAAGTCAATCTTTTGTATCCCGCTCCCCTCTGAAACTCTATTCGCCAGAGGGTCGACTCCTCCCCTGTCTCCCTCCTTCCTTAGAAGCTGTTGCGAGCGTCTCCCCCGTTCCCTGTCCGGCTGTCGGTTCCCCTGGGACCCAGTGAACCTGGATTCCCCACAGCTGGACAGCGCTCTCTTTTTTCTGCTGGCTGCAGCCATAAGCCGTGCCACGTCCCACCGCAAGGTGTGGCTACTGTCACAGCACAGGGCGTTTGCTTTATGCGCTGTCCCGAGCCACGGAGATCGGGACAGTGCTGCCCTGCTGCTAGCGGTGCTGGATAGCTGGCCGGGCCGTCCGAGAAGGACAGTCCTTGCCCAGCTTGACCGCTTCACTGGGACATGGCTGCTGTTAAAGAGTGTAAATCCCACTGCTCACAGAGGTCCCTCCTGCAGGGCCCTGCGAGCTTGGCACAATCACAGGAAGAAGAAATCTGCTGCAGGAAGCTGCATCCAACAGTGCCTGCACAGTTAGTGGGAAGAGGGGCGGGATTTTTAAGAGCATAAAGAAAAGGGGAACTTAGAGAAAAAGGGAGCCTCCTACTGTCTCTTGAAATCTCCCCCAGCCTGAACAAGCTCTCTTTGGGGCTAGAGACTCCCAGAAGCAGAATGGGGCAGTGCCTGCTGTAAACTCAGCATCTTTGTGATGTCTGCAGCTGCAGGTGTTTGTACACTTGACCTTTTGTGATAAACAGTAAGGACATTTCCTTCATACTTACTTTGCAAATCTTCTAGGAAACACACCAAACTCCAGGCAGTCATTTGCTGTGATGTTTTGTTCCCTGAATAACACAAAACTCCACCTTTATGTCAGTGTTGCTCTTGTTTGCTGGGTCAAAATCCACGTCTGGCCTGAGGGAGATGAGTCATTTGCCCGGGTGCTTCCACTCCTGCTGCAGCCCTGAGATGGTCCACATATAGAAAGAAGAGATATAGGGAAAGAACGATAACAACATATTATCATGTAATCAGGTGGTAAAAAAGGGGAGTGTAATTGAAAGTAAGGGTATTCTTCTTTAATTTCATGCAACTATATTTAGCGATATTAGTGGTTTGAGCATTGCTGTACATCCTCCCAACTAGAAATTATCTGGTTCCAGCATGTGGACTCAGGAGAATGTAACAGCTCCATCTTTTCAGGGAGGAGGCAGCACTAGGACCACAGTGATTGTTTCACACAGTAGACCGGAGCACACAGTTTGCTCCAGCTCGGAGCATGGGCTCATCCCAGCCTAAGAACTCCTGAAGGCTAAATTATTAGAAATAGCATTACCACAGGATCTATGATGGCTATCATGAGATAATCATCACACATCTGGATTTTTAAGACACAGAGCATAGTCTGGTGCTTTCCAGTCTCTGGTGACATGACCTAATAGCAGCACGTGCCTGGAGCTGCGCTAGTGCAGCACTCTGTGCTGGGAGAAGGAGGCACTGCTGGGCTGGGAGAGCACACAATTGGCAGCCCATGGCTGTGATTTACACAAAGCTGTTTGTGTCTTGTAAATAGATTTCTTTTCCTTCAGTGGTAGGGAGCCAGGAGATGCATTGGTCAGCAGCAGAACAGGGAACATCTTGGTGCAGAGCCAGGAGCAGGGGAAGGAAGGAAGGACAAGCCTTCCAGCACAGGGTACTCACATGGCTTTTGAAATGGAGAGCTGCAGCAAATGTGGAAGGGTAAATAAGGGTAAATAAGGAAATCATTTGCTGTATGAATGAACTCCCTGCTATTTATGATGCAGAGTTTCCAGGGATGTTGCTGTGGAGCTGGGCTCCTGCTGGGCAAATGATTCTTCCCAAACTGAGGTGGGTGCCATGTTATCATTGCCTGGCTCTACCTGTCCCTGTCTGGCTGCTCCTCAAAGCTCGGGCTTCAGCCCAATCTTCTGCCTTCTGAGTAGCAAGGTTTAAATGGTCCTTATCATTCAAATGACTTGACTTCAAATTGAAATTTTAACAACTGATTAAATCAGCTCCCTCTGATCTAATGGTGTTGGTGTCTGGGAACAGTGCAGCCAGGACTGAGATGCGCAGTACAGGATGCAAAACTGCTGGAAATGCATGACAGTATTTAGGTTGTTTATGACACTCCCCTCCCATTTCCTCATGCTGTTCCTGCACCTGTACTGGGTGGGCGAGGCTGTGCATGCCCTTTGAGCAGAGATGAATTTTTGGGGTCAGCTGCCTAATGGCCAGGAGGTGCCAAAATGTTTGGGTCACTGGTGTCCTCTGCTGTGGAGAGCATTATTAATAATTGGTTAGCTGAGAAAGGCCACACTGATATAATGCCACTGGTTAAGCTGAAGGAGAAAAGTCAGCAGTCAGCAAGCTGAAAGGAAGAGTCAGCAGTGACCTTGCTGCATGATGAGGATAGGGAGTTGAGATTAGTCCTGAATACATCCTAAGAATATGTAGAAAGTATCAAAAGTAGAACCATAGGAATGTAGAAGTAGGCGTAGGTGCTGATATGTAAGCTGACCAATCCTGAGCTCAACTTTTGCAATATGTATGAAGCTCATTATTAACTGTATTTAACCCGCCGTACTGATCAATAAAATTGAGCCTGTGATGATCAAACTGATGTCCTGGTTCCCTTCCGTCGACAAATGGTGGAGAATGCGGGCATAACCGAATCTCTGCCCTTTTTCTCGGATTAAAAGAAAAAGGGATTACGCCACGGTCCGGAAGTTGGGTTTGGGTCCCAGCAGCCGGGACGGTGCCGGAATTTGAAGCACCCTTAAGGTTCACAATTGTGACTTAAGCCAATACGTGTCGCAGGAGCCAGGAGAGCTGCAACAGCGCGCGCTGATTAATAGGTATGGATAGGCAAGCGGCATATGATTTATTTACCGCCTATTTAGAGCGGCGTGGGATAAAAGGTATAGATTTAAAAAAGGAGTTACCAGGGTTATTAGCTTATGGCCATGCTAAGGGTATCTTTTCTAATCCTCATACAGTTCATGAGTTATCAGAGTGGAGAAAGTTTGGGGAAATATTGTGGGATACAGTACTAGACGATGATAAGTCAGCAAAGAAATTCGGGAAGTTATGGTGGGTGGTGTATAACACGTTACTTCAGCAGGTCTCTGAGAGAAAGGCAGCAGAAAGGGCAACAGAAGCTCATAAGAGGAATATAGGGTATGGTCATGAAGATGATCCCCTGGCACCTTCTGTAACTAAGGTACTTATGCCTAAGAGTCCCCAGCAAAGTGGTGTGGAGGATTTCTCTATAGGCGCAGTGGAACCGTCTGCACCTTTTCTGTCAGAGGGGGAGGGCGAGTTGGATGATGGGGGTAGGGGCAAGCCAGCTTTGCCTCCGCCACCAGCTTCAGGCGGGTCGGATGGTGGGGGTAGGGGCAAGCCAGCTTCGCCTCCGCCGCCAGCCTTGCCTCCGCCGCTACCCCTCAATGAGCCGGCTCCGGTTACAGCTTCGGTGGGGGAAGGGCCCATTTCTCCGCCAGAGCCGGCTCCAGCGGGGGGGCGGATTGCCCCCCGCAGGCCGGCTCCGCTTGAGTCGGCTCCGGTTTCACTGTCAGCTCCAGCGGGGGAGGGGGGGCTCCTGCTTCCCCCGCACGAGCCAGCCTCTGCCTCACTGCCCCCCCCACACGAAACCTCGGTGTCTGCACCGAAGCGCCAGCAGCATAGCACCCTTAAAGAGCCAGATCCCATCCCAGGGGCGCACTGTGATCCATGGGGGGAGATGGCTAAACAGAGGAGGGAAGCTTGGGCTGCTTTGGCAAAAGAAGTAATGCAAATGGGGGATGGTGAGGCGGTGGAAATAGCTTCTAGTCTTGCATGTCCAGTTACATACACACCACAGTATGATGCACAGGGGAACCTTACGCATAATATAGCAGAATATACTCCCTTAGATTGGAAGCTGTTAACTCAGCTACGTTCTACGGTTAGTCAGTTTGGAGTAAAAAGTGAACCTGTTAAGCAAATGTTAGATTATCTTTTTAATACTCAGGTTTTATGTCCTAATGATTTAAGAGGAATAGTTTGGTTGATATTCACTCAGCATCAGCAGTTATTATTTAATGCCCATTGGCACGCGTTGGTAAATGAATCGGTTGCTGTACAACGAGCCCAGGGAGACCCATTACATGGGGTGACAGTAGAGGAACTGATGGGCTTAGGGGCATATTTGCGTACAGAGGCACAGATGATATCGGGAGCTGATAAACTTAGAGAGTCTATGTGGTTAGTGCGTGCTGCAATAGATATGGTTAAAGAGCCAGGAGGGTTACCGGCTTATATGGGTATTAAGCAAGGAAGGGAAGAATCATTTGGAAATTTTATCGATAGAACAGCTACTGCTATAGATCGGGCTGGTGTGGCAGATTACATGAAGGGGGCGCTATTGAAGCAGTGTGACTTGCAAAATAGCAATCCAGCAACCCAGAGAGTGTTAGCTACTTTAGGGGCAAATTGGACTATTGAGGAAGCATTAGAGCGAATGGCATTAATGCCAACAGCTTCACAGGCATTTATAGCAGAAGCCTTAAAGGAATTAGGATTGGGGTTGCAAAAGCAAGCAGAGTCCACTCAAAATCAGGTGCTAGCTGCTCTTGCTCCTCTCCGAAACGGCTCTCTGGCATTCACTCAAGGAGGTTCGAAGCCATTCCTCAAGTGTTACCGATGCGGCAATGAAGGCCATACACGCCGAACGTGCCGAGCAACTGGCGTATGGTGTCAACACTGCCGATCCAGCTCCCACAACACTACGGCTTGTAGGCGCCGGTCGGGAAACCATTTGCAGAGCGCGCATCTCGGGGGCCGCGCCCAGACACAAGTTGCTGCCGTGACATCGGAGACACCAGCAGCTGCCGTGACATCGCTGCCACCTCCTGTCTGCAACCCGCAACAACCGGGAGCCTCGGCTTGGACTTAGCAGCAGTAGTAGACGTCACACTAATGACGAACCGGCCTGAGAGGATACCCACTGGAATAAAGGGTCCTCTTATACTAAATGGACAAACATGTGGAGCATTATTGCTGGGATGTTCCTCTATAACTATGTTGGGATTATTTGTTTTGCCTGGTGTTATCGATGCGGACTTTACAGGGGAAATACAAATTATGGCTTACACCCTTTATCCTCCGATTAAAATTACAAAAGGACAACGCATTGCACAATTGGTACCACTGTCACAAATGACATCAGGAATACAATCATTTACTGGGCAAGCACGGGATGAAAAAGGTTTTGGCTCTACTGGTGTTACACTGTTAACTGTGGATTTACAAAATAGACCAAAACAAAAGGTTGAAATTACCTATGGGCATCAAAGCATAACCCTTTATGGATTATTGGATACAGGAGCAGATACTAGCATCACTTCTCCAGAAGCGTGGCCACAACATTGGCCTCTATTTCCCTCATCAAACATGGTCACAGGAGTGGGAGGATTTACATTGGCAAGCAGGTCGCCGTCTTTGTCTGTGTGCATTGAGAATCAACAAATATCTGCTGTGTTTTCAATTGTTCAACTGCCTCCTACAGTTTCCTGCTTAATTGGAAGGGACATTTTAACACAATTGGGAGTGGTGTTAACTAATCAGCACCCTTTGGGGTAATTGCCATTGCTTGGACTTTCCCCATTCCACTCACCTGGAAAACGGATACACCAGTGATGGTTAAGCAATGGCCATTAAAAGGGGAGAGTCTTATGCATGCCCATGAATTGGTACAGGAACAATATACAAAGGGACACCTGCGACTGTCCACAAGCCCTTGGAATACACCTATTTTTGTAATCAAAAAGAAATCAGGGAAATATCGTTTGATACATGATTTGAGGGCTGTAAATGACCAAATGGAACCAATGGGGGCCTTACAGCCTGGTCTTCCAAATCCAGCTATGATTCCAGAACACTGGCCACTTTTAATTATTGACCTAAAGGATTGTTTTTTCACTATTGGCCTGCATCCTGATGACATGAAGAGATTTGCTTTTACTTTACCAGCAATAAATCGTGGGGAACCAGATAAAAGATTTGAATGGACATCTCTTCCGCAGGGCATGCGCAACTCTCCCACTTTATGTCAGCTTTATGTTGATGCTGCATTACAGCCACTACGTCGTAAATGGCCAGCAACTATAATATATCATTACATGGACGATATTTTGTTTGCACAGCAACAGCCATTCTCCTCTTTACAGATTAACACCATTATAAATACTCTTGCTGCATATTCACTTGTTATTGCTGCAGAGAAAATTCAGACTACTAAGCCCTGGAAATATTTGGGATGGACTTTGACAGATCAAATAGTGATACCACAAAAATTGGAATTACAATTGGACATTAAAACTCTACATGATGCACAGAAGTTGCTGGGAGACTTACAGTGGCTGAAGCCTATTGTGGGAATACCAAATCACTTATTAGAAGCCCTACAGCCTTTGTTAAAAGGTGTGGACCCTACTACTCCTGTACACCTGACAAAGGAGCATCATCTTGCCTTGCAGCAAATTAGTAACTGTATACAGCAAGGGTATGTGTCTCGTCGACAACTTGACCACCCCATTGACCTTACTATTTGGAATAGCCCTTGCCACTTGCTTGGTGCTCTCTCTCAACAACAAAAGAAAACGGGGGAGATACGGGTGTTGGAATGGTTATCACCACCACTACAGCACAAGAAAACAATATCTTCAAAAATTGAACAATTGGCTGCATTAATCAAAAAGGGGCATCTCAGAATTCTTGAAGTGGATGGTAGAGAACCTGCTACTATTAGATTGCCTATGGAAAAAGAAACCTTGGACTGGTACTTGATTAATTCGAAGAATTTACAAGAAGCATTATTGATGTCACCTGCTAAAGTAGAGACTAGTAAATTAGTGCCTAGAGTTTTGCAATGGATGACAGAATGGAACTGGATCACTCGACCTTTGAGAGAAGAAAACCCCATAGAAGGAGCTATTACAGCTTTTACAGATGCAGGAAAGAAATCAAGGCGTGCTGCTGTTACCTGGCAAGAAAAAGGACAATGGAAGCATCAACTCCTCACAGCAGACCCTGCAGATAGCTTACAAACTTTGGAATTGTTAGCAGTAGTATGGGCGGTGTCCAACTTACAGGAGCCTTTAAATGTGGTCACAGACTCTATGTATGTTGCAGGAGTAGTCAAACGAATAGAGGAAGCAGCAATTAAGGAAGTGAATAATAGACGATTGTATGAGTTACTGATACAGTTAAGGAAGGCTTTACGAGAAAGAAAGGCAGCATATTCTGTGATTCATATTAGGAGCCATAACTGGTGTGAAGGTTTAGGAGAAGGGAATGAATGTGCAGATAAATTGGTTACCCTACCCATTGATAATTCTTGTCCTATTGACAAGCACACATTGGCCAGAGAAGCACATAGTAGATATCATCAAAATGCAAGAGGTTTAGCAAAATACTTTGAGCTGAGTTTGTCAGAAGCCAAGGCCATTGTCAGAGCATGTCCAACATGTAGTTATCATAATGGTGGGATAGGTCTAGGCATTGGAGTTAATCCTCGAGGTTTAAAAATAAATGAGATATGGCAAATGGATGTTACACACATAGCTAGATTCGGTAAAGTCAAGCATGTGCACGTCACCATAGATACATACAGTCATTACATATGGGCTACGGCTCAGGCAGGACAGAAAGCTATACAGGTTATCAGATATCTGTTGTTTCGCTGTTATGGGAGTTCCAAAGAGTATCAAAACGGATAATGGTCGAGGTTATGTAAGTGCTAGGGTCCGGAAGTTTTTGAATCAGTGGTCTGTTAAGCACGTGACAGGTATTCCACACTCTTCTACTGGACAGGCAATAGTGGAAAGAGCAAACGGTACCCTTAAGCAGTATATTGAAAAACATCAAGATTTGACAGATCCACAAGCATGTTTGGCTAAGGTTTTGTATGTGATTAATCATTTATGCATTTTTGGGGAAGATGATACCCCCCCTGCAATGAAACATCATCCGAGGTCAGGTCAGGAAAATACTAAGGAAACAGAGGTCTGGGTTAAGTAAAAGAACCCAAGTACAGGATTATGGGAAAAACCTGCAAAAGTATTATATTGGGGTCGGGGGTATCTTTGCGTTTCCTCACCTACAGGGCCTTTGTGGGTGCCTGCTAAGTGGACTAAACCTGTTTTTGATGCAGCCTCTGGTGGATTGCCTTACGGAGGAGGACAAGGAGCGACTGGGGAAGAAACTGCTTCTAGTCCTACAACCACTACTGTTACAATTGAAGGGGTACTCGGAAGCGGTGGACAGAGCACTGACACAGCACTACTGGATAGCCCAGGAGTTGATTGGTTTTATTGACTCATTATCAACTTTTCATTTAACAGATCCAGCGAAACTACATTGCCTTGACTGTCACAATCCACATTGTGCTGCCTGGATAGCCCTACGTTGTGGGGGTTGTAAAAGAACTTTTTGGATAGAACAATCATTATTACGGGATTTGTGGTGTCATACTTGTGAACACGAGCATACGTGGGGAAAAAGCTGGCAAGATGAATTAAGGAGACAAACGGGGCAAAACGCATATATAGCTTTAAATCTTTATGAGTCTCCTGAACAGAAGGTTCTTGCTTATTATCGATGGGAAATACAATGTATTGTAAATAGAATTAAGGTTCAAAGTAAATCACGTATAGTTTCTATAAGGTGTAGGAAATTAGTGCCTTTAACACAGCATTCAGTTGTAGGACCCTTCCAAGGGGATCCTGATAGAGCATTAGATTGCTGCATTGATAAGTTGAAAAAATTAAGTTTGAAAGTGGCAGGACCAGTGAAATTAGGAGCAGCAAGATTGAAGACAGATAAGAAAAGGAAGGCAAAAAGGGAACGGTCTCATTTGAATAGGGGTATCAGTGATTGCTAATTAATTTTATATGATTATAACAATTTTACTGTTGTGGGACCCTCGGGAGGATATAGTTGTTGAGGAGGATAACGAACAAGAACTACGATTACGAAATAAGATACGCCTTGTGTTAAAGAAAGACCTTGAGCTGTTAGCCTCATATAGTAAAAAGGCTGAAGAGGCTTTGCAATCACCACCATTGAATTGGTTGCATTGGGTTGAAGATACACAATTTTATACTGGTCCTTACTTACATTCGCTTCCTTGTTATGTTTGCAAAAAGGATAAAGATAAATGCTATGCATGGGTAGCTTTGCATTGTGCGGATTGTAATCAGGTTTATTGGTATTCACAGAAGTCATTGGGATATTTATGGTGTACATCTTGTTTTGGAAAGTGGATTCGAAATCATATCTGGGTTAGAGCTCTTGAACAAAGTACTGGCCTGCCAGGACGGACAGGATTACAGCTCTTTGAGAGTGCAGAACAAGTGGTTATAGCATATCTTAGGTGGAAGTTATAGGAAAACCTTAGAATATTTGAAATTACTAAAGCCTCACGCATCATAGCAGCTCGCTGCAAAGCTGATTTGCCTTCAAACTTACCTCGTGCTATACTTGTGAGCAAGGATGCTGATTTAGAATTAGATCAGTATATTCAAGAATTGACTCAGCCTTACAATAGACAATCTAGCAAACCAGGGAAAAGACAGCGAAGAAAGGAAAAACAACATAAGCAGAAGGAAGAAAAGGAGAAGCAAAGCAAGCAGAAAGAAAAATGAGGTTTGTTTTTGTTATACTGCTCAATGCTGTAGCAAGTGAAGCAGTAGGAGTAACACACTTTAGTCAACCAAGGGAAAATTTATGGGTAACACTTGCTAATCAAACTAACCAATCATCACTTTGTCTTAGTCTTGGAGGAGTCACTAACCCATTTCGAACATGCCTAGTGGGACTTCCGGTGTGGTCTCCTGGAGAATTTTGCAGTTTGATAAACAATCAAACCTTATGTATGTCTAACATGTCAAACATCACATTGCAGGTGCAACAAGGGTATACCGCAGGTCAGTGATGGCTATTGTCAATGCTTACTAATCCAATCACTTAACACCTCTTTGCATTCTCCTCCTGAAAAATTGGATCTTTTTGGAAGTACAAATGCCAGCATATCTAACACTACAGCTGGCAGATGGTTTAGCTTCAAACTTTTGGGTGCTCAGAATTTAAACCAACCTAAAGAAACATGGGCCACCCTAGATTCATCCCTGAATGTGAGTGAATTCTCTCCACAGCATTACAGTCAATGTAATGGCACAAATATCACAGCACCAATGAAGTTACCCACAGGAATATTTTTGATTTGTGGAGACAGGGCATGGAATGGTATACCAGCTAAACCACAGGGTGGACCCTGTTTTTTGGGAAAATTGTCACTGTTTCATCCTAATGTGTCCTTGCTAATGCAGCTGAGTCAAAATTCAAACAGGAGAAAACGTAGCATACATGACTTAGACTGCAGCAAGATAGGAGATCCACGGTTTTGGGGCACATTCAAACAGGTGGTGGTTTCAACTATCTTACCAGGAGGATCTCCCAATAAAGCCATGAATTTAGCAAAACAATTAGGATGCTGGGCAAGGGATGAGCTGAACAAGACATCACAAATTCTAGACATGTTAACTGCAGATGTGCAAAGTGTTAACCATGCTGATTTGCAAAATAGAGCTGCTGTAGATTTTTTGCTCTTAGCACAAGGACATGGATGTGAAGAGTTCGAGGGAATGTGTTGCATGAATCTGTCTGATCATTCAGTGTCCATTCACACTAAGATAAAAGAGTTACAACAGGGACTTCACAAACTTAAGGAAGAAGACGGTTTAGGAATTGACGAATGGCTTAAAGGCTTGGGACTCGGACCGTGGCTGAGGAACCTTGTGATCTATGCTATAGGATTGCTGGGTGTAATTTTACTGTTTTTGCTTATTTTGCCTTGTATCTTTAACTGTATCCAAAACATGGTCAGCCGTACAATAGCAAAAACATGGCAAACTAATCTCCTTGCACAAGAAGAAAACGGGGGAAATGTGGAGAGCATTATTAATAATTGGTTAGCTGAGAAAGGCCACACTGATATAATGCCACTGGTTAAGCTGAAGGAGAAAAGTCAGCAGTCAGCAAGCTGAAAGGAAGAGTCAGCAGTGACATGAGGATAGGGAGTAGAGATTAGTCCTGAATACATCCTAAGAATATGTAGAAAGTATCAAAAGTAGAACCATAGGAATGTAGAAGTAGGCGTAGGTGCTGATATGTAAGCTGACCAATCCTGAGCTCAACTTTTGCAATATGTATGAAGCTCATTATTAACTGTATTTAACCCGCCGTACTGATCAATAAAATTGAGCCTGTGATGATCAAACTGATGTCCTGGTTCCCTTCCGTCGACACTCTGCCTGCCCTGCAGTTCATAGCCACCATTTCTCTCACCTCTTATTTCTTCTCCCTGGTACCTCTGCCACTACTTCAGCTTTTCAAACCTTTTTTTTCAATTTCTCCTCCCCTCTGGAAGTTGCCGGATATTCTCTTCCCAAGGAAGTGATGTGGGCTCCTTTTCCGTCTCCAGTCTTCACACCTGGTTTGTTCCTTCCATGTGCTGGAAGATGCATTGGCACATGGATGTGGAGAAAACATCAGAGAGTGAACCAAGTCATTTACACCAAGAGAGATTTGATTATGTTATCACTGGGTTGTTTAGAATCATGGAATCAGAGAATCCCTAAAGTTGGGAAAGACCTTCACAAAAATCAATTCCAACCATCAAGCACCACCATCACTATGTTCACCACTAAACCACATCCCAAGTCCCGCATCAACATGTCTTTTGAGCTCTTCCAGGGATGGTGATTCTACCAGTGCCCTGGGCAACCTGTTCCAATGCATTACAACCTTTTCCAAGAAGAAATGTTCCCTAATTTCCAATCTAAACCTCTCGTGGTGCAAGTTGAGACCTTTTCCTTTTGTCCTGTCCCTGTTCCCATGGGAGCAGAGCCCCACCTGGCTCCACTCTCCTGTCAGGGACTCGTGGAGAGCCACGAGGCTCCCACTGAGCCTCCTTTTCTCCAGGCTGCAACCTGGAGAAACTCAAACTCACAGTTTCAGTTGATTCAGAGGAACCAACAAATCTGTTTTAGGTACTGTTAAATGATGCTGGCTGTTCTTAGTAGTAAAAACCAGAAAACAAATGAGATATGCCCAGCAGCTCAGTGTGGTGAGTTGTGCTAGGAAAGAGCCCACTCCAGACTCCAATGGCACAAGCATCAGCACTAGATTCTGCCTGGGATAACCTCTGTGAATTCCTCCCTCAACTTAGGCAGCTGAAATAATAACTGATCCACATGAATGAAATCTTGAAAGTGGGTACATTTTTTCCCTACTGTTTCCAAACAAAAATCAAACATAAACAGTGAGAAATTATTTCATCTCTACTAATGAGTGGCAGCATGAGAACTCAGCAATATGTTAAGACAAAATCTCCCTGGTACACTGAATTACACTTTTCCTGGAGCGAAGCAAGAACCCTTGTGATTGAAAAACTTCCTTTCCAGACTCAGAGATTGTTTTTATAAAGTATTAAAAAAAAAGTACAATGTTCCAAAACTCAGCCAGGAAAGCAGTGGTAATAATTCTTCCCTAATGCCTCTGAAATTAAACTACGCTTAGCCTGATTTTTGTCAATTTGGAGTGTATGTATACACAATATTGCTAACATATCCCTGCAGTAGATGTGTGCAGTGTGTGCTGCAGTGCCCAGCTGCTGCCTCTGTCACCCCAGAAACTGCTGCTCCATCCCCACGGGCTGCACGCCCCCATGGGCAGGGCTGGGCCGTGGGGGCTGCTCCTCTGCACGGCCTCCCCTTCACATCCCTGCCAGAGCCATGGGCAGCTGCCTGTGGCCCCCGAGCGCGCTCAGGAACTGACCACTGCTGCTGGAGGCCTTGGTGCTGAGCCCCTGAATCATCTCTCACTTGGACTTGCTCACAAACAAAGGAGGAACAGGGCCTCAGTGGCCCGAAGAGCTGCCCACAGAACCAGGAGGACCTGGACGAGTGGGATTGCAGAAGCGGCACGGGGAGAACATCCAGGCAGGCTGCCAGGGGCTGAGGCTGGGGCAATGGGAAATCTGCAGTGTAAAGGAAACAACACAGCATCTGGTATTTTGAAACACAGCTAGAGATTTCCTGTGCATTCTGACTATGGGTCACCAATGGTAGGCTGTGAAATTCCTTATACCTGTCTGGCCCTTGGGGCTGAGCTGTGGGATGAAGCTCTGGGAGGAGACCTGGGAGAGATCCTAGAGTGAGCCAGGGTCCCCCATGTCAGAGCAGAGCCTGGAACATCATGAAGGGATCCATGGCAGCCTCACACCCCCTCTGCCCTTTCCCCACCATGGGCCAAACAACATCCTGAAGCACATTGTGAGAGAACTGCTCAAAGGGAATGGTGGGTGCATTTCCCTCAGCCTTGTCCTGGGGCTCAGCAACCGAGGGCTCTGGCTGCACGTCTGGACACACCATGCCCGGAACAGTGGGAAGGGATCCATGGCAGCCTCGCTGCCCCGCTGCTGCTTCCATGCCCTGCAGGGCTGTGTCCCAGCCTGGCCTGGCTGCAGCTTCTCCCCAGCCTCTGCAGGAAGGCATTGGGCATCAGCTGCCACACAGCCCAAACTCACCAAGGATCCCCTGCATTTTCTCAGTCCCCAGGCACATCCTGAGGTGTGGCTGCTTGGAGGAGGGAGGGCCATAGCCAGCCCCAAAGGCCTGGGGGGATCAGGATTTTCCTGATCTTTATCCATGTTTTGGAGAAGCATTGCCTCCTGAAGAGGCCACCTCCTGGATGTGCAGTGATTCCATCTGATCCAGCTGTGCCTCTTCCTTTCTCAAGGGATGGACAGAGAGGCTCTATGGAAGGTGGCATTTCCTGCAGGAAGGGTGGCGATGCCAGGCACAGTCACAGGAGGTAATTGCTCTGCTTCTGGGCCTGAGCCCTGCTGAGGCTTGAGCTGCCCTCTCTGCTGCTTGGCACTGCGGGCACAGCCCGGACAAGATGGGCACAGCCCAGAGGAATTGTCCCGAGCAGGCTCAGGGCACGCGGGTACTGAGCTGTCCTGCTGGGCTCCCTCTGTGGGAGACACGTCCCGAAACCTGGGAGTGGCTGCACGGGGTGCCCATGGTGGGGAAAGGGCAGAGGGGGAGAGCAAGGCTCCAGTGTGTCCTGAGAGGGCCTGGCTATGTGCCCGTGGGCTGTGGGACCTGTTCCATGGGCAGGTGGGCAAGCAGGAGGGAGGGACGGAGGTTGGGAGTGAGAGCTGTGGCCCTGCAGATTTCCCCAAGCATTTAGAGAGGGTTTCCTGTGTGGGAGGGAGAGAGCCCCAGGGCCCTGGGCTACTCCAGCTGCCCCTCCAGGCATGTTGCACAGCACCTGCAAAGAGCGTGGAGAGTGACCAGGAGGCACAGGCTCCCACAGCCTTACCCTACCCCCCTGCAGTGCCCAATTCCCCAAGGCAGAAGGGGATCCCAGCACACCATGGCAATGGTTCTGTAGCATCTGTGCTCCCTTCTCGACTGGGATCATGACTTGGAGTAGTTGGAACTGCTAGTGAATGGTGCTTTGAAGACCTTGCCAGATGTTGTAGGCATGTTTTGAATGTACCTTTCCTGACAGACTAATCCGTGTCAGTGTGGCAAGAGCTTACTCATGAGCCAGTTCCCTTAAGTTCCTCTGAAGGTTGATCAGTTCTGGAAACCTTGCCCTGCTCCCTTCTGGAGCCCTGAGGGATCCCACAGGATCGCTGTCAGTGGGAGAAAAGGGCATTTGGCTGTCTAATCTCCTCCCGTGTGCAATGGGACTGTGTCCTCCTGTGTGCTCTGTGCAGCCACAGAGAAGAGCAGAGAGGGAAGGGGCTGGGCCCAGGGCTGTGCCTGGGGGCTGAGCCTTTCTCAGCTCCTTTGCTGCCCCCAGGGAGCCTGAGCTGCTCCTGCTGCCACTGCCCAGCCCTGGCCCTGCCTGGGGCTGGGTTTGGAGCTGCTGGCAGCTCCAGGGAGTCCTTTCTGCCCCGACTTCCCCGCATGGGGCTCCTTCCATCCCAGTGTGGGGCCACTGCAGGCACAAGATCCCCCAGGCCCTGCTCCTGAGTGGAAGGCAGAGCCCAGGGAATGCCTTGGAGGGCACCAATCACCCAGGTGCCCTCACTGCCACTCGGGCCTGAAGGAGAATCTTCAGCAGTGCCATTGGAGCGGTTGTGTCCTGCCTTTCTTTGCAGCTGAGCCTGTTTCTAAAGGTGATCTGGCCTCCCAGCCCACGTTCAGGATTGAGCCTCTGGGAGATGGTGAGGGTAGGTCAAGGCCTTTCCCCTGGGAGAGCTGCCATCTCAGAGCCCAAATCTCGGCCGGGGGGCATCGTGGCAGGTGCCAGAACAGAGCCATGGCTGTGTGTGCCCACGCCCTGCACGATCCACTCACAACTTCTGCTCAGCACTGGCAGGTTTTTGAAGGCAGCTGGGCCCTGGCCCAGCTGAAAAAGACCAGATGATTTGTTGATTACAACCGTTTTTGCATAAGCATGACGTCCTGAAAATGCCATCAAAGTAAAGGAGAACAGTTCCGTCTTTAAAGGTGTACTTTTTGTTTCTCAAGTGATGGGCCAAAAGGCAGGACAGAAGGAGGTGTTTTCCCAACGAAGCAGAGGCCAATTGGCAGCCCCAGCTGCAGGAAGGAAGGCCAAGCCAAACACAGCCATGGGCACGGGCACAGGCTCAGAAGGTAATTGCAGTGCCGGGCTCAGCAGGGCTCAGCCCTTGGCAGGGCTGTGTGGCTGCAGCTCTTCCCCCAGGGCCTGCCCTTGCACGGCCCAGCAGCAGCCAAAGCTGGAGGTGCCTTTGGAGCTCGTTCACAGCCCCAGGGAAAGGGGACTCATGCACCAACGTCCCTCCCGCTGCAGCTGCTCCGGAGCAGGCCCTGAGTGCCCAGAGTCCCAAGGCACAGGAGCAGCCCCGAGCAGGAGCCCTGTCGCGAGCCCAGGGCCCGAGCCAGCCTTGGCTCCCGACTGGGCAGGGGCTGCACTGGGTCCTGACAGGGCCTGACTCTGTGCCCTGGGGCTGGGGGAGCTGTCACGGGGCAGGGAGGGCCAGGGCTGGCAGTGGCTGCTCAGGGATGGCTTTGGCCCGTGTCCCTCCAAGCAGCAACTGCCCAAGAAGCTGCCCCCCTCTGTCCTTTCCCCACCATGGGCACCCCGTGCAACCGCTCCCAGGTTTCGGGACGTGTCTCCCACAGAGGGAGCTGTTTTGCGGAGAAAAGAAGAAACTTCGCAACTTTATAAAAGTTGTAAAGCTCAGTGTGCTTTTATTAGGACGCGCGCCGGACGCAAGCCCCCCAAAAAGGCATGCGTGCCTCTGAAGACCCCGGGTCTTCTTTTATCCCCCTTCCAAATGCATATGCATACAGTTTCACAATAAGTTCATACAGATTCATTCCGTGTGACATTTAGCACCAGCTCTTCTTTATCAAAGAATTTCTAGGTCGGGGGCAAATTGACCTTGTGGTCTTTTCTGTTTTTCTTTCTCTGTCTCCTTGTTGTCTCTGGAATGTGGCTTTTCCTTCAGCTTTGGCCTCACAGACTTTTCACCCTTTCCAGACATTTCACCTAATTCAGAATGGATCTCTACTCTGTCTCATTCCCCCCTTTCCTAGGAAATAAGTAAGTTCTTTTACTTAAGGAAAACCTCCACGACAATAAGTGTCTTTTAACACTTCACCATGTACGTTTGACAAAGAGGTTAGTACAGCTATTCGTTGTAGCATTCTACAGTTCCAAATTAACCATGTAATAGATAATCCTAAATTTATCCCAACTAATATTAGTAAAACTACAGTGGGGTGGCATAACTTATTAAAGATTCTATTCGCAGTTGGTGACTGCCCAAAGATCACATCCCACCAGTGATGATCTGTATTTTGTTTCATTCTTTGTAGAACCCTGGTTATCTCCTTTGTATTGTGTTGGACAGTAATTAAGGTTTTCTTTCCATTTTCTTGGATTTCCTTCAGGATTTCCAGTAGGTCTTGGTGCTTAATTAATTGTTTCACTAATGTAAGGTTCATCCCAATAGGGGTAGGTGGTAGTCTGTGATACATCGTGTAATTAGCTTTAATCAGCTGGTGGGATGTCACTGGGGCCAAGTATGAAAAACCACACCCAATAATCTTAACAAAATTACAAATACAGAAGTTAGAATGATTTCTACTAGACAGAATAACATCATTGCTATCAATTTTTACTGCAGCACAGGCAGTCCTCAGTCACACACACCCTTTTCCAGTATATACGAGCACAGTTTTCTGGTCAGTGACTGGATGAACTTCAAAGTGACAAATACTCTGTTCAGTGTCCAAACACACATCCTGAGCATTAATAGTATTGCTTTCGCAAATGAATCCCATCTGTTCTCTAGTAATGCAGGATTCTAAGTTTACTGTCTGCCACTTTCCATTCATCTTTCGTGCCCACACTCTATGTTCTGAAGGATAGAGTATTGTTTTTTCATGGTTTAATCCTAGGGCAATGGTGGGATGGATAACATAAACAGTGGCATTACGTATGGTAAGCACAAAGGCAGTTGCCACATTAGAAACAGGATCATAGGTGAAATTCACCATAGTCCACCAAGATTGAAACTTCCTTTCAAAATCAATTGCATTATCCCACACAACCTTCCGAATTTCAGCTGGAAAATTACCTTCACTCCCTTCCCGTATGATCAAAGCTGCTGTTGCCTGCACCCATAACTGTGCTTGTATACAACTGAAAGCTAAAGACACATTATCTTGAACTGTACTAAGTGCTTCTACTATCAGCTTGTGGTCTTGGTCCCCGGCCGTTTCCCACTTTGACAGTACTTTTGAAATCTGCCACTGGCTAGTTCCTAATGCCAATAGAGATGACTGCAAGGGTTGCTTCAATTTTGTTAGGCTACCTGCTGCAGCAGCCAGTTTATTCATCAGTATTTCTGAATCAATTCCATTTAAAACTCCGAATCCTGTCCCTAATATGCCAGTTAGATCCTTTCTTGTTCTGCTCCTGAGATATGCCTGTTTTTGCAACCATGCTGTCCAGCCCCCAAATGAAGATTTTAGGAAGAAGGAGCAGGCTGGTTGGATTTTTGAGATGTTAATTTGCATTATCAACTTCACACGTTTGAGAGACCATTCTGGATTGAATAATAGTTGTTGCTCACCTACATTCCTTACTACATAGGGGCCTATTCCATACACGTCAGGTTCAAGTTTGGGTTGAGTCTGAACTATTTGAGTCTTGCTGTGGGCTGTATAGGGTCTTGCTGTGGTAAAAGGTGTAGTGTCTACTTTGAATTTAAATGAAAGCCCGATATCATCTTGTGCCCAAAGGCAAGTTATTTCTACAGGCTGTATTAAGGTGAAATTACACCAGTAGTCTGATTCATTTAGGCTATCACAGATTTCCTGGTGTTCATATGCACCAGGAGAGGCTGAGACACTAATTTCATTTGGTCTCTCATAAGCCGTCCCATTTATCATCCGGCACCCTACCTTGATTAATTACCCTCTTATCCCTTGAAGTGTCCACAGTTTCTGTTCCTGCCATTCCTGCTCCTCATATACCTGATCTCCATGAATTACCACAGTGGATAGGTTTAAATCCTTTATCTCAGAAGGTTTTCCCATGGATCCAGTATACTTATTAGACGTCTGGGACCAAGGCCATTCAGCATTGCTCTGAATAAAGGTACTCTCAAGTTCTAAAACTTCAGCTATGATTACACACAAAACAATTCTACAAACTAAAATATGAGCTACTCCCGACCGCAATATACTCATTTTGCCCAAGTAAGTTTTAGTCTCAGTTCATTGTCTCCTGGCGTCACTCCTCAAGGGGTTTCTGGGCCTTCTTCTCCCGAGAGCGATGAATCCAGGCGTTCTGCTCCTTGATTCTGATTGCAGTGAAGGTGGTGAGGAGCACTTGGAACGGTCCCTCCCACTGTGGTTCCAAGGTCTTTTCTGTAAGAGACTTAAGATATACATAATCTCCAGGTTGTATGTTATGTACTGGCCCATCTAACCCCCGGCTCTAAGTTCCAGCCACATGTTTCTCAATTTTCTTGAGCTGTTGGTTTAAGGCCACCATGTAGGTGGCTAGTGTTACCTCTCCAATATGGGTGGACAGTCCCTTTTGTATTCCATATGGTCTTCCATAGAGTATTTCAAAAGGGCTCAACTTTTCTTTAGCTCGAGGTTTTGTTTGAATTCGCAATAGTGCTAGTGGAAGAGCTTGGGGCCAGCGTAGATTAGCTTCCTGCCCCAGTCTTATGATTTGCTGCTTAATCAAATGATTCATTTTCTCCACCTGGCCGCTTGATTGGGGGTGGTATGGGGTGTGAAGTTCCCAGTTGTAGAAGTCCATCTGAAAATCCTTCATTTTTTGCCTCACAATTGTCATGAGAAAAGACTACCGAAGGGTTAAAGCTGCTAAGCCGGTTGGGAAAGAAAGTCTCCTGCTTATCTAGTGTGCTCACAAGTGATGCTTGCAGAACACGCCATGCTGTACTCGAAGGGGGCATGCTGCCCTTTTCTGGACAATTGAACTGGACTTTCTTCCAAACTCCTGACCTGGCTGGACTGAGCTCTGGGGTGGCTCCCCCCGCTCCATGAGAAGACCCCTCTTGCCTGTCTTCAACCACCGTGACGGACCAACAGAGATGCGAATCCCCTCATCAAGGAACCAAGAACCCCTCTGGCACTCTATTGACACCCCCATGGCACCCCCATGGCAACCTCCTTCCAGAGACTGGGACTGTACTCCCTCCCAACTCAGGGAGGGGGAAAACTTAACGTGCCTGTGAGCATTCGGCCATGAAAACAATGGACTTCTCCCCTCCATGGAAACTTAATTTCAGTTACCTTCCCCCAACCAAGAACAGTATATATATTGGGGTTCGGTCTGACTGTCCTTTGAGTACTCCCCAAGACATGTACCAGCGAGTTTCGGCGGCGGGACCCCGAAGACATCACGTTTTGGTAGCTATACCCCATTCCCTGACCTTCTTTCCTCCCTTTTTCCTTGTCTTACCCTTCTCTTCCCCGGATCCCTTAACCAAACGCATATTTAGCTGTGGTTATAATCAATAAATTGTACATTGTTGATTTGTTACTGCAAAACCCCTGTGCCTCTTGTTGGTTATTTTTGCACCCAAAAATCATTCGTCACCTGTTTATTTCGGGCAGACCTTCACATAATTGGCGTCACGGACAAGGATTCCAGCAGCCAGTGAGATTTTGCAGGTTTTGTGTAGTTTGTAACCTCTCGCAGACTACACATGCCAAAGCCAAATCTCACGCTCGATTGAGCACACAGGCTCCAGAATTGACACAAAAGATTTTTTCGGTGCAAAAGCAGGGGAAATTGTCACTGTCACTTCTGTTACTGATTTTACCGGCACGGACACTGACACTGATACATCTACTGGTCCTGATATTGATGCTGTTACTGATATTGATAATGTTGTTGTTGTTGTTGTATTTGAATTGAATCTGAACCTGTTACTGTTGTTTTTGAGGTGAATTTGAACCTGTTACTGTTTTTTACTGCTGTATTTTTTGTACCTGGACTGTCTAAAAGGGAAGGGGCAGACTTGAAGTAATTAAGCAGTGCCTTTTAGACAGATATTGTCCCTTCACCTACACAGGGAGCGAGGGGTGGCCCAGCGAAGGCTGAGTGGCTTTTTCCCTGTTCTAGGTTCTGGTCCCCTCACAAAGAAAACATTTCTGTGTGTATGTGTTCATGTGAGTGCGTATCTGTACTGTCTGGGAAGGAAGAGACAAATTTGAAGCAACCTCACAGGGCCTTCCAGACTGATTCTGTCTCTTCAACTACCCAGGGAAGCAAGGGGACAGTGGAAAGGCTGTGTGATTTGTGTAACTTAAGTTAACTCCCTGGTGTAGCTTTGGTCCCCTCACAAAATGACTAAAAACTTCAGTGCAAAAGGTAAAGCTGAATTTTATGCTCTGCTTGCTAAATACAATGCCACACCTTCTCCGGAGGGAGAAGGATGGGCAAACTGCAATTGGTTTAACTTAGAAAATGTTATTGATAGAATATCTTCTTTGCAACATGAAACAAAATTTAAACTGGGCAAAAATAAAACCATCCTCTGCTCAGTCTTGGGTGCCTGTCTCACAGCAGCCATAGAAACTCGCTTTAAGCGAAAAAGTGAGGAAAATGCTATCATAGACTCCCTCCAAAACTTAGTTGAAGTTTTGCAAAAACAATTGGATGAAGAAAGAAATGTAAATAACTTGTTACGGACTGCCCTGAGAGAGGAACATGTTAAAAATTCACAGAACTCTGATTCCTCAAAAGAAACAGAGGAGAAAGAAACTCCTCACACTAGTCAAAATTGTTCTCAAACAGAATTAACCCTGATGAAAAATTGTGGGAAACACTGCTGTAACAACATAAAACCTCTAATTAAAACAGAATACAACTATATCAATAATGAAGATTTTAGCCCGCACAAAACCACTAAAGAAATCCCGTACACTGCTACTGAATTAACAAAATTTGCAAAGCAGTACGGGCTTCTCCCCCAAAAATCTGAAACAGAACACATTTGTCAAGTGTCTCTCACTGGGGGAGATCAGATTCTTTTGTCAGAACAAGAAGCCGGCAGGTGCTGGAGACATGGGGTGTTCCTAACAACAGCAGACAGATGCATCCCATGGTCCCCAAATCAGCACACAGCTCATTGGGCTGAGGGGCTTAACCCCTTGGAAAGGAGAGACCCTTTGGTTGGTACCCTTGACCAACTCCTGGAAAACATTCACAAATCCGGCTGCCTGCAATTGATTCATGAAAAGAAATTAATTCCTGGTTTTGAATCTCCAATCCAATCACCTGTAAAGCCTGAAATTATGACCTCTTTAACTCAAAGGCTTCCGGGAACACTTAAACCTACAGCAATTCTCCTTCAGAAAACCATAGTAGCTCTGTCTCCTATAGAAAGACCAGATAAACTTCTTAGTAACCAGAATGACCCTTTTGTTCCCCTTTATGACTTGCTGAGAAAAAGAATAAAATGGGATTGGACTTCTTCTCAGAAGGAAAAATTGCAATTGCTGATTCTTGAAGTGACAGCTCACCAAGCACTGGACCCTATCTATCCTACAGACCCCTTTCAGGTGGAGTGGGGATTTGCCTCCTCACAACTTTCAGTACACATTTGGCAGCAGGGTCCCGAGGGTCTGACAAAGCCTGTTGGATTTTATTCCTATGGTTTCAAAGATGCTGAGAAAAGGTACACTACCTGGGAAGGGGTGTTTGTGGTTGGCTTGGCTCCCAGGGAGGTGAAGGAGAACTGGGCAATCCAAGAAACTGGGAGCTTGGGTAGCAGCCAAAATAAACCTGCCTCTGTGACTAAAGCAACCCCTCCTCTCTCCCCCACTTCTGCTAACAGAGAGGAACAGGACAATGCCCAGATTGGGGAACTGTTAACTGTTTGGAGTATTTTCCAAAGTGAGGGACAGAATTACTTTCTTGTCTGTATTAACACCAAGTCCTATGCTATGTTTATATTTGGGTTGCTCCAGGCTGATGCTTTTAAAAGAGGTACAGGAGATAATACTGTTAAAGCAATGCAGGGATGGTTTAGGATTTTCCTAAACCCACAGGAAATTCAATCTGGTAATGTTTCTCACTTTACTGTCAAAAGTGTGCAGGATAGGGCAGAAGGTGAAAAGATTAAATGGACTTCTCACACCTCTTACTATAGATGGGGGGTAAATGAGTGTTCCAAAATCACTGCTTTTTGCCAGACAGCTCCAAGCACAATTCCTTCACTACAGGGAGCAGATGATTTCAAGAACCCAGGGCATTACCCTGGACAACCTGTTTTTGGTGGACCCCCTGCTGCTGTAGGGGAAGTACCACTGCTGTTCAAAACCTCTCTGGCAATTCCATTGTTCTAACCTTTTCTGCCTCTTCGTGGCAGAGTCTGTTGTGTTTACTTTTTCAGAAGAACTCCAAGGGACATGAAGACCTGACAAACCATGATAACACTAGTGATGAACAACAGAAATAATGTTTTTCCTTCCCCTTATGGTAACACCAGGTGATGATATTATACATAACATGTAAATTAATTGAACTTGAATAAATTGGCTGTCACAATTAGAGATTTGACCAAATTACAGCAACTACTGCAGTCATTCTTATTGGCTTTTGCGAACACACCAGAGACTGCTATCAAGCATATTACCAAATTGGGAAAGAGTGAATGTGGATGATCACAAATTGGTAATTGATGCACTTAGTGCTACACAGAACAATGTTTCCTTAGCCCTCAGCTGTATCCAGGCACAATTGTGGATGCAATCTGTCTCTGCTGCAATTATAAGAGAGGGCGAGGAAGGCACCTTCCCCACAGAAATTCGGAAAATAATCTGGGACAGTGCCACTGAATTTGAAAGAGAATTCCAATCCTGGTGGAACCTGGTGAACTTTACCTATGATCCCATTTCAAACACAGCCACTGCTTTTGTCCTAACCATACGCAATGCCTCTGTACATTTGGTCTTCCCTGTTATTGCATTAGGATTAAACTATGATGGAGCTGTTCTCTATCCTACTGAACATAGGGGATGGGCCCGTCAGGTTGATGACAAATGGCAAACTGTTAACCTGGAAACTTGTGTTGTCCGAGAACAACAAGAGTTCATCTGTGAAAGCAATGCAATCATAGATCAAATATTTGTTTAGACGTAGAGCAAAATATCTGTCATTTCAAAATTCGTCCACATGAGGATACCCAGACAGCTCTTATATACATAGGCAATGGCTGTGCATGCTTTAGAACCACATGTGATTCTGTCTTTGTAGAAGATGTTGTAGTAGATGCAAAGAATCATTCAAATTTTTGTGCTTGTAACTTTACTAAGATAGTAGAACGCGATTTCTCTTATGAAGCTCCAGTTACTTCTCACCACCTACTGCAATCCAACTACACGCTGATCCAGAAGCTGATGCCCACTCCTATTAGAATGAACCTCACCCTCGTGAGACAACTATTGCTCCATCAAGACCTGATTGACATCCTCGAGAAAATCAAGGAGAGCGGACAGAAGAACCTGGTGACTGTTCATCACAACGTGAGACAAATACACCGGGTTATGGAGAGGGTAAAGCAAGATGCTGAGCATAGGTGGTGGGATACTCTCTTTGGGTGGTCACCTACTGCCACAGGTGTTCTGAACAGTGTGTGCCATCCAATTGTTGTTCTTTTGATCCTAGTTACGCTTGGCTTTATCTTGTCAGCAGCCCTATTCATTTTGAATTGGAGAATGATGAAAAAGCTTAAGAGACTGTCAGCTGTAGTCAATGCACACCGCTTAGCTGATGTACTCAATACAATAGATGTCCCCAAAACACTTGATACGAAACGGTTATGAATCAAGCATATGTGCCTTAGAACAACTTCTTAAATATCAAGTATGATTTGCAGAAAGTTACTTTAATTTTTAGAAAATAATTTTAAAAGACGATGATAATATTATGATTTGTTTGTTGTTTTGATTATTTGTGATTTGTTTTAATCATTTTGAAATTGTTAAACAAATGATATTGCTTTCAGTGATGAATATTTTTTGAAATTGTTAAAATTAATCATAATTTTTTGAAATCGTTATAAAAAATAACCACGTGTGAAGTTGTTATGATGATCAATAATAATTATGTTTATGTTTGTTGGTTCCCCTTTTCCCTTTTTCTTTTCCTTCTCTTCCCCTTTTATCCCCTCTCTCCTGTCATCCCTACTTTCCCGGGGTTATGCTACCAACGTGCAACGAGTTTCGAAGACACTCTAGAGCTCTGCTGATGAAGATTCCTCAAGACAATCGTGAGTCACGGGGTCGTGTAGAAGTCCATCCGAAAATCCTTCATTTTTTGCCTCACAA
Organism: Melospiza georgiana; assembly: GCF_028018845.1. Taxonomy (NCBI): domain Eukaryota; kingdom Metazoa; phylum Chordata; class Aves; order Passeriformes; family Passerellidae; genus Melospiza; species Melospiza georgiana. The sequence goes on from NW_026652215.1 coordinate 9,243,809, forward strand.
TTGTCATGAGAAAAGACTACCGAAGAGTTAAAAGTGCTGAGCCGGTTGGGAAAGAAAGTCTCCTGCTTATCTATTGTGTTCACAAGTGATGCTTGCAGAACACGCCATGCTGTACTCGAAGGGGGCATGCTGCCCTTTTCTGGACAATTGAACTGGACTTTCTTCCAAACTCCTGACCTGGCTGGACTGAGCTCTGGGGTGGCTCCCCCCCGCTCCATGAGAAGACCCCTCTTGCCTGTCTTCAACCACCGTGACAGACCAACAGAGATGCGAATCTCCTCATCAAGGAACCAAGAACCCCTCTGGCACCCTATTGACACCCCCATGGCACCCCCATGGCAACCTCCTTCCAGAGACTGGGACTGTACTCCCTCCCAACTCAGGGAGGGGGAAAACTTAACGTACATGTGAGCATTCAGCCATGAAAACAATGGACTTCTCCCCTCCATGGAAACCTAATTTCAGTTACCTTCCCCCAACCAAGAACAGTATATATATTGGGGTTCGGCCCGACTGTCCTTTGAGATCTCCCCAAGACGTGTACCAGCGAGTTTCGGCGGCGGGACCCCGAAGACATCACGTCTTGGTAGCTATACCCCATTCCCTGACCTTCTTTCCTCCCTTTTTTTTTCCTTGTCTTACCCTTCTCTTCCCCGGATCCCTTAACCAAATGCATATTTAGCTGTGGTTATAATCAATAAATTGCACCTTGTTGATTTGTTACTGCAAAACCCCTGTGCCTCTTGTTGGTTATTTTTGCACCCAAAAATCATTCGTCACCCGTTTATTTCGGGTGGACCTTCACAGCCCCCTGTTGCTATGGTCGGTCCCTTGGCAGCTCCATGGAGACCCCATGCCGGGGTGGTTGCCATGGACACCAGCTCAGGCCTGCAGCCACAGCCCGTTGCCATGGCAACCATTGGCAGCCCCATCCCCAGGCTCATGGGATCCCAGAACCCCAGAATTGGCTGAGCTGGGAGGGACCCATCAGGATCCTCCAGTCCAACTGCTGGCCCTGCCCAGGACACCCCAACAATGCCAGCCTGGGCCTGGCAGCGCTGTCCAAACACTGCTGGAGCTCAGAGAGCCCTGGAGCTGGGACCCTTCCCTGGGGAGCCTGGGCAGGGCCCCAGCAGCCTCTGGGCCAAAACCTTTTCCTGACATCCAACCGGAGCCTGCCCCGTCTCAGCTGCAGCCGTTCCCTCCACTCCTGTCCCTGGGCACCAGAGGGAAGAGGTTCCCACAGCCCCAGCCAGGGACCCGCTCCCAAGGCTGTTGCCACGGCCACCAGGTCTGGGACCAGCTGGGATGCTCGGTTTCCAGGGGCCGGGGTTCAGGAATGGGATTCCCCAATTTTCTGCTCTTGCTAAAACCGCGCTGCCCTCGCTGCCCTCCCATGGAAAGCACAAAGGCAAAGGTCCGGGCTAGGATAAGAACAATTTATTAGGAACACAAACAAGATAAGGGACAAACAGAACTGAAACAATATTGATAACAGAAGGGATAAATTAAACAGTTTACTGGGAAAACCAAAACACAACTAACTGGGTCTTCCTAGCCACAATTTCCCCTGTTTGGAAATGACACCCTTCTTCTCAGGGAGAGAGAGAGAGAGTGTCCCTTTTCTGCATCTGGAAATTCTCTGAGGTGGGATTGAATGTAATAACACAGCCATGGCAAGACCCTCATGTTTTTCAATGCCACATCATGACACTGGTAGGGGCAGGGAAAGGGACAGGTGTCTTCCCAGCATGGATCATGGGGAACATGGATCACCAGGGTTCTTCCCAATGTGGGTTCTCCCATGGGGGATGAAGCTGGAGTGGTGGATGAAGCTGTTCCTGCATTTGTGGCATTTGCAGCGATCCCTTACTGGTGGCTCCGTTGGTGTCTGGTCAAGTTAGAGCTGGTGGTGAAGCTCTTCCCACACTGGGGACACTCGAAGGGCCTCTCCCCTGTGTGGATGCGCCGGTGCTTGATGAGGTCAAAGTTGTGCTTGAAGCCCTTCCCGCACTCAGGGCAGAGGAAGGGCCTCTCATCTGTGTGAATCCGCTGGTGCTGGAGAAGACTGGAGCTGCTCTGAAACCTCTTCCCACATGTGGCGCATTGGTAGGCCTCTCCCCAGTGTGGATGCGCCGGTGCTTGATGAGGACCGAGTTGTGCCTGAAGCCCTTCCCGCACTCAGGGCAGAGGAAGGGCCTCTCCTCGGTGTGAATCCGCTGGTGATGGAAAAGATTGGAGCTGCTCGGAAACCTCTTCTGACACTGGGGACACTCGTAGGGCTTCTCCCCAGTGTGGATGCGTTGGTGGGTCACAAGGTTGGATCTGTAGCTGAAGCCCTTCCCACACTCCCCACACTTGTAGGGCCATTCCCTGGTGTGGATCCTCTGGTGGCTGATCAGGTGGTTGCTCTGCCTGAAGCTCTTCCCACACTCCAAGCACTTGTGGGGCTTCTCCCCATCATGAAGCTGCTCATGGACCACCAGCTCTGAACTCTGGCTGAAGCTCTGCCCACTTTCCTGGCTCAGGGTGGCTCTTTCTTCTTCAAAGCACCCTGGGCTGGGTTTGGAGCCCCTCCTCATGGGGATGTCTGAGGTTTTTCTTCCCTGTTGGATTCCTGTGCGTTAAAATCACTCAAAATGGCCTCTTTCACGAGGTTATGCCATGCAGATTTTTCCTCCCTGGTCTCCATCCTCAGTTCCTTCCCTGGGGAAGGAAGGACAAGGACAGGATGGGATTTGCCTCCATGCCAGAGGGAAGGGGAAGGAGATTCCCCCAGTGCATCCCTGGCAGGATGGCGTTGGCAGCAAGGTTGTCCTGCAGCCAGGGGCTGTGCTGGGCTGGGAGATGGAGCAGGAGAGAGAGGGATATAGGAACTGACTTCCTCCTCACCTATCTGGGTGTCCTGGGGATCCTTCCTCTTCCTCACGGCCTCCTTATCCATCCAATCAAGGTTTGGGAATGGGAAATCCTGTTCTGGGAAGAAAACAAAGGGTGCGCACATTGTCTTTTGTACTGGTTTGAAGGCAAACCTGGGGAGGGTCTAAACCAGAATTACAATTTAAAAGAAAATGAAGATCAAGGCAATGATACAGAAACACTGCCTTAAACTGACAGAGTCAGGATATAACCTGACACCCTGTTGTTCAGGGCGGTGGCAGCAGTCCCATTAAATGGTGGTTGCAGTCCTGTTGGAGAGATGAACACGATTCTGTTGAAGCAGTGATCCTGTAGAAGGGTCTGGTCTTCCTCTGGAGGCCCAGTGGTGGTTCTGGAGCTCTTGTACTCTGGCAATCCAGTAGGCAAGCTGCTCCTGGTGTAGCAAAGTGTCAGCTTATATCCAGGTAGGAATGCTTGGATCCTCCCCCTGGGCGGAGCATCCCACAATGGGAGGATGGAATTTTATCAGTTCTGCAGTGACACTCAATGGCCCATTCACAGGAGATATCTCCCCTGGAGGGCGTTATCAGGGCTGAGTCATGGAAGAGATAAAGAACACTGCCCCACCTGTTTATAGCAGTTGCTGAAGGTGGGGATTGAAAACATGCATTTGGTTACATCTTGCATGGCAACCTGAAACAGTGGGGTAATCCCAGCTTAGGGGGTGAACACCACCCCCCTTACCCAAACTTGCTCAGCTGTAAAACCCCCACCCCGGGAATGCCACGCATACAGGGGGCAATGTCACACTTGCCCTGCCCCAGGGGAGGGCTCTTTTTCCTGTCATTCCCTTCCTGTCCCCCCTTTTCTATCCCATTTACTTCTCAATAAAATTCATTTTGGGTTTGGTCTCATTATCACCTTAATTGGGGCAGAGGAATCTCTCTAACACTTTTCTTAACCAGACTCACCAGACTATGAAATTATTTTGGCACAGTGAGTTTAGGCACTGTTCTCTGACCCCAAGTGCCTTTGACAACAGCATAGTTCCCTCCTCTGAGGAAGTTGTGGTTCTCTCTGGAGGAACTCTTTGAAACTGGGCTGCAGATTCCTCTGAGTGACTTATGGGAGAACCAATGAGGTAAATCGCCTTTGTGGGCCCGGAGTGTAAAGAAAATATTTTGTTGTCCTTCTATTACAGCGACCTGATGAAGGTCTTCAGGGTGAGAGAAGTGGATGAGAATCTTGGTTCATGATCAGAAGGCTGGATTTATTGATATATGATATATAATACATTATAACTATACTAAAAGGAATAAAGAGAAAAGTTGCAGAGGCTTGCTAAGCTAAGAATAGAAAGAAGAGAATGAATAACAAAGTTCTGTGTCCAGCAGAAAGCAAGGACCAACTCTCCCGTGAGTGGTCAGCAAATCCAAACACTCACAGAAGACCAATCACAGATGCTCCTGTTACATTCCAAATCAGCAGATAATTATTGTTTGCATTTTTCTTCTGGGGCCCCAGCATCCCAGAAAGGACAAATCCTAAAAGAGAGGATTTTATGAAAAAAATGTCTGTGACATCCTTCCTTGAAATGTTTTTTCAAATCACAGGAGGAAAGGGAGCAAATGATACCAGCGAGACTGACAAGGTTCATTCACCCCATGGTGAGGAACACAAGGCTGCTAAAAGTCCTACAAGAAGCTCAGCTCAAGTAGCTAAATTCCCAAATAACTCCTGAATTCCCAGGCTTGAGTGCTTTGCGAAATGTGAGAATCATTTTTCTCTTCATCCCTGTTCACCTTTGTGACAGTTACAGAGTTTACTTTCCTTTTAATGATATCTGTATTGGGCTGAATTTACACTTTTATCAGAATGTGCTAGCAGCTGAGCTGGAGCTGTGCAGGAACCAGTGGAACTTGGAATTGCCACAAAATGGTTTGTACTGTCAGTTTATTAATGTTTGGGATTTGTTTGCATTTTCATCACATCTGACTTGTGGGAAAATCAAATATTCATCAAAGTGATTTATGCAGAGTCAAGTTTGATTTCTGCCAAATTATTTTGTCCAGTGCCCAGGGTATGCTCGAGGGGTCCCTGTGCCTCTCGCCATGGGGGATATTTGGCAGGGGTTTGGGGGGGTTGTCCCTGTCCCTGTCACCCCAGGCCATTCCCCAGGGGGTCTCCATCATTCTCACCCCAGAGAATGCCTGGAGGGTCTCCCTCCCTCTCACCCCTGTGCCAGGGGGTACTCAGGGCAGTCTCTGTCCCTCTCAGCCCAGGGGATGCTCGGGGGTCTCTGTCCCCTCACCCTGGGGGATGCTCGGGGGGTCTCCATCCCTCTGGCCTCAGGCAATGCCTGTGCAGGGCTGGGGACCAGGGGCTCTGTGTCCCTCTCACCGCTGAGAGTGCTCGGGGCTGGGGGGGCTCTCCGACCTTCTCACACCTGGGGAGGCCGGGGGGGTCTCTGTCCCTTTCAGCCCTGGTGTGACCCCACCCAAACATCATTGGGCTCTGGGTGAGCTCAATCCCAAACCCTGATCCTGGTCTCAGTCTCACTCCACATTTAGACACACTCACAGTTCTGTATTTATTCTCATCCCAGTTTCAGACTCATCTATCCCAAGACCCAACCCCAACCCCAGCCCTAAAGCCAATCCCATGTCTAGCCTTAACCCTAATCCCAGCACTAATCCAAATCTCAACCCCAACTCCAATCCCAGCCCCAATTCCAGCCCCTTCCTAAACCCTCAGCCCCAAACCAAATCCCAGGTTCAGCCCTTCTGGGGGTTTGGGGGTGTCTCTGTCCCTCTGAGCCCGATCAGGGAGAGAAAATAGATCAGGGCTTACCTTTTACGCTGTAAGCATTCAAGACAGCTAAAGAACTTTGAGGAAAAACGCCATACTGAGTGCCCAGGACAAAGAGATCTTAAGAAATTGGAAGAAGGAAGTGTTGATTGAGGGTCACAGTTTTGTTGAGGTTTAGCCTTTCAAAGGTTTGTTGCTTTTCTACTGAAAACTGCAGGTGAGAAAGCCTAGGCAGAAAAGGGAAGGAGAAGCTATGTAAACAAACCCATAGCTGTACACAAAGACAGAAGCAGATTTCTTCTTCACCAGGCTGAAGAGAGTGGTTTTATTATTTGAAAAACAAAAGCCAAAGTACCCCAAGTCAAATATATATTCTCCCACTACATTTAGACATTACAACAATAAAAATGCTCTATAAAACTACTGCAATAAATTAGTCAGTTAGGAACAATAAACAGGGCACATGTTAATAGTATCCATATCTATCTTCGGAAAGATGAGCAATTACAATCTGCATCCCAGCTCATGCTCAGTATTTACTACAATCTCAAATAACAATAAAGTCAAACACAACAGATGTTCCTACCTTCTGCTTTCCAAACAGAGTTTTAAAAGATAGTTTATTACAAAATCAGTCTCAAGTATCTTCAAGGCCTTGGGAGCTCTCTAAGCTTTAATTAACAACAGAAATAAAAACTATATCTTTATAACAAAGTTGTAAAAATCACAACTTTAACATCACACATATATAATCCATTTTAATATTTCTGTAAAGCCAGTATTATAATTTTTATATAACAATCTATTTGTAATATTGCCGAAAGAAGGCACACTTTTCTAAATACCTTCTTGCTTTGGTAACTGCTAAAGGTAATGTAGATTGAACTGTACTACTGCTTACTCATCTTTCTGTTGCACAGAAATCTTGGATACTTTAGTGTGTACATCTGTAATTCTGACATTTTCCGAAATTAAAGCAAGAGAAGAAATGGGCTAAATTCAGGTACCTAAAGTTACGTATCAACATTTGCAGACATAAATCAAATATACAAGGAAAGCTTTTCTATGGGAAGAATGCCAGAGCAAATTAAAATATGTATTGATAAGAATAATCAACACAGTAGAAATGAAGAGCATCTGCACCATAGGAGAGAGTGTATAAAATCACACTCTGAATCAAGAGAACATAATTGCTATTTCGTCACAGCCTTCTCCCTTTGCATGCCCCTCTGCAAAGTGCAAGGGGCCTCAAGGACTGAAGGAAACACAGGGAGTCAAATGGAGACACTTGCACCTGTCTCACTGGGGGCTCCTGGGGAAGCAGTTCCCTTGGCAATCCAGCCCCTCTCTGCCAGGGGCACTTCCCCAGGTGTGTACATTTCATGGGCAACACCAACCCACCCTTAAGTGCGTGGTGCGGAGGTTCAGGGACATCACAACATAACCAATATGATCCAGTGAAGCTAAATTTATTATTCCTAAAAAGACTCTATTTATAATAAATCTTTACTGTCCACGTGTCTCTAGCTAATACATGATTGGTTAATCCTAGCTGTTCACACGTCTCAAATAGAATGCTGATTGGATCACCTAATTTTTCACACGTCTGGCTGGGGTTGTCTGGCCCACGGATGGCTCACTTTCCTAAACTTGCTGACAAACTTGCTGAGTCCTGATGACTCCTCTTCTTGTGTCTTTTTCAAGGATATACTGAGCCCATTTCTGAATATGTCCATAATTCATTCTTTGTGAACGTGTTCATTGTCCATTATTACAAGCAGGCTGAATTGGGCATTGGCTGAATATGGCCACTCTCTTGCAAAATCTCCTCCATTCTGTCTCTGAGCCAGCATTCGAGCCAGTTAAACAAAATCCTCCCTCTCACACTGTAAAGAATGTGGAATCAGAATTGGAATGTGACCCTGAAATAGATGCAGCTCAGAAACGAAAGTAGAAAAAAGTTATTCCAGAAGCTATTGTGGAAGGGACTTTTCTCTCAAATGATGTAGAAAGTTTTCCTGTAGTAACTAATACTGCCAGTAGAGTTTGAAAACCTTTCGATTGGAAGATTTTGGAAAAGTTGAGAGCTGTAATTTCACACTTTGGTTGAAAATCCCAACTTGCACAGTCACTTCTGCAGTATATTTTTCCATCTAACACATTAATTCCAGCTGATGTGCATACCATGATATGACTTATAATGCCACCCTATCAGCAGGTGATGTTTCATAAAAGCTGGGAGGAAAAGTGTGCTCAAGAAGCAGCAAGACCAAGAGTGCAGGGTGATCCTCTGTATGGTTTAACAACACAACAGTTACTTGGCAAAGGGCCCTGGGCTACTGCCACTGCCCAGGCTAGGAGCATTGATCAAGTCTTGCAGATGAGCCAACAACTAGCATATAATGCTATCCTTGCACTTCCAGAAGGGTTACACACTATGTCTTTTACACAAATTCACCAAAGAAGAATGAAGACTTTGATAAATTTGTAGACAAATTGCATGAAGCTATCTATAAGCATTCTGATTTAAATTCAGACACAAAGATACAATTGGATGGACTTTGGGATCATTACTCCATTCTAAATAGCTTTCCCTTCAGTCACAAGAGCCTTCCATCTCTTCCAAAAATTGCCTGCTGAAACTCTTCTGCTCCCTTCCAAATCAGTTCACTACTCTACCATAACCCTTGAAGCATGGACAAACAACTCTTCAACTAATTATAGTAGAAAATAAGGGTATTTATCTCAGCCCTGGACACATGTGAACTAGTTTCCAAAGACACGTGCAAGGAGTTGCAGACTCCTGCTCTCTATTTCTACAGAAAAGGTTTTACATTGGGTTTCTAAGGACCCATAATACATAATTCTTATCTGCCTGCTTCACATTTTTATCAGCTGAATATCTATTACAGCTGTGCAATTGTATTCCCTTAACTGGATCGGTGGGATTTTGAAATGAGGGAGTGGTTGTATGGGAGGAAGAAAGCAGTCTTCCTCATGGTGAACTCTTCTCCCATGGCCAGCTGGCGAGACCTTTTGACCTGCTGCTCATGGTCCAAGCCTCTCCTAACTGTTCAATTATTCTTAAGGCAAGGTATTTCTATGATCTCTGCTTCTTCACAATTGCTTCCTCTATCCCTGTCACTCCTAGCTTTACGTTCCTAATATATTTGGTACTCTTTAACTAAGGGACATGATTGCTGCTAGCTGTATTACTAACTTAGCTTCTTACCTCATTTTAAAATCTTAACTAAAACATGCAGTCTCCTACTATCCCAATTCTATTCCCAGGTGGCCCCTCGACTCATCTGTGCTTTTCAATTATCCTAATTCCATTTTCAGCTAACCCCTAGACTCACCTCAGGCACATCCCTGACTGCCTCTCTCCCAGCAGCTCAGAGCTGCATTGCACAGCGCTTGCTGTGCACCACAGAGCACAAAGCAGGCTGGCCTGGTGGGCCTGAATATTTTTGCCAAACACTCTGCACCTCAAACCTTTGCTCTGGCTCAGTGCAGAACTGCAGGATTGCAGGTGATTCCTCCCAGAGCTGCGTGAGGCGCTGGCTCCTGCAGATGGGCCCTGCCAAGCTGTCCCTGCCTCACGCTGGCCTCGCTTCCCTGGCACAAGTGCCGGGCCTGAAGGAGCTGCCCTGTGCTCCAGCCTGCCGAGCAGCCCGGCTCCCTGCCCCAGTGCCCAGAGTGCTGCACACACTGCTGGCCTTTGCCAGGAGTTGCAGGGCAGCCGGCAGAAGAGGAGGAATCCTCAGCCAGCCCAGCGGCCCGCGGCTGCCCTTGGCCTTTCCCTGCTCCTGGGCACACTCCAGATGGCCATGGCCTCCAGGCCGGGCTGTGCCCAGCACGGCTGCGCTTCCCCTCGGCAGCAGCCAGCTGCCACCTGGGCTCTGAGAGCGGAGGATTCACCTGCTCCCAGCAAGAGGCACCCAGGGCCCGGCTGCTGCCTCTTGCAGCTCCAAGGGCCTCCTTCCAGCCTGCCTCTGCCGGGGCTCAGGCTGCTCCGGCCTCTGCCGGGGCTCTGCTGGGGCTCCAGCCTGGGCAAGGCCAGGCCCGCTCTCACCTCACAGGCGCTGACAGCTCTGCATCACAGGAGACCTTCCCGAGCACCCTCTCTGATCTTTCTGCTTTCTCACTTGAGCAAGGCTCTCCTCCAGCCAAAGACATTGCACCTAGGGATACAAATCCAAGTGGTAGGAACCCCAATGCTCTCCAGTCACAGCTGAAGGCCTGCATCTGCGCAAGATGTTTGGGCTGCCTCATTCTTCCTTTGGTTTTGCCTTCAAATGCCATTGCCCTTTCTGCCTCAACTAGAAGTGTCACAGATGTACCAAAACGGGCCAGTGTGCTGGCCAAAGGCAGTGTGCTCTGGAGATGATGAATGAAGAGTCTTCCCAACTTTCAAAGCACATTGAGAAAAACAACAATCCCTTCTTTTTAAATTTGAACAGTTTAGTAGCAATAAAATGGTTATTAAGATAGTAATAGAAGTTAGAATAATAAGAATTTGGACAATCAGAGTGAGAACAGTAAAGGACAATAAAAACAAACACATATGGACAGTCCTGGTGCCTCCTGGGCAATTATGCCCCGAAAGCACACAGGCTAGCAAAGGATTAGCCCTTAAAAGCAATAGCCTGTTGCATATTCATATATCTCACACATGATGCATAAATTCTTTTCAAACAAAGGGCGTTCTCTGCCTATTGTCAAGTTCTCCCCGTTAATCCTGTTGGCTCCTCAAAGCTGGGAAGGAGGTGGAAGAAAGTTGGTCTTTTCCAATAAGGACGCAAAAATTCTTCTCTTGTGGCTTTAGGTGTCCTGTTGCTGTCATCTCTGGGCAAAGAATTTCTTGATTACCCCATCCCTTTCTTGAGCTAGTTAAAAAAGTATCTTACATCACATAGCTCCTGTTTTACACAATGTTATAACCTAAAACTATATTTACCACTGAAATAATTACCAATATAGCCGGACGGGACGTACATGAGCTTGTCTGGCCCTTGCTGCCTGACCAAATAGTGGCAACTGTGGAATTTTACCCCAGAGACACTTTTGGCTGGCTGGGTGCTGCAGCTGGGCGCTTGGAGGCGAGTCCAGGCATGCAGGAGTTCAGGTTTACCTTTGGTGGAGAAGCTTTAAGGTGAGGTGAAGGAAAGGAGTCAGTTCTGATGGAGGATTTCTATCCAGAGCTTTATTCCTGCCCCACAGGCCTCTGAATCCAGCAAGGGCTCCAGGAGAGCTCCCAACCGCATGGTTTGCTCACCCTTTTACCCGGGGAAGAGGGGCAGGGAAGGAACACGGGGAGCACCAACCAGGTACGGGGCGGTGAAGTCTCAAGGGACAGAGGACACCTGGATGGCCCAATGTCCTTCCAGGAGGAGAGGGCATCTTTTGAATTCTGCCAATCACTCGACACCCTTCTGGAATGCCAGGATTGACAGACAGCGCTCAGCAGGGGTCAGGGTGTGGAAAGGAGGGATGACTGACACACCTGGCAGGGAATTATCAGGGAGGAACCTGGGGTACCTGAGGCAAACCATGACATCACACCGCAACATACCACACTACTTAATAAAATACAGTACTACTAACTAAGACACCATAACACATATAGTATATTTATTTATTTTTATTTATTTATATATATATATATATATATATATATATATATATATATATATATATATATATATATAATATTTAATATCTGTGAAGAGCCTGTCCTGTAGTATGTACTTTTTACAACACCAAAGAAGCCATTGCACCTTTAAGAGACAGCTGACAACTCAGAAGGAAATGTTCAGCTTGTTCACAGGGTGAGAAAGAAAGAATTCTTCCAGATGAGTTAAAGTTTCAGAAACTTTATTTATTTACAATCCTACTCTATAATCCTGTAGGGTGGTATTTACAGAAAAATGGACAGGCACTAAATGAACCAGCCTAACCTTCTGTAGCTAACTAAAATAACTAACCTTCTAGGACTAAGTCAGGTTGTTAATAAAGCTGCATTCAACTTTGTGGATAAAAAGGTGATGTTGCGAGCAGAAAGAAGAAGCAGAAAAGTTGCTGACAGACAAAGGGGTAGCAACCCAAATAAAATGTCCCTTACAGCATCTACCAATTCGATTAAGAAAAAGATGCAACCAAACAATGCATGACTACAGAAAGCTATAGGATAGGAACTAATTATAAACTATGTTTAGAAGCATAATAAATGGCTTCTCCTTGATTCACATTAAATTGTGCAGAGTCTTTTTTCTTTTCTCCACATAGTCCTACTCTAAATCCTACTCTAAATCCTACTGTACCGTACTACTCTACAATCCTACTCTAAGATGGCTATGGAGAAAATGGTCCTGATACGATTATAGCACCGTTTGCTTCTCCATCCTCCTCTTCACTGAGATGATGAGTGGTGCCAGGGTGGATGCAGCCTCGGCTGATGTTACAAATGGATGCTGTTCACAAAAAAAAACAAAAAACAAAAAAAGGAATACAAAAACAAAAACAAAAAAGAAAACAAAACACAAACAAAAACCCAAACCCAAAACAAAACAAATAAACCCAAAACAAACAACAAACCAAACAACAAAAAGACAAAGAACAGTGAACAGTGAACCATTACTTTCCAAGCTCAATGCTTTACAGGCTCAGTTGGGATTGCTCTGGGTCCTAAAAAGACCCAGAAAGAGGAGCAGTGGGACCATCTGCTACCCAGCAGTCATGTGCAGGACCCTGCCATCACAGGCAAACCTGGCCAAGAATCCCACTCATCCATTAATTCAGGTTTCTTTATCTTGTTGGGATTTTTGCCCTGCCAGTGCTCTAGAAATGGTGCTTTCTGTCCCTGGGTTTTCTTCCTTTCAGGAAACTCCAATGGCTCACATGGGTCCCTGCCTTTGAAAGACAGGCACTGTGCTGATTGCCACAGGGACAGAAAGCAGTGTCTACCTTTCCATGCCCTACCCCTCGTGTGCTGGATGGCACCTTCCTTCCCAGCAGGGCCAGCCCAGTGGCACTGGGCCCTGCAGTTCCCTCTCTGCCACACAACCTGGCAGTAACCCTGGCGCAGTTCCTGTCTGCTTGAGCGTGCCAGGCAGCAGATGGGGCTGGGACAAGTCCCTCCCAGCTGTCCCTGTCTGCATGGCAGAAACCTCTGAGGGTGGGCTGGGGGGCACAAACCAGGGCCCCTCAGAGTGAGCTCCCCACAGCCCCTCCTGCCCACAGCCAAATCTCTGACCCCTAGGCTGGGACTGGCTTCCTTGGGTTCCTCCACCACCATTTCATGTCTCTGTACCCTGTATTGCTCTACTTCAATTCTTTTGCCATTACATAAAACTGAGCACTCCACCAAATCCCAAAAGAGGGCAACAGACACAGTCAGAGGACAGAGCGCCTCTCCTCTCAGGAAATGCAGAGTGAGCTGGAGTTATTCAGTTTTGTGAAGGACAGGCCCCAGGGAGACTTTATTGCCACTTTCCAAGATTTCAGAGTGGCTTTGAAGAAAGTGGGGGACATCTTTTTTAACAGGGTCAGTTACAATAGGATATGGACAAATATTTTTAAACACAAAGGGAATCTAATCAGAGTAGGTCTAAGGAAGAACTTGTTTTCTCGGAGCATGGTGCCACACTGGCACAGCTTGCCCCAAGAGCTTGTAGGTGCCCCATCCCTCCAACCATTCCGGCTCCAGTGGCAAAGGGCTCTGAGCAACCTGATCTCTTTAAAGATGTCCCTGCACATTGCAGGACACTTGCACCACCGGACCTGTACAGGGCCCTGCCACCCAGCCCAGTCTAGGATTCCTCACTGTTTTCATTTGAAGAGCACCAAGAATGGAGATGAGGAGGAAGGGGGCTCATCTGCTGCCTTGGGCTTGAGTGGAGGAGGAGCCCATCCCTCAGAGCCTGTTTCACCTGCAGCCCCTTCACATTTTACCTGCAGGAGCTCCTTGGCAGACCAGCGCCGCGCCTCGTCTCTCTGCAGGCAGCAGCTCAGGAAGTCACGCAGGCAGGATGAAAATAGGTTGGGCTGCTTCAGCTTTTGTCTTCCTCCTGTGGCTATCAGGAGTTGAGGCTGGGGAAAAAGGAGACACCAGGCTCCACCTGCTTCTTTCCCATCTGTCACTGCTCTCCCAGATCACATTGATTAAGCTCCACTCTGCAGTGGCAGTTTCTGCCCTGGCAGAGACCCAGAGATGACTTTCCTTTACCAACCAAAAACCCAAACTCCGATGCAGCCACAGCTTTCCCACTGTCCTGCAGATCTTGCCTTGGCAACTGATTTCATTGCCTGACCTAGTTAGTGGGAACTACATCAGCACAAGCACATTGCCTTCCCTGAGGATTCATATCAGCCTCGAAGAAGGCGTTTTGGAAGAAGGACTTTGCTATACTAACTCTACTGTATCCAAGGGTTAGGATATGAAAAGTATCTCTGCAGTGCTTCTTGTCTCTTAAGCACAGCTGCCATAAAACAAAACCAATCAAGCTTTTTGCTTTGTTCTTGAAAACAATGGGAATTGGAAGGAAAGAAAGGAAATCCACCAGGTATTCCTCAGGTAAGGAGACAAACATTTGGAATCTCATCTTCAACACAGACACATTATGATCCATGCACAAATGTACTGGGATGAAAACGCCTGCTGGGACACACAGGAGCCACCTGCAGCTCTGTCTCTCAGCAGCCTGAAAAATTCTGCTTTCCTTACATGGAAAAGAAAAACCTTTCATGGTCAAATCAGAAGGAGAGGTTCCATCCCTACGGTCACCCTCGACTCATTTGGCTACACAAATTAATGCATGAATGGTAGGCCCATCCCAGAAAGTGCCAGGAAACAAACGGGAGGTTTTGGCAGGCTCTCCACATCACCAGGCTCTGGCTTGGTGATGTGGAGAATGTTGCTTTGGGCTAGGAGAGAAACACGGTCACTGAGTGTTTCAGCAGCACTGCACAAGAAGCAGAAGAGCCTCTGTGGCCTTTACACCCTCATTCCCAGGTTTCAGGCATGTTTCCCAGTGAGAAGAAACTGCACAGGGGGTTAAGTTCCTCTCTAAAATACAGTGCCTTAGCAACTTTCTTGTGTTTGGGCTTCCTTTCTTCATTTCTGGAAATGGAACACCACTTCTGAGAGGCTTGCATTGTGGTTTGAGGGGCATCTTCACAGACAGACAAGTGGGAACAACTTGAAACCCAAAGCAAATGTTGCCTGAGAAGAGCTGGGTAATGTTTGCCTGTGGTGAGGCTTGACCTGTCTGGCAATCCCTTTCCATGATGTGCAGAAACATCCAGCTGCTCCCCAGAACTCAGTCCCTCTGGGCATGCAGGCCTCTGGAAACCCCTGAGGATTCCAGCCTTTCTCCTGCTCAAGAGCATCTAACCTAAGCTGAGCTCCAGTTTCTTCAGCAAGGCCAAGGATGCTCACTTCCATGCAGCTGACAGTGTCCATGGAGCTCAGCAGGTCTTTCTGATACTCTTCAGGCCAAGGAATTACAGTGTAGATTGGCAAGACATCAGCTGATCATTATCCAGTGTGGTACATGTGGAACCAAGCTCTAACAAGCTGACAAGTCAGAGGGAGAGAGCTCATTCTGCTTTTGCAAGATGGTATTTAGAAACATAAGACACCAACTTGGAACTATTCAAACCTCAACTTGCAGACTCCATCTCAAATAGACAAAAAGAACAATGGCAAGAGGCCTTGGAGTCTCCATAAAAATGCCCACCACTGTCATGATAACTCTGTGCTCTTGGCACTGAAATAGATGGTGACCAAAGAGACTTTGCTATTATCTTCTTTAACCCAAAGGAGAATTTCAAAGCCGGAAATGGCAATGCACTCCCCTTGTGTACAAATAATTTATGTGGCTTTCTGTCCTTTTCCCACATCACCAGAGGTGACAAAGAGGGTTTTATCCTGACTCTCAGCTGAGCTCAGCCACTGGCCATGGTGGGGAGCTGGAGCCCTCCCTGTCATTATAACAGTGCAGGCCAGGGATGACCCTGCTCCTGTGGTAAAGAAACACAGCACTGTTGTCAACTGCCCATGCTGGATCCCAGCCCAGGCACCTGCCTGCAAGCTCATCAACTTGTTAAAGTACCCAGAAACAGCCAAGGGTTTGGCAAACAATTCTAACTACAGTTGGAGAAAAACACATCCTAAACTTATCCAGGCCACCCACATCTGTGACTGAACAATGTACAGATGAGTTGAAAGCCTGAAAGTTTCGAAGATCCACAGGATTTGGAAAAGATGCTACAGAATGGAAGAGAAGAGCTGTGTTTAAAAAATGAAAAAGCAAGCAGAACTGCTTGGGCATTGCTTTGGTAGTAGGTTTTTTCTCTTTCCCTTTTTTGTTTACTTTTCTTTTTCCTTTTTCTCTTATGTTTTCTATAAAATTGAAACTGGGAAGGTCTAACCTCCATTGCTCAGGATGTTTATCACATGTCTACCCTCTCCACTGAAAAATTCTTGTCCTTCAGAAGCAGAGTTCCAACATTGTTCAAAAAACAAGTGAGAAATGCCAGGCATGGCTGGAGGCCAAAATGGCAGGTTTCTGAACTGGTTAGGTTTCTGAACTGCCACTTCCCTTTCTGATACAACCAAAGCTACAGCAGATGCTGATGTGTGGCAGGGGCATTTTTAGAAGGAGACCTTGGTGGAAGTGGTGCCAGCAGATGGAAATGGGATTTTGTCCAATGGCACACACCGAGCATGGGACAGGTGAGAAAGACAGTGGGATCAGTGAGTATTTGCACCTTACCAAGATAGGAGTTGCATTCCAGGAAGGAACTTCTCGTTCCACCATTTCGATGCCCACAATTCCCAAAGACCATATGTCCACTTTGGGGCCACATGGTTGACCTGTCACCACTTCAGGCGCCAGCCACCCAGCAGCGCCGGCCACGGAGCTCCGTCTGCCCTGCTCAGGGCTGAGCTGAGCAAAGAGGCCAAAGTCAGCTGTGGAGAAAACAGCAAACCATGAAAGCCAGCTCCAATTAGGAAACCAAGCAAAAGAATTCCCCACTCTCAGGCTAAGAATGTGCTGTTGAATCTCCTGGAGAACTGTCCACACTCGATTTCCTTGGGGCTTTAGCCAAGGGAGTATGGAATTGGCCACCTCCAAAAAAACCCAGGTTACTTAATGCTGCTCACAGCAGTGGACTTTATTCCCCTGAAGCTTTAGATTGTAGATTCCTCTGTCTGGAAGGGACACACACAGAGCAAGGCCACTCTTGACTGCTTGTGGCTCCTTCTACCTCTGTGCACGTTGCAACTGTGCCCTCAGCTCGCAGCAGGGGTCCCTGCACTGCCACCAGCACCATTTTTGGGGAGCTGGCAGTCACTCCAAGCAGCCCCACACCCACATCCCTGGAACGCTGCACCTGACCAAGAATATACTGACCCAGCTTGACAGAACCGTCAGTTCTGAGAAGGATGTTTCTGCTCTTCACATCTTGGTGGATGACATGGTTTGAATGAAGAAAATTCAGTCCTTGCAGGCACTGAGAGAGAAAACAGAAAGAGGAGGGCAAAAATGAGTGATGCGATTTCATCACAAAAGAAAGGAAGCAAAGAATCTAAAAGATTCCCTCTCCAGGGGAATGGGGAGTAAGGGCAGAACAGTCATGGCCACTGAGAGGAAGAGCTTGCTGCTCCAACACTTGCAGAGCAGGACCTTTCTGAGGAAAGGCATGTCAGCTTTTGAAAGAGCAACAGCACCTGCTGTTGTAGGCTGTCCCCTGCAAACCAGCCAGGGTGACTCCTGCTGCAGTGGACGTGCTTTTTCCATGCAGAGGACAAAGGAGGGGTTTGGAAAGGAAAAGTCCCTCCCTTTGGTGCGAAGCGGATCACTTTTGGGTGGGAGGCTGCATGGAATAGATTTTCTTGCTGGCCTCAGCACAGGCTTGGATGTATCACACCAGTCACTTTCCAGAAGCAAAGAGCATTTTGGCTGCACTACTATCCTTTTCAGCTGAGGACTGTGAGAAATGAGTCTTTTTTCTTTGCTGATCATTTCAAATCCTGCCACCAGCACCTTTCCTTTCACAGGCAAGGAATGCAGTGAAGACAGACTCCAGGCAAACATTTAGAGAGGCAAGGTGGAGAAGAGCAAATACAAATACAAATACAAATACAAGAGACAGAGCGAGAATACAACAGCAGGAGAGAAGAGTACTGGCAGTGAGTACAGGGAGTGCAGGGGCACTGGCAGGCCTTTCACTTGAGATGCTTTTACTTGCCCATAGAATAGCAGCAACACAGAAACAAAGCTTGGCACAGGAAATCACTCCAGCTCTGAGCCCCTGTTTCCCAGACAATGCTGCCCAAGCCCCTGGAAACACAGATGGGATTGCTGACCTCCCGACTGATGGCTGCCATCTCATCTTCCGACAGGTAGGTCTGGCTGATGACATTGCTCAGAGTGCCTCCATCCATGTACTCCATAACCAGGGACAGTTCCTCATCCACAAGGTAGCTGAAAGAAGGAAACAAGGGCATGGAGATGAATGTACATGGCTAGGTTGCTGTTTGGAAAAGACGGGTTGACTCTTCTTTTCAGATCCCTTTGAGACAAAGACAAAATAAAGGAATATACATCCCCTCTTGGCTGTGCATTGTTTGCCGTCTGTGCAGTCTCAAGGAGAAAGGTGCAGCTGTGAAAAAGGAGATGTCTCAGATGGGCAGCAAGCAAAATGTGCAGTTTAGTAACAGCCCAGATAAAAAGCCTGTCATGCATGGTGTTTCTGGGAAAAAGCACCTAGTCTTCCTGGCATGCATAGCAATGGAAAACAGTGGCAACAATCCAAGGGAAATCCTTGTTAGTTTACCTGGATGTAAGAAGACACTTGAAAAAAATCAAGCTCCAAACCAAAGTGGTGGCTGTGAATATAGAGATCATTGATTTAGTAAGACACGACTCATCCGGGTTTTTGAACAATTTTCAAATGCCATGTGCCAGCAAAGACTCATGCAAACAAAATGCAATCTCTTCCCATCCACTGGAGATGAAAAGAGCAATAATAATTAGCCAATAATTACAGCTCTATTTTCTGCCAGTGACCAAAGTGGGATTTTACCTTGCATGTTTGCAATATGTGAACAAATGTTCATAGGACAAAAGCACAACTCACCTGTCTAAACAGTTGACCAGGTTGGGATTTCTGTTCACCTTCATGACCATGAGTTCATTGACTTTTAGTTCCTTCATCTTCAGTCCTTGAAGCTGTATTTTCTTGATGGCCACCTAAAATGACATTGAAAATCAGTAACTTGAGAGGTTGGCGGCACGAAACCACAAGGCACGTGGAGCGAGTGATTTTGCAATGGCACAGCTGAGCTGTGCCAAACTGCCTTGTGATTAGGCACTGCAGTAATCAGGAACTGACATTCCAACAGCCCATTTCTCTGCTCCCTTGGGAGCCAGTTACAGGACACGTGGGGCCACTGACATTTTGCCTTGACCACTTGGTAACAGCGGTGTCTCAGTTATCACCCACAGACCTCTGACCACACTCTCTGCTGCTTGGTTTGGGATTCAGAAGAAGTAATCCATGCCTTAATACTCTGTGGATACATCCTGGGCTATGGGCAGGGCTTTGGGCTTTCAGGGATGCCTTGCAGATCTCTCCCTATGTGCAGTTCCCAAGTGCAGAACTGCAGGTGGCTAAGGAACTACCAGTAACTTTCAGATGGATTTGCTGGCAGCCAGAAATGAGAATTCAGGACTCTGAAGCTGTAGCCCCAAAGAGCAGTGAGGTGCTCGCAGGCACCACCTTTGTTTTAGCAATGGAGAGCGAGTGAGCGTGTCCTTCTCTGAAAGGAACTGCTGCCCTCCGTGCCTTCCTTCCGGCAGCTGAGGAGGACAAAGTCCCAAATGTGTTCTGTGGGCTGGCACCAGTCTGTGCTTCTTGTGCCTTTTCAGCACAGCTCTGCCCAAAGCTCCAGCCACAACTTGCACCAGAGGGGAAAGCCCTCAAGGGCAGCAGAGTCTGCAGGGGCTGTTGACATTTACCTCTCCTCCTGTGGTAGTGTCGAGTGCTTTACAAACATCTCCAAAAGTCCTAGAAACAAAACAGAAGCAGAGAAAGGAGAAGCCATTTAGATCTTGCAGCGAAAGCCAGCCCATACAGTGTGAGATCAGTGCTGGAAATGCCTAAGACCTGCAGGACACTGGAAGCATGGAGATATCTGACAATGCCTTCTGAGCACACTTAGAAATTCTGATCAGCACTGACAATCTGAGCCCAGTACCTGAACACATTTGCAGCTTGTCTGACTTCACACTTGATACCTATTCCACCAGAAAAACACCTGATGCATAGTTTTGTACAATTAACATTGCTTGGACTCACCCACTGCCAATATTTTCCAGTTCAATGTACTTTAGAATAGGATTTTCCATCTTCACCATTCTCCCTGAGGGAAACAAAATGCAAGATGTTCACTTTAAAGCCGAGATCCCACCTTCTAGGAGATACAAAAGGCAGCCCCACTGTCTGGAGCTCTGAGCCTCCCTTTGTGGACAGCTGGCTAACAACAACAGGAACAGGAACTGGAACACCAAGAAAAGAACAGCAGGCCCCCAGCACAAGTGGCTGGCACAGAGACTGATTTCCAGCATCCTTTGAAGTGAGAGACCTCTTGACAGCAGGCACACAGGGAAGCACAGGGAGATACATTCAGAGGAGACTGAGACCAGAAGAGAATACCTACCAAGGCAAGTAAGTTTGTCATCTAGAAACATTAAGGAGAGCTGGAACTAACAGTGCCTTTGTTTTCTTGGGAATAAACACTGTGAGATTTAGAAAAGGTTTCTTACTTGCTAAGATTAAATGCACCTGGACATCTAGAATCAATTCCTCTGAACAGATGCCAAGTTCAGAATATTGCCAAGTGTTCCCATCTTTTCCACCTTGCAGCAGTTTGCCAGAAGAATGCCTCTGTGTTTGTAAACCAGAGCAGCTCATGCTAGAACCAATCCCCACGGGGCTTTCAGCATCAGGACCCTCACCCTTTATGAGCAGGCTGAGCTCACAGACGCCCTTGCCCGTGGCCCGCGTGAAGAACCGCGCTGCTTCTCTTCTCCCTGACAGCGCGGATCAGTCGCTCCCATTGCACTCGCCCTCTCGGCACCGCATGCGTCCCCATCTTCCCAACCCGGCACGGCGGGCACGGGCACAGAGGACAGCAGTGCTCCTCAGGCGTCCCTGTGACACAGAGAGCTGCCCAGAGGAGATGCTGACCCTCTTGTGAGCCCAGGCCGTGCGAGGCAGAAGCCGGCCCAGAGCAGGGGCTGCGGCCTCAGGCAGCTCCGCGCTGCAGCAGCTGGGCAGCAACGGGACCCTCCCAGCTAAGGAAGACTCCAGCCTCTGCATTCCCACAGCCCTCAGGGGCAGGGCAGAGACCACAACAAGGCTGGCAAAGCCCCAGCATGAGCACTGACAGGCACTGATGGGAAGAAGCCAGAGTGAGCCTGAGCCCCGGACAAGGTGTTGCCCCCATTCAGGACACAACAGGATGGGCTTTGAGATCAGCCACACTGAGGCACAGATCAGTGCCCTTTTTGTCCCAACAGGTGATGGTAGACACAGAATCCACTGGGCTCTGGTCTCAACCCTACCAGATCTTATCTGAGAGCACAGCACTGGCAGCTATTAAGGGCAAGAAGCAGATTCATTGCGTTGTGCTGCAGAATCACAAAGGGCTTGATGTGTTCTCCTAGAGACTGATCGCAGCAGGACTTCTGCCAGTGGCTAGGACTCAAGCAGTCACAGCCTTCTGCTGATCCAGGAATAATCCCTGCTTCTGCCTTCGGCAGAGAGGGAAGCTCAGGCAAACTCCAGCCAGTCTAAGCTGCCCTCAGAGGCAGCAGGAACACCCAGAGCTCTCTCTTGCTGCCTCGGAGCACTGCCAGCACTTCTGTGACACTAAACTGAGCAGAACCCTTTGGTACAGCTATGCTGACACGTGCACACAACACACTGTCCCTCAGATAAGAAAGATACCAGACGTACTCTGCTGCTCCAGGGAGTCACCCGCCATCTCCTGTTGCTGAGCAGCAGCTGGGTCAGCACGGGAGGTGAACCAAGGGCTCAGGCTCCACTTCTTCAGCTGGGGAGCAAAGGCTCCTTGGGACGGCACTGCTGCTTCTGCAGCAGCTTCAGTGTCAGAGTCGGTGTAGATCTGAGACAAGAAATGAGTTGATGTCAGGAAGGTGTGGCAGAGATTGCCCTGAAATGCAAGAGTGATTGCCATTTGAAATGCAAGCCCTTAGGAAGCTGCTGTCAGTCACATGCAGAGCTCCTCAACTGGATTGCTTTGGATGTCCACTTGTGAAACCAAATGGTCAAAACCAAAGGCTGCTTTTACTCGAGTTCATAGCCAGTTTCTTGTTCTAAAGGATGACTGCAGCAATGACCGCTCCAGTTCCTCCCAAAGACTCCTTTCCCCCTCCTAGGTCTGCAGATACATTTGCAGCTCCTCATTCTAATGTTCTACCTCCTGCCATGAAATTCTCTTTTCCTGCACCTTCCTCGGGTCGAGCTTATCCTGGAGCATCTCTGGATGGTTCAGTGCCTGGGCCTCATGCCAGCCTCGGGGCTCTTGGTTGCCCGTCATTTGCTGGAACTCTCTGCAGGCTGCCAGGTAGGATGGTGACACTTCCACCTCAAGTCAAACAGAACAAAGCAGTCAGAGACTACAGCTTGTGCCTGTCAGCCAGGAGTCATCGACTGGGAAGAAAGGAAAGAAAAGGACAGGAACATTCACAAGGGATACAGACAGCTTGTAGCTCGTATTCCAAATCTATGTGAGTTACCATGTTCACCTGCAAAAACACCTCAAGGAAAAGGGTGACCTGGAAGAAGCCAGCAGGAGTTCATTCGCATGACTGCTGGCTAAATGGCCAGAGGAGTAATGCCACTGTCTAGAGCATCAGCTGAGATCCAGCAGAGCAGGAAGTGTCCTTGAGAGCAGCTCTGACAGAGGCCTCATCAGGATGGCACTCAGAGGCATCACCCACCCCTGCTGCTCTGCACTGGGAAGGCAAGGAGGGCAGAAACCACCCCTTGGGTGACTGCAGTGCCTATTGCTATTTCCCTCACTTGCTTTTCTAGAGCCTTTTGCTCCTGAAGGAGGCGATTAATTTTCTCTTGGATGATTTTAATTTTTTCGTCTAGCCTCTTCTTCCTTGCCTTGGTCCTAGCCTCAGTTTCCTGCAGCTGTGCCTGCATCTGTTTGTCAATTTTCTGTAAACAACAACGGAAAGGACTCTCTCTCATGAGTGGAGTGGCTGCCATTCCTTCATTCACCTGTTTTTGTTGATTACTCCTGTGCATAGGGAGATTCTTCTCCTCTTGGATGTCTTCATTCCTCCTCTTCACTGCCATGATGGCACTCTGAGCTCCAGGCAGCTCTGCTTGTGGCTCTGCCTTGATGTTCTGTTCACACAAAAGCAGAGCAAGTGACTGAGAGCTGCCATCAAGCTCAGCTTTTCCCTCTTTTAGCCTCAAAATCACATTTATTCAGCCCCTTGTTTCTGCTTCCCTACCCAGCTCTGTTTCCACTGTAACCCTCCTGTGCTGGTGCTGATCTCTGCAGATTCCAAGGCTCTGTCCTTCCAGTGCCTGTGGGACTCCTGGCCTCCTCAGTCCCAAGAGCTCTGGTTTATGCCCCTCTTCCTGCCCTTCCCTCTGTGCCCTGGCCAGTCAGGCTCACCTGGCCATTCTCCTGTGGCTCTTCCACCTGCTGCCTGAGCTGCTCTTCCTGCTCTCGGGCAGGGAACAGCTCTCCCTGAGTCTGGCATGGCAGCTCAGATGAAGCAGTGTGCTCCTGCTCTTTCCCTAGAAGCACCTGCACAGAAAGCAAGAGAAGATGGGTTTCAACTTCCCATACGCCCTTTGTGGGCCAAGACTCAAAGGCTGCTGGGCTCACACGTTCCCAAAGCACTGTGCTGCTGCTCTCCTGGGTCGTTCTCTGCCCGAGGGGAGGCACAGATTCCAAAGTGACCCTGGCCCCACAATCAGGGGCCACTGGGACTGAAGCTCCAGCAGCCTCTCAGGCAGCTGACAGGGAAGGGGTGGCATTTCTCAAGGGTCTGGTGAGAGCCTCCCTCTGCTTCTGGCGTGTCCTGTTTGTCTCTCCTGAAGGGATGCCTTTAGGTGAGCTTTGCATCTTCCACTGCTTTGGAGCAGAGTCAGGAAGATTTAAAAAGATAGATAGATGGACAGACAGATCTCACTTTTATAATCTCTCTTTACTGTACTGTGGTATTTACATTCTTTGAATGGAGAGAGATATAATTCTCTCTCCTAGGTTTTTTTTAAGGGAAGGTAGTGAGAAACTTAGAGAAGAAGAGAAAACAATTCTAATCTCTACTGGCTGTTCTTGTTTTTTAGTATATGAAGAATGTGTTATAGTGATTGTTTTCTGAAAGTGATTTGTTAGTTGGATTTTAGTGATAGTTGTTTAGATTGATTAGCTAATTAGATAAAAGACTGCCTGGAGACAGTCACGAGTTTTTCTTCAGTAGCTTTTTAGTGAAGTATCTCTTTAGTATAGTTTTAATATAGTACTAGTTTAATATAACATATCTTAAGAAAGCATTTCTTTAACCTTCTAAATCATGGAGCAAAAGCACATTATTCCCCACGTGGGAGTCACCATGAATCAATCCTGTCCTTTCTGTCGCTACACACATCAGCACTCGGTAGCAGTGCCCCAATCAGCAGCCATCCTGAATTTGCTCTCCTGTTTCTTCAGTAACCCACACTCTTGGGGAATCTGGAGCGTGTGGGTCCTTATGGAATGCAATCAGACCCAGAGCATTGCACTGGGAACGGCTCTCTTTGTGCATCTGTGCTCGGGCAAGTTCTTCGCTTGGACTCGCCCACACTGATGGGGCTGAAGTGGCTGGAATCAGAAATGCAGCCCAGCCCCTCCAGCTCCTCAAATCTCTGAGCACCAGCTGGAATGCAAGGGCATTGATTTCCTACTCAGTTCCCAAACACAACACACACTGATTGCCTGGGCAACCAAAAAGACACGGGAGCCGTTAACTTGAAAATGATGGGCAAGCCCTACTGGCTGGTCTGGCACCAGAACAGCTCGTTCTGCACCAACATCCCTGCCCCAAACTATGTGTTCTTGTGCAAAAATACTGCATTATCCAGAACTGCCTCCTTGAACACTAAAATTCTAGCAGAATTTCTGCCAGTGCTATAAAAGGGCAGGAAAGATTGAGAAAAAAGCTCCCTTGCTCCCTGGAGAAGGAGAAATTGCACAAGGCTTCTCCTTCTAGCAAACAAACAAATCAACAAAATATGAAAGTGTTACCTACTCCAGTGTCTAAAGCACTTGGATGAAGTGAAGGGATGTTTGGCAGGGAAACAGCCCTTGTGCTGAGCATTGGCTCTATGGATCTAAGGCAGGGATCTATGGAAGTCTGCCTGAAGGTCCCTCATGGGCCCCCATTGTCCAAGCTAAAGCTCCCTCAGCCCCTCCTCCCTGGCCTTGTGCTGCGCCCCTTGCCCAGCTCCCCTGTCCCTCTGTGCCCACGCTGCAGCCCCTGCATGACTTTCTGCTTCCCAGGGCCCACAGCTGCACACAGCACTCCAGCTGTGGCCGCAGCGCTGCCCAGCACAGGGCCACGCTCCCTGCCCTGCTCCTGCTGCCCCACTGCTGCTGGCACAGCCACCATGCCCTTGGCCTTCTTGGCCCCCTGGCCCCACGCTGCCTCATCTTCAGCTGCTCACGGCCGCCAGCCCTGCGTCCTTTGGGCCCACGCAGCTCCCCAGCCACAAAGGTGCCCATTGCACTTCAGATACAGCAGGCATCATTGCAAGGTGTACACCCTGGTTTTAGCTTTACAGGACAGCAGTCAAGGACTTGCAGCTTTGCTCCCACTCTAGGCTCCAATGCAGTTTTCAAATGCAATTTTCAAAGCAAACTACACAATAGAAGGTATCGACAGATACATGCAGTGTCTGGTTTTTGCCTCAGAAGAAGGGTTCAGAACTACTCCCTTTGTTTCTTTTGCCACGCCTGACAAGAATGGTCCCCCACAGCTTCATGGACAACACAGTCATCTCCTTGCAGTTTATCAAAGACCAAGAAACAGGCAGACTCAAAACACCTATCTGCTCTGCTACTGGCTGCTCTGCCTGAAGAGGCAAAAGAGCAACCTGGCAACAAAGGCACCAAAATCCCTGACTTCAAGCAGCAACTCCACATCCCCAGTGTGTCTCTGAAATACTCCCAAGTAAACACACCCAAGAAGTTTGTGGAGACAAAGCACCAGAAAGAACTTGTGTGGTCAGATCAACTTTTTTTTTGTGCCTGCAGCTACTTGGCCAGTCTGTGCAGGGGGACAGGTCTCTCCATGCCACAGTGTCCCCTGTGTATCCAACAAGGCTGAGCACAGTGTCTTTGACACACTCCCTGCTCTGGGAACAGGGAGCCTTCCTGCTTCAGGCTGGCCCCTATCAAAATGCCAGGAAGCTGGTGCCTAAACATGACAGACCAAAGCCCATTGTCCAGCTGTCACAGGCTGGGGGCAAACACTGTGTCCTGGCAGGACTCCAGCACTCAGCATCCTCAGCCAGCAACAGCAAGTGCTGGCTGGTCAGAAACTTGCAGCTCTGCCCTGCACTAAAGACAGCAGCACACACAGCTGGCACTTACTGGCTCAGAATGTTCAGGCTGTGGTGTGAGCACAGCTGGAGGCTGGCGCTCATCCACCTCATTTGCCTCCTCTTCGGCCTCCTCTCCATGAGCAGAGGGAGCCAGGGGAGAGACTGCTGTTGGTTCTGTGATCTGTGGACAGGCAGCAGTGTGAGGGACAGAAAGTTACCTATAATTTATAACCTTATTTCTATTCAGCACTTTATGCTATTCAGCTCTATTTCTACAACCAGCGCTGCTAAGGACAAATCAGAAACTTTGGTAACAATGGGATTCTAAGTCACTGCAACTAAATTTAAATGGGCTAATTCAACAGAATTGCTAATAGTTCTGAATTAGACATTTCGCCCTGGCTACTATCAAGAAGCAACATTCTCTCTGCAAAATGAGCTTTTCATTCCTTGAAAGTTCTGAAATGGAAAATTTCAGAACTTTCAGAGACCGCCTAGGAGCGCTGGGGGAGTGAGCAGGGCTGGATGGAGCCACAGAAAGCAGGGATGGTGGGAGGAGCTGAGCTGAGCTATTGGAATACCCAGAGCTGGGATATTGGGATGGCCAGGGCTGGGATATTGGCACAGACAGAGCTGGGATATTGGGATAGCCAGAGCTGGGATATTGATAAACCAGGCTGGGATATAAGGATAGCCAGGGCTGGAATATTGGGATAGCCAGTGCTGGAAGATTGGGATAGCCAGAACTGGGATATTGAGATAGCCAGACCCAGGACGTTGGGATAGGCAGAGCTGGAATATCGCGATAGCCAGAACTGGGATATCAGGATAGCCAGAGCTGGGATGACCACAGCTGAGATATTGGGATAGCCAGGGCTGCCATATTGGTACAGCCTGAGCCGGGATATTGGGATAGCCAGAGTTGGGATATTGGGATAGCCAGGGCTGGGGTATTGGGATAGTCAGAGCCGGGATGTTGGGATAGTCAGAACTGGGATATTGGGATAGCTGAGCTGGGATATTGGGATAGCTGAGCTGGGATATTGGGATAGCCAGGGCTGGAACATTGGGATAGCCAGGGCTGATGGCTCTGGCTGATGGCCAGAGATGGCACATTGGGACAGCCAGAGCCGGGATATTGAGATAGCCAGACCCAGGATGTTGTGATAAACAGAGCTGGGATATTGGGATAGCCAGAACTGGAACATTGGGATAGCCAGGGCTGGGATATTGGGATAGCCTGAGTCAGGATATTGGGATGGCCAGAGCTGGGATATTGGGATATCCAGCCCTGGCTCAAGGACAGGACCTGGCCCATGGCCGACAATGCCCTGGAGACGGGGCCGGTACAACCAGAGTGGGGGGAGTGGGGGGAGCCAGGGCTGGGCTGGGAGCTGTGAGAATGGAGGGCTCTGAGGGGCTGGGATGGGATCTCTGGGGATGGGGGGGGATCTGTGGGGCTGGGATGAGAATCCAAGGGGCTCCCTGAGGCTGGGACACAACTCCATGGATACGTGCTATCCTTGTTCCCAGGTCTCCACATGCTGCAAGTGGTTTCCAGCTGTGACCTCCTGTCCAGTGGAGCGTCCATGGATCTCACCAGTATGGCTACAAGGGCTGGGATTTCATCTCCTTCCAGCTGCGATCCAGGAGCTTTGCAGTGTCTGATGGTGCCATCTGAATCAGCCAGAGGTGCTGGGAATCCAAAGGGATCATGGTGGAGCAGACGAAGCATTACCTGGGACACACCCGGGTGGAAATACATCAGATGGGGTTGGGTGGCTCTGGAGCACACAGGTGAGTGTGGGAGGGGAAGGGCAATTCCTATGGGAATGGGGGATTCAGGAATGGGGTACTTGGGAATGCAGGAATTACCATGGAATTTCTATGGCCAGATCTCACTCTCATTCCAGTCAGGTTAGAATTCCATGAATGGATCCCACTCTAACCCACTGCCATGGGAATTCCATGGGGAAATGATTTGAATGGATGACCAATGCAATGCCAGCAGTGCAATGAGAAGTAATCCCTGCTGGGATTCCATGGGACATCAATCCCAATCCTTTGCCCAGGCCGGCTCTGCTGTGCCCGTGGCAGCACCAGGGGAGTGCCCTGTCCCTGCTCTGAGCCCAGCACGAGCCTTTCCTTGGCTGTTCTGTCCCTGCCTGGGGCAGGAGGGCACTGCCGGAGCAGCTCTGGTGGCCGTGGGCACCCGGCCGGGCTGCAGCCACTGCAGGGGCTCCTGGGGAATATTCCAGAGCAAAGCTAAAAGTAAAAAGTTCCTGGAGGGGATTCTGCCCCTGGGACTGTGCTGGGAGCCCAAAGACACCAGCCTGAAGTGCTGGAGCTCAGTGTCCCTCGGCCAGGCCATGTTCTGCAGCTGTGCCCTGTTCCTCGGCTGTCCCCTGTCCCTGAGCTGTGCCCTGTCCCATGGCTTTCCCCTGTCCCTCAGCTGTCCCTGTCCCCTGTCCCTCAGCAGTCCCCTTTCCCTTGGCTCTATTGGCCAGGGGTGGCAGCAGGACCCGGGGCAGCCCTGGGGGAGAACAACCCTGAGCCCCAGCAGGGCCAGTTCCCCCAGTTCCCCCCAGGTCACTCCCAGCATGGGCCCTGTGTCTCCCAGTCACCCCCAGGATGCTCCCAGTCACTTCCAGTTACACTCAATATGATCCCAGTATCATCACGGTCACTCCCAGTATGATCCCAGCATGATCCCAGCATGGTCCCAGGTGTTCCCATTCACCCCTAGTATAGTTCCAGGCACTCCCAGTATAGTTCCAGTCCCTCCCAGTATGATTCCAGTATGAACCCAGTCACTCTCAGTATGGTGCCATTTGCCTCCAGTATGGTCCCAGTCATCCTAAGTTACCCAGTATAATTTCAGTCACTCCCAGATACCCCCAGTATTCTTCCACTAACTTCCTCTATGGGTCCTCTGTGATCCCAGTCACTTCTGGTCTCTTCCAGTATATCCCAGTTGCCCCCAGTGTGTTTCCATTCACTCCCAGTCGCTCCCAGTAGCTTCCAGCATGATTCCGGTTGCTCATAACCACTCCCAGTAACTTCCAGCATGATTCCAGTCACTTCCTGTATATCCCAGTTGCCCCAGCATGATCCCAGTTGCCCACAGCCTTCACCTAGTCACTTCCAGTATCATCCCAGAATGACCACAGTCACCATCAGTGTGGTGCCATTTCCTCCCAGTCTGATCCCAGTTACTCCCAGCATGGTCCTAGCTACTCCCAGTCTGATCCCAGTTGCTCTCAGTGGCCCTAGCATTGACCCAGTCACTGCGAGTATGATCCCAGTATTAGTCCACTCTGATCCCAGTCTCCCCCAGCATGGTCCCAGTCAATCCCAGTTGCCCCCAGTGTAGACTCAGTCACTGCCAGTTGCTCCAGGTACCCATTGAGATTGGGTTCCACCTCAAAATTCCCTTAATCCAAAGACGACACCAAGACAAATTCTGCCGTTCCTGACAAGTCTGGCTGGCCTTGGCCTAGTGAGGCTCTCATCTGCCTTCCAAACACTGGGGCTCTGTGCTATGGAAAAGAGCAGTCTTTCTCATCCAGGTGCCCATGGCCAAATTTGGGTTCCACCTCCAACATTCCCTGTTGTGACATACTGGAGGAGATTGTTGGCTCAAAACATTTCATGTGTGGGGGAGGAAGGGGCGGGTCCAGCTCTGCCCTGCCCTGGAACCCCAGCACTGCCCTGCCCTGTGACCCCAATCCCCCCAGAGCCTCTATCCCAGCCCAGCAGTGGCTGCCAGTCCCTGGCGCAGCACAGGCAATGCTCCACAGCCACCTCTGCAGCCCCAGCCCAGCTCCTGAGGGACCAAATGAGCCCAAGTGCCCCCTGGGGGAAGGGCCCAGGAAGACCAAGGGGTATTCAAAGCTGACCCCAAGGCAAGCACACATCTTGACCCTGCCTCCTCTTAGAATTTCCTTCTGAACAATGCTGGAATACAGGAGTTGGTAGCTGTGTGGGCACTTCTCCGTATCTTATTTGTCTTTCTCTCTTTCTAATTCCCTCTTCTTGCAAATTTTGAGTTACCTAAAACTGAACAGGCTGAGAGGTTGTGAAGTTGAATAGGCCAAATTCATGCTTTGAGAGGTGTTTTGTTTTTTTGGTTTTTTTTTTTTTTTTTTTTTTTTTTTTGATTAAGTGTCCTATTAAACCTTTTGCCAAAGTTTCTCTCATTTTCTAAATTTCCCAGTAAAGTTCCTGTTTTGTTGTTTTTGAGCTCCTGAGCATCTCTTGTTGGTATTTCTCCAGGGAGTCCAGCTCAGAGTACACAAACAATTTTAATTCCTTTTAAATGTCTCCTTGCAAGAATTGTTTGGGGGTTGGGGGTCAGGGCTTGTCCATCCTGCTTGGCACAGCCCAGGCAGGGCTTTCCCAGCCCCATTCCACACTCCATTTCCCAGCTGGAGCCGCTGCTGCCTCTGAGTTGTGCTGCCCCAGCCCCAGGGACGCTCTCCTTGTCTGCCCATTCCCCCACGGTCTCTGGGCAGGGATGGCCTCAGTGGGGGCTGCTGACATCCTCAGCAACTTGGAGGCTGCTGCTGAATTTTCCTGCTCCAGAGGCTTGTTCAGCCTTCAGCTCTTCAGTGCAGGAATTCAGTGTCCCAGGGCTCAGTAACATTCAGAACACCTTAACAAGCCAAGACTCTGGGAATAATTTGATTTCAGTTTTCAAATATTTTTTGGTTTATTAGACAGATTTTAGAAGTGCATTTAACTGAATATGTTCTATTTTAAAAGACAGGGAGAAAAACTTATTTTAGGTCTTGTTTAGGTTTTTTTCCCTCTGTTAATAGCAATCTCCAGTTGACATGGAATCCAAGTACCTCCTCATGCAGTTTGAATAGATATGAAAATCAAGACCCTTCATGGCTGACAATCAATCAGACTCTGTCCATACCCCCACCCCACCATTCCCCCATCCAAGCCCTGGCACTCAGAGCAGCCTTGTGCAAATCTGAGCTCCCTCCAACCCAGGCTGCACCTGCAGCTTTCAGCTCCTTGGCTCCAACTCCCACCTGCTTTCCTTGGAAAAGGAGCTGCCCGAGACACAGAGGGATGTTCATTTCTTGTCAGCCAACAAAGCTAAGGGAAGGCACAGCTCCATCAAATTCAAAAGTCATTCCTCTGCTGGATATTAAGGCCACTTTCCACAGCAGACATCTCAGAGCAATGGAAAACACCTGTGTCCAGCACAGATCCCAAGGTTCCCCCAAACCCCCCCTGCCCCAATTCTGCCCAGATTTGCACTTTGCACACACGAGTCACACACTGAAGTCAGGAGCTCCCTCCATGGCCAGAGGAGGAAAAGAGAGAAAGTGGATGAAGAGCTCTCCTGTGCAGAGCCAAGGTCCAAGTGCAGCACTTGCAGTGGAAACCCCAAATCATCAGGTTTGTGTCCTTTGGGGTCAGGGACTGGTGACACTCAGAGGCACAGAAAGGTTTCTTGCCAACAAACACAAGTTGAACATGTGAACAGTTTAATAACCATCACCGCTCTTCCCTCAGCTCTCTGGGATGTCCCAGCAGCATCTGACATGTCCACAATCCCAAAGGGATTTCTGTACAGAACAGTTATATACAAAGATAAAAGAAAAGGTAATTCTCTGATGGATATAAAGGCAATTAAGATGTAGACTAATGTGGTATTTATTTGAACTTCAGAAAGATGGCGACTCCCTGAAGCTCAAAGCATGAAGCCAGTCAATTGAGAGGCACTGGAATGACCAGAGAGCATCAGGAGGAGGAAATCTGGGAGGAATGGGAAGGGCATTGATGCAGCTGGTCTAGTGAAGAGATGTCTTTAGACATGGCCATTTTAACATGAGAGATTTAATTATTCCAGGAGAGCTGGAAACACCTGAGGGAAGAGGGTCATGAAATATTACACTGAATAATGGTGACACGAGTAGAGGGGAAGATCAGCATTTCTTGTGCTGCTAGTACTTCAGGCCCTACAGCAACACCAGGGCCACCAGGGCAGCGGGGCAGGGCCACGGCAGCAGCACTGGCAACACCAAGTGCTGCTGCTGCTGGGCACAGCTGCTGTGCCAGCACTGATCTGCCCCCAGCTCTGCACACAGACACTGCTGCCGCAGCTCCAGAGAAGGTAACAAAAGGGCATCTCTGCAGAAAACTTTGCTGGGAGATCCTTTTGTTCCTTTAAAACCACCAAGTGGGTACCTTGTCATTGACACCATCTGTGGCTACAGGGAAGGTAGAGAGAAACAAAAAAAAAAATGGCACAAACATTGACCTTTCTATTTGGACAATATGGAAAAAATATAACAAAGAAAAAACTCTCACAACCAAACCCATAAGAAGTATCAAAGATGACTCTTATTCCAAATGATTTGCAGAAATTGGCCAGTAGTTTAATGTTTGTGAAACCACCCAGTCATCAGTCTCCTCACTGCAGCCTTGAGCTCCTGGTTCCTCAGGCTGTAGATGAGGGGGTTCAGGGCTGGAGTAACCACTGAGTACAGAAGTGAAAGGGCCAGATTCAGGGATGGAGAAGACAAAGAGGGGGGCTTCAAGTCAGAAAATGTGGCAGTGCTGAGGAACAAAGAGACCACGGCCAGGTGAGGGAGGCAGGTGGAAAAGGCTTTGTGCCGTCCCTGCTCTGAGGGGATCCTCAGCACAGCCCTGAAGATCTGCACATAGGAGAAGACAATGAACACAAAACAACCAAGTGCTAAACAGATGGAAAACATAAGAAGTCCCAGTTCTCTGAGGTCTGAGTGTGAGCAGGAGAGCTTGAGGATAGCAGGGATTTCACAGAAGAACTGGCCCAGGGCATTGCCCTGGCACAGGGGCAGGGAAAATGTATTGGCTGTGTGCATGAGAGCATGGAGAAAGGCGCTGACCCAGGCAGCTGCTGCCATGTGGGCACAAGCTCTGCTGCCCAGGAGGGTCCCGTAGTGCAGGGGTTTGCAGATGGACACGTAGCGGTCATAGCACATGATGGTCAGGAGGGAAAATTCTGCAGAGATGAAAAAGGCAAAAAAAAATAATTGTGCAGCACATCCTGTGTAGGAGATGTTCCTGGTGTCCCAGAGGGAATTGTGCATGGCTTTGGGGACAGTGGTGCAGATGGAGCCCAGGTCACTGAGGGCCAGGTTGAGCAGGAAGAAGAACATGGGCGTGTGCAGGTGGTGGCCGCAGGCTACGGCGCTGATGATGAGGCCGTTGCCCAGGAGGGCAGCCAGGGAGATGCCCAGCAAGAGGCAGAAGTGCAGGAGCTGCAGCTGCCATGTGTCTGCCAATTCCAGCAGGAGGAAGTGGCTGAGGGAGCTGCTGTTGGACATTTGCGCTGCCTTGGCATGGGGATCTGTAACAAAAGTAATCATGGAATAGTTGAGTTTGGAGAGGACTTTAAATATCCCAGCACAGCCTGGGGGCACTTTCCCCCCACTGCCTTCCCAGGGCTCTGCTGCCTGGAGCTGTCCCTGCCAGCAGCTGCTTCCCTGTGTGCAGGGCTGGGCCCTGCCAGTGCTGCCAGAGCCCACCCCAGCCCTGGGGACTCAGCTCTGCCTTGCAGATCCCTCTCAGCTCAGGCACTGCCCAGGGGCAGCTCTGGCTCTGCAGGATCTGATGGCAATGTAAAAGCAACCCTGACGAGGCTGGAAAAGTGACACTGATGCTACTCTAAGGGGCCCTGCGCTGATTTCTTCTACTGCATGGTATATTCAGATCTGTGAGAATTTGTTTTTTTTATTTTTCTCAGCCTGAATTGAGAGATGAATATCTATGGGCAATTTCCCAGCCAGGCAAACCAGAGCATTAGATTTAAAAAGCAGGAATTCCTCTGCTATGCTGCCCCTGACTTGCTGTGCTCGCTGTATAATCTACTTGGAAATGTCCTGCGGTTAAATGCCATGCTGGGAGCAGTTCTGAACAAAGCAGCATCCTCCCCACACAAGGAGAACACTTCTAAGCTTTACCAGTTGTCTTCTACCACCCAGATCTTGTCCCTCAGTGCCGGGAGCAGCTGCCAGGGCTGGCTGAGAGCGTTCCCTGGCAGGCAGCAGAGTCCCTGCCCCAGCACAGCACCCTGGGCTGCAGGACCTTGCTCTGCAGGACAGCCCTGGGCACCCCTAACTGCTCTGCACAACAGACAATCAGAGAATGTACTCACAGGGTCTGTAGGCATTGCGATGTTCCTGCTGTAGGAGATGGCTCCTGGAGCTGCAGCTGCATTGTCCTGCAGCCAGAGGTTCCTGTGCCAAGGGCTGGCAGTGATTCTGCCCCAGGCACTTCTCAGCACCTTCCTAGCCCTGACTGATTGAAGCTCTCTGTGCCTCTGTGCTGTGCCCAGGGTGGCTGCCGGCAGTGCCCCAGCCCTGCTGGGCTGGCAGAAGAGCTGCTCATCAAGAGAAATGTGCTTTTGAAGCTCTGCTTGGTTACCAGGAGCTGCCTCCATGCCAGGAGCCCAGCCCAGCTCAGCAGCACAGACACAGCACAAGGACTTGAATGAGCCTCTGGGGCTTTGTGCTCAGGCCCTGAACATCAGTCCCTGAGAGAGAGCTGAAGAAACCTCCCCAGAACTCCAAGTCAGAATCCAACTCCAAACTTTCTTGGACTTTTAATGGGTCCCAGAGAGGGACACGACTGAGAGTGTCCCCAGGCCCCAGGCAGAACAGAGAACTGGAGGCAGTGATAACAGGTGGGGACAAAGAGAAGCCAAGTCTTGGTGCCCTGGGGCACAGCAGCAGGGTCTGTGCCACCAAGGGCTGTGAGGAGACACCTTGTCCTGAGGCCCTGGGGCCTCCTGGAACAGCCCCAGCCAGGCTGGGCACTGTCAGCCCCTTGTCCTGCCCTCAGCATCCCTCCCTAGCCCACATCCCAGTGGCCTCAAGGATCTGCTGGAAGGAGTCCCTGTGGAGCCTTGCTCAGGAATGGCCCTGGGGGCTCCTGAATGCTCCCTGCAGGGACTGCAGGTTTTTCAAAGGACTTTGGGTTTAGCTTTTGCCTTCGAGTGTCTGAGAGGTTTGTGCAATCAAGGCCTCCAATTATCTGCTGTAATTAGTCCCTGGAGAGGCTTTGTCAGTAAAAACACTCAGTGGGGCTCATTAATACTTCAGAGTACTTCAGTTATTTTAAGTTCTTGGTGTTTCCCTTTTGATACAGACTCTGTGAGTGTTTTGTGCAATCATGGCCCCAAGTATCTGCTTTAACGAGTTCCCTTGAGAGATTTGCACTGACACTCAGTGGGCCTCATTAATGCCTTGAAATACTCAAAGTTTAAGGTACTTTATGGATTTAAGAATACTTTTAGGATTCTCCTTTCCACACTGAGTCTCTGAGAGGTTTTTGTGCCATCCTGGCCACCACTTCTCTCTTCCAAGAAGTCCATGATGAGCCTGTGTTGGGTGTCTTCCCCCTTTCTGTTTTACAACATAGATGGGACTGAAAATATTTTGTAAGACTTTCTTAAAACATCCAAACACACATAGGACTATTAAAAATACAAAAACAACCAGTACAAAAATAATAGTCCTATTTAGCTAGACATCATCCAACCTTTTAGTCCCTTGGATTGGAATAGTTCATTGAACCAGTCTTTGTTTTCCATTTGAGGCTTCTTGAAACCTTCTTTCAGTACCTGAGTGCTCTTGTGGATTGACTCGCTGTGGCTGGAGAGTTTCATGCAACACTTGCCCTCACAGTCCACACAGACATGCCCGTGTTCCCAGAGTAAAAACTCTCCCGCTTTTCTGCAAGGTGGCATGTCTGATGGTCGTCATGTCTGAGAGCAGGCCACTCAATGCAAGGGAGTAGCATTGGTTTGCTCACTTAACAGGCACCTAAGATGGTCTAATGAAGATGGTCTAATGCAACCACCCAAGGTAGTCCAAATTGGGGGTGCTACCATCCAATACCTGGATTAAAGCTTGCAAAGCCAGCTCTTTGATATCATCCAATACTTCTCTGGGGATACCTGCTGCTTGGTCATCTGGTAGGCTGTGTTGTCCTTCTCCAGCCAGATTGTTGATTCTCAATTCCGCCCTTGCCTCATATTAATTGATTTAGTAATCACTTCCCCCCCCTTCCCACAGGGTGTATTCTGTAGGTGATAACAAAATGGTCATAATATATTTTAAATCATAGGGAGTTAAGTGCTGTAAACATGGTCCTCATTAGGCCATTAAAACAAGATAAGTCCTTCCTATGCTCTTTAGCTGCCCTACACAGATCCTTGATTTCCCCATAAACCAGTGGCTGAGACCTGGGATTTTGCCCCCTTCCTTCATAATATATGGGTGTAACAAGGAGTTTCCTACCTATTTGCCAGTCTCCTTCCCTAACTAGATTGTGGACTTTTAGGGTGGAGTTCTGGAGCCACGGCCCAGGGTGAAGGTGGAATGATTGACAGTGGGGCATGACCCGCAGTTGTGGGAGTGGAGTCTGGAGGTTCGTTAAGGGTGGAAGAGAAGGTTGTGGTAGCAGGAAGTGGAGGAGCCAAGTGGGCGGGAGGATGGTCAGGCCAAATTCAGGATCCTTCCATCTCGAGTCTCCAGGTCACAGTGCTCCAAGAGGGCATTTCCATCACCATCTTGGAGCATCGTGGAAGGTCCAAGAAAGGCAGGTTTGAGAGGAGGTCCTGAGTTAGGAGTGACCAACCAATTGAGTTTTCGACACACTGCTGGCTGGTGAAGGGCCTCAAGGATGGTGTGGAAGATGGGGAGTATGTGGGTTGCAATGGGGTCCCTTTAGATCGAATGGTTGTACAGTTTAACTCCCACTGAGTCCCAAAATTTGGTAGTATAGATTTTTTCAGCAAGGGCATCTGGAAAAATTTTAATAATCCACCTCACAATTGATTTTAATTTGTTCTTTGTAAATATTTTGTCATGATCAGTGAGAATTAACAAAGCATCCATATATGCTCCTTTCTACTTTGGACATCTGGCTGCCCATTTTTCTCATTCTCCACCTTACGGGGAACTGTCACCGAACACCCCAAACCAATTATGGGATGTGGGTTCATACTGTAAAAACACAGTGGCAAAATGGGCAATGTCTTGCATTTCCCCAAACCCACCTGCAATCCTATGCAGGTGAAACCGTCATTGTCCCTGCAGATCCTGGCCAAGGTCCCTCAAAGCAATAACGAATCTGCTGGCCTGGCACAATCCAAAATCCTAGGGCACACTGGCCTATCCACCAGCTAACCCCAGCTGACATGATTCAATGTGAGGGTCCCTGTTCGGGTGCCAGAAGTTGCAATGAGGGTGGCTGTGACAAACCTTTCTGGTTCCTCAACTTCAGGGCAAGGGGGGTGAAAATGAAAAGGATCAGATGCTGGGGAAGATGAAACAGGAAAGCCTTATAAGTATGATTGCCTGGCAAAAGATTTTGAGAATATGGAAACTATAAGTAAGATTGAAATGAAAGCAAGCTTTGAGACACCAAGCCTTAGTTACTGAACAACTGGAAAACAATGGTATAGCCGGCTGAAAGTAATCTTCTTTGATGAAATAATACCCTCTGCTTGCAGACAGGTCCAAGGGTCAGAGCAGACCCTACTAGCTAGGCGGAAGGGGTCCAAAGAGTAGTTTTTATGGTTAGTGAAAATTAGAATATGCAGCACAGAAGAAGATTTATTGTATTGTAATAGGAACTCCCCTCCTCTTTCGGGTATCCATTTTGGGCGCCTCTTTTGAACCCCTCTTTCGGGCCTGCTCTGAGCTGTGGCTGGCAGCTACAAACAAGGCCCCTTCACTCACATCCTTTGCAATAAACCCCAGGTTCCAAGACCTGTCTTCTCATCTCCGTCTGTCCCAATCGTTCTAGTCCCTGATGATTCTACAAGCAGGATCAATGGAGTTGCCCAAAAAAAACCTTTAGTAACAGGGTGAAAAACAATAAACATGGAGAAGTTGAGCACAGTACGAGGGGTGGGATCCAAAGACCTGAGATAAAGGCGAAGCAACAATATATACACTTGAGGGTAGAACACTCTAGAACACAAACCATAGAGGGGAAACAAGTAACAAAAAGGGGAGGAGAACTTGGACAACTTAGCATAACAACACTAAAGGCTTATGAGGGAACACTCAAACTCACCATAAGTTAAACAAATGATTCCTAGGGCTTGAAACTTGTGCTCAGGTCTTCCGGGGTAAAATCTGTCTGACTCTGAGTTACTTCTGGCCTAACTCCCCCACCCTCTGCTTTGCTCTGGCACCTTGGGACCATATGGCCCAACAGAGCCACAATGATCTCCTTAGTTCCACGAGGTTCTACAGTGTCACGATGGTCCCTTAAATCCATGGTGCTCTGCAGTGTCACAATGGCCGCTTCATTTCTCAAGGCTGCCAAGTATCACATTGGTCTCCATAGGAAGGAAACCATAGAGCCCCCATATTTCAGAAGCTGAGGAACAGCAACCACCAGAGGACAAGGCAAGCCTGATCTGTCTGTCCTGGAAGGTTTGCTTGGAGTAACTCTTGGATATTTGAAATTATGCATGCGGAGTCCTAATTTCAGACATTTGTGCCTGGAAAAGAAGGATGGGGAGTTTTTTTCATAAAAAGAAAAGCACGGAGCCCTTTCCAGTGTTTGGAAAATAGGTGAGTGCTGCCCCTCAGGAGTCAAAGACCAGCAAAACTTGTCTGTCCTGGCAACTTTAGTCTGGGAACAATCCTTTAATACACAAAAATTTGGAAGTGGAATCCTAATTTTGGCCATGGATGCCTGGAAAAAATGGACAATTCTTTACCATAAAAAGAAGAGCCTAGAGCCCCAGTGTTTCAGGGGCAGATGAGAGCAGCCTTCCACATTCCAAGGTCAGTCAGACCTGTCAGGTGACCCCTGGGAGGCCAAGGCAGCATCACCAATTTAATGTTCCCTTGGTTCCACAGGGCCCTGCAGTGTCACATTGGCTCCTTGCTTCCATGAGGCCCTCAGGTGTCATAATCGCCCCTTGATTACACAAGTCCTTAAGGATCTCAATGGTCTCCATAGTTCCACAAGGCCCCACAGTGTCATAATGCTCTATTGGTTCCATGAAGCCTTGCTGTGTCCAATGGTCTCTTGGTTCCATTGAGGCCCAGTACTGCAACAATGATTCCCTTGATTCCACAAGTTCCCAAAGTGTCCCAATGGTCCCTTCCGTCCATGAGACCCTGTAGGGTCACAATGGTCTCCATGATTCCATAGGGCCTTGCAATGCCACAATGCTCTCCATGGATGCACGGTGCCTCGCAGGATCACAATGGCCCTTTGGCTCCACGAGGCCCTGAAATGCAGCAATGGCCTCTTGGTTCCACAAAGTCCCACTGTTTCACACTGGTCCCTTGGGACCATGCAGCCCAATAGAGCGACAATGATGTTCTTGATTCCATGAGGCCCCACAGTGTCACAGTGCCACAGTTCCCCTTGGATCCATGGTATCCTGCAGGGTCACAATGCTCCTCTTGTTTCCACAAGTTCCTACAGTGCAACAGGTTCCACAAGGGCCTGCAGTGTCACCATGGCCCATTGGTTCCACAATGCCCTGCGGTGTCACAATAGTCTCCATAGGAAGGAAACATGTGAGCCCCAGTGGTGCAGGGGCAGATGAGAGGCAGTCACAAGAGGCCAAGTCTAGCCATACTTGACTGTATAGGCAGATTTTGTCTGGGAGTAACCCTTGGATATAGAGAATTTTAGACACAGAATCCCAATTTTGCCATGTCTATCTAGACAAGAAAGACAGTTCTTTTCCATAGGAATAAAAGCACAGAGCCGCAGTGCTTCACAGTCAGGTGGGAAGTGGTCCTTGTCATGTCAAATTCAATGGGATCTTTCAGACAGACCCCAGGGGTCCAAACCAGGCAGACCTGCTCCATGTTCCATTGACTTCATGGGTGCCCACGCTGTCACAGTGCAATCTTTGATTCCATGAGGTCTTGCAATG
Source organism: Melospiza georgiana (assembly GCF_028018845.1). Lineage (NCBI taxonomy): Eukaryota > Metazoa > Chordata > Aves > Passeriformes > Passerellidae > Melospiza > Melospiza georgiana. Next base: position 9,284,073 of record NW_026652215.1, read on the forward strand.
TCACAATGGCTTCTTGGTTTCATGAGCCCCAACAGAATCACTATGGTCCCTGGGCTCTATGCAGCCCTGCTGTGTCACAATGGCTCCTTGTTTCTGTGTGCCCCACTGTCTGATAATTGACCCTTGCTTCTATAGGGGCCCCTGAGTTGCACAACGGTCTCCTTGATTCCAGGAGGTTCCGTAGTCTCACCATAGTTTTCTTGGATCTCCATTGTCACAACAGACCCTTGGTTCCATGAGGTTCTGTAGTGTCACCATCGTCGCTTTCAGAGGCTGGATGAGATCGGTGTCCTGAGACACCTTGGGATGCTCGGAATGCCCGTGTGGGGCCAGGGCTGGGTCAGGCCTTGGTTTGTGGTGGGACAGAGCCCCGCCCCCCGCCCTGGCCTGGCAGAGCTGTCAGTCAAACAGCAGGGGAGATGTTAACCCCGGTCTGATTAACTGACCTGTCAATCAATCACACACCAGCAGCTGGTGCTACCCTGACTCTGATTGGACAAGAACTGTCAGTCCCACGCCAGGGGTGGGCCCATGAAGGCCCAGGGGGTTAAAACAGAGCACAAGGCCAGCCCATGGTCTGGGTCGTGCCCTCTCTTGGGGTTTCTCTGTTAGTGATGCTGGGACCCAAGGTACCTATGTGAGTGTCTTTCTGTATGTCTTTGGTCTTTCTGTTTGTCCTGGTTCAGATCAAATTTGGGAGAGAACCCCCAAAGGGACTCCTCTAGGAAAGCAGATTCAACTGACACCTCCCCCCAGCCGGTTCTGGAGAAACTACCTCCTTGGAGAAAATTGGAAAAAACCTATTTATTAAACAACAGGGCCTAAACAATATTAAACAATAAAACCTCCTGCTGCCCCAAAAGAGATTACCTGCAACCTCCCTGGGTTGCAGCTTGGCTCAGTCTCTTATCAGTCCCTCTCATGCTGGAAATGCTGCCGCCCAGGCCTGGCCCGGTGGGCAACAGGTGCAAGCTGCCGGTGCTCTTCTGGGTGTTTAGTCCAGAGCAGGTTTAAACAGCTACAAAGAAAAGGAAAAAAAAACCCACAGTCCAGGGAACTTCTTTGCCTCAGTAATCTAAAACAAAGGAGAGCTCTGTCCCACTGTCTGTCCATCCACAGACAACACAGTCCAGGAGCAGGAATGTGAAGTGAGTGCCATATCTGAAAACAAACTGTGCACTTCTTCTCTTCCCTCTTCACTCTCTGGAACAAATCTTAAAGGTGCAGAACTTATTATTCAGCTTAAGTGGAACAAGACAATTGGGGATAAAAGCATCATATAGTCAACCTAGAAAATTCCACCCGTTATCCCCATATCCTCAGTTTACTACTACAACTAATATATATTCTAACTCTACAAACAGGCACATTACACATCCAATATACAGCTATACTCAGAAAATGGTAGGAACATTCAGCAAACAGTGATATTTACACATAGTCCTCACCCAACAATCCGATCTCCCTGAGGTACAAGTCGTGTTCTTCCATCTTGTTGCATTATCCACCATGTGCAACCTGGTCCCTGAGCAAAAACAACTCCATGAATGAGTTTGTCTGTACTTGAGGCAGAATTGATCCACACGGTCTTCCCTAACAAACCTCTGACTTGTACCACTGGGACATTGTCTCCGATTACTCAGTGCAAAGGCTCAGACTGGGCAGGGCCCACTCGATTAGTAGAGCCTCGGGTGTTACTAACCAGGTGGCTTTTGCCAGATGCTGCTCCCAGTCTTTGAAAGATCCCCCATCTAATGCTTTCAATGTGGTTTTTAACATTCCGTTGTACCTCTCTACTTTTCCTGAAGCTGGTGCATGGTAGGGGATATGGTACACCCACTCAATGCCATGTTCCCTAGCCCAGGTGTTGATATTGAGTCTCACTGTCTGACTCAATCCTCTCAGGGGATCCATGTCTCCACAGAACTTGCTTTTCAAGGCCCAGGATGGTGTTCCGGGCTGTAGCATGAGATACAGGGTAGGTTTCCAACCATCCAGTGGTGGCTTCCACCGTGGTCAGTACGTAGCGCTTGCCCTGGCGTGTCTGGGGCAGTGTGATGTAGTCAATCTGCCAGGCCTCCTCATACTTGTACTTGGACCACCGCCCACCATACCACAGGGGCTTCACTCCCTTGGCCTGCTTGATGGCAGCACATGTCTCACAGTCATGGATAACCTGAGAATTACTGTTCATGGTTAAATCCACCCCTCGGTCTCGTGCCCACTTATAGGTGGCATCCCTGCCCTGATGGCCTGAGGCATCATGGGCCCATCGAGCTAGGAATAACTCTCCCTTATGTTCCCAATCTAGGTCTATTTTGGACACCCCTATCTTTGCAGCCTGGTCTACTTGCTCATTGTTTTGGTGTTCCTCATTAGCTGTACTTTTGGGTACATGGGCATCTACATGGCGGACCTTCTCATGCAGTTTCCCTACCCTGGTAGCAATGTCTTTCCACTCATCAGCAGCCCAAATTGGTTTTCCTCTATGCTGCCAGTTAGCTTCTTTCCACCTCTCCAGCCATCGCCACAGAGCATTGGCTACCATCCATGTATCAGTGTAGAGGTAGAGCTTTGGCCACTTTCTCTCAGCAATGTCTGGGGCCAGTTGAACAGCTTCGAGTTCAGCAAGTTGGCTTGATCCACCTTCTCCTTCTGTAGCTTGTGCAACCTGTCGTGTGGGGCTCCATACGGCTGCTTTCCACTTCCGGTTCATCCCTACGATGCGGCACGAACCATCAGTAAAGAGAGTGTATCTTGTATCTTCTGCTGGCAGTTGGTTGTATGGTGGAGCTTCTTCAGCCCATGTCACTTCTTGTTCCCCTTCATCAGTGAGACCAAAGTTTTCACCTTCCGGCCAGTTTGTAATTATTTCCAGAATCCCAGGGCAATTCAGGTTTCCAATACAGGTGCGCTGTGTGATAACAGCAATCCATTTGCTCCATGTAGCACTGGTGGCATGGTGCGTAGAGGGAACTTTTGCATTGAACATCCACCCCAATACTGGTAGTCGAGGTGCCAGAAGGAGTTGTGCTTCAGTGCCTATTACCTCTGAGGCAGCCTGGACTCCTTCATAGGCAGCCAAGATTTCTTTCTCTGTTGGAGTATAGTTGGCTTCAGACCCTCTGTAGCTATGACTCCAAAATCCTAGTGGTTGGCCCCGAGTCTCCCCAGGCACCTTCTGCCAAAGGCTCCAGGACAAGCCATGATTCCCGGCTGCAGAGTAGAAAACATTCTTCACCTCTAGTCCTGTCCTGACTGGGCCAAGGGCTGCTGCATGAGCAATCTCCTGCTTGATCTGTGCAATGGCTTGTTGCTATTCAGGGCCCCAGTGGAAAGTGTTCTTCTTACGAGTGACCAGGTAGAGAGGGCTCACGATCCGACTGAATTCGGGAATGTGCATCCTCCAAAAACCTATGGCGCCTAGGAAAGCTTGTGTCTCCTTCTTATTGGTGGGTGGAGACATTGCTGTGATCTTGTTGATGACATTGGTGGGAATCTGACGCCATCCGTCTCGCCACTTCACTCCCAGAAACTGGATCTCTTGAGCAGCAGGTCCCTTGACTTTGCTCTTCTTGATGGCAAAGCCAGCTTTTAGGAGAATCTGGATGATTGTCTCCCCTTTCTTGAACACCTCTGCTGCTGTCTTCCATGACACAATGATGTCATCAATATATTGCAGATGTTCTGGAGCCTCACCCTTTTCCAGTGCAGTCTGGATCAGTCCATGGCAAATGGTGGGGCTGTGCTTCCACCCCTGGGGCAGTCGGTTCCAGCTGTTCTGCACGCCTCTCCAGGTGAAAGCAAACTGAGGCCTGCATTCTGCTGCCAGGGGAATGGAGAAAAATGCATTGGCAATGTCTATAGTGGCATACCACTTTGCTGCCTTGGACTCCAGCTCGTACTGGAGTTCTAGCATGTCCGGCACAGCAGCGCTCAGGGGTGGAGTCACTTCATTCAATGCACAATAGTCCACTGTCAATCTCCATTCTCCTTCAGATTTATGCACAGGCCAGATGGGACTGTTGAAGGGTGAGTGGGTTTTGCTGACCATCCCTTGGCTCTCCAGCTCTCAGATAATTTTGTGGATGGGGATCACAGCATCTCGATTCATTCGGTACTGTCGGCAGTGCACTGTTGAGGTGGCAATTGGCACTCGTTGCTCTTCCACCTTCAGGAGACCTACTTCAGATGGGCTGTCTGACAGTGAAGGCAAGCTGTTCAACTGCTTGACACCCTCTGTCTCTACAGCAGCTATTCCAAATGCCCATCTGAGTCCCTTCGGGTCTTTGAAATACCCACTTCGGAGGAAGTCTATGCCTAAAATGCATGGGGCCTCTGGGCCAGTCACAATAGAGTGTTTCTTCCACTCATTTCCAGTCAGGCTCACCTCAACTTCCACCAAAGTAAAATCCTGTGATCCCCCTGTCACACCAGCAATAGAAACAGACTCTGTCCCCACATGTCTTGATGGGATTAATGTAAATTGTGACCAGTGTCAACCAAAGCTTTGTATTCTTGTGGTTCAGATATGCCAGGCCAACGAATCCACACAGTCCAAAAATCACGGTTTTCCCCAGCCTCTACTTGGCTAGAGGCAGGGCCCCTCTAAGCCTGGTTATCCTTCTTTCCCTGGGCATATGTCTTGGAGGTTCCTTCAAGGGGATCAAAAATACTGTCATTATCATCACGTTCGAAGCATTGTGACAATGATTCTCACTGACACACAGAGTCTCGTCTGGGAAAAAAGATGGAGAAAGTATCTTTCAGAGTTGTGAAATAGATATCAAGGTGGGCCAAACGCAAATCTCACAGAAGCACAGTTAGCAGGAGATCCTCCGGATGACAACCCAGGGGAAAAAGCAGTGCGGCTTCCACGAAGAGTGTTAAGTGACATCAAAGAAGCAGCGCGAATGGCAATCATGCAGATTACGCCAACAGGAGCTCCGGATGTTCCGTTCTCTTGCATCAGGCAAGGTCCCGCAGAACCATTCATGTCATTCATCGATCGACTCACGCAAGCCGTGGATCGACAGCTGACGATTGAAGAAGCGAAGAGGCCTCTCTTGGAGAACTTAGCTTTTGGCAATGCCAACCTGGATTGTCAACGGGTCATTAGCGCCATGCCAGGATGGCCATCCTTGGCAGAGATGGTGGAGGCATGCAGCAAGGTGGGGACACCTCAGCATGTCGCAGCGATTGTGAAGAACGAATTAAGAGAGGAATGGGAAGAACAGTTAAAGGGACATTCAGAAAGGCAATCAGAGGACAAGACATTGGAGAAGATGCTCGAAAAAATACTCCATCAACAGGACGAGAACATCAACAAAGTTCTTGCGACAATGCAGAAAAAGAGCAATCCCCCAGGAGGACAGTGCTACAAATGTGGGGAGTTTGGGCACATGAAAAGGAGTTGTCCACGAACACATACACCAGCGCCAGCACAAAAGGTGGAAAGTCCAATTTGTGCGCGGTGCGGGAGAGGAAGACACTCTGTAAAAGAATGTTACTCCCAGACAGACGTGGAAGGAAATCCGTTACCGCATCCAGGAAACGGAAGACTCAGCGCGGGAAATCGCCGGCACGCTCAGACACAAGTACTGGCGGTGTCACAAGAGCAGACAGGGCAATCAGCAGTGAGGGACAAGCAGATGCCCTCAGCAAAACCCTCAGTCGATTCCACAGTGACCCAGACCTCCTCCCACCAGGGGCACAGTGTGCATTGGCAGCTTCAAAACTAGTATGCTTTCTAGATGAAAGTCATGTGGAGATACCAACGGGTATCCGCGGGGCCTCATATAAAAAACAAGATTTCTTGATAGTTGGGCAAGATAAATGCAGTATTCTTTGACTCATTGTTTATCCAACGGTTGTCTCAGCAGACAAAAATACAGAATTGACAGTTTTGGCAAGAGCACTTCGTCCACCATTGACTGTACCGGAAAATACTGTGGTTGCAAGAGCTTTCGCATTGCCGCCACACTCAGTTGGAGAGGTCATGTCAATCTTCGACGAAGAAGGTTTCCCTATGAAAGAACATGTTGAAGTACATACAACATGGGTGAAGCACATAGGTCAAGACCGACCCACACTCACATGCCAATTGACATGTGGGGACAGGACAATAGCAATCAGAGGTATGCTCGACACAGGGGTGGATGTAACGGTAATATCGTACATCTTTTGGCCACGCAGTTGGAGCTTGGTCGCACCATTGGGTTCTCTCTCAGGCATAGGGGGAGCATCTCTGTGTCTGCAAAGTGAGAATTCTGTCGTTGTCACGGGACCAGGAGACAAGACGTCGATCATTCGTCCTTTTGTCGTCCAAAAGCCGATCACAGTCTGGGGTCTGGTCCTTTTGGCACAATGGGGGGCGAAGATCGAAGTGGATTTTTAGTAGGGGTCACTGCGGCACTCGCCACATTGAAGTTGACATGGAAAACAGATGATCCAGTTTGGGTGGATCAGTGGCCCCTTGAGCGGAGAAAATTGAGTGCTTTGAAAGACCTGGTCCAAGAACAATTGCAGAAGGGACACATCAGGCCAACAGACAGCCCTTGGAATTCTCCAGTGTTTGTCATCAAGAAAAAGCTATCGGGCAAATGGAGGTTGTTACATGATCTCAGGAAGATCAACAAAGTCATAGAAGACATGGGACCACTTCAGCTGGGACTTCCATCTGTCTCAATGATTCCCAGAGAATGGCAGCTTGTGGTCATTGACCTCAAGGATTGTTTTTTCAGTATTCCACCCCATCCTTTTCAGTTCCCAGTATCAACAAGGAAACGCCTCTGCAGCAGTACCATTGGGTCGGTCTTCCACAAGGCCTCAAAAATTCTCCGACGATCTGTCAATGGTACGTGGCACGAGCTTTGGCACCAGCGCGAAAGAAATTTCCGAAGGTGAAGATCATTCATTACATGGATGATTTGCTCAATGCAGCGTCAACACGACAGGAGCTGCAAGAAGCTTGTGACTGTGTGATTGGAGAGGTGCAAAAGGCAGGTCTGGAAATCAGCATTTCAAAGATTCAGGAGGTTGCACCTTGGAAATATCTAGGGTGGAAAATTTCAGAGAGAACAATAAAACCTCAAAAAATGGAGATCAGCACTAAGATCAGAAATTTGCATGATTTGCAACAGCTTTTGGGAGAAATCAACTGGATGAGGCCAGTTTTGGGAATCACAAACAGCGACATTCCAGCATTGCTCGATCTTTTGAGAGGAGACACAGACATTCGATCTCCCAGAACAGTCACGCCAGAAGCGAAAAAGGAGTTGGAGAAAGTCACGGACACGATACAGAAAAGGCAGGCACATCAATTTGTTCCAATGTTGCCTTTTCAGTTGGCAGTGCTGGGGAAGAAAACACAGTTCCATGGCTTGATCTTCCAATGGGATGAATCACAAAAGGACTCTTTGATAATCATAGAGTGGATTTTCCTACCACACAGGCCCGCAAAAACAATTCTCACAGATTTGGAGATGGCAGCACAAATCGTCATAAAGGTGAGAACAAGGTTGCTGAGAATGGCAGGAAGAGAATTCTCAGTCATCAGATTACCTCTGAAGCGAGACTATTTCGATTGGGCAATGCAACAGTCGAAAGACCTGTTAATCGCATTGTTAGTGTTCCCAGGAACTTGCACAGTCCACTTTCCACAACATAGAATACTGCAATCGCAAATATGTTACTGAGCAAAACCAAGAATAAGTGAAGAACCTTTGGATGGGATCACAGTGTTCACGGATGGCTCAGGGAAGACACACAAGTCAGTGATCACGTGGAGAGACTCAACAACAGGGGATTGGGAATCAGATGTGAGGATGGTTCAGGGCTCTCCACAAATTGTGGAGTTGGCAGCCGTTGTCCAAGCATTTCAGTTGTTCAAACAACCTCTCAATCTGGTGACAGATTCCGCATATGTTGCGGGTGTGGTCAAGAGATTGGAGGGTTCGCTCTTGAAAGAAGTCAGTAATGAGCTTTTATACTCATATCTGACGAGCTTGAAAATACTGATAGAGAGCAGGGAAAGAGAATATTTTATCACACACATTAGAGCGCACACAACACTTCCGGGGTTTTTAGAGGAAGGGAATGCTCGGGCGGACAGGTTGACAATGCCCATTTTGCAAACACTGCTGGACATTTTTGAGCAGGCAAGATTAAGTCATGCGTTCTTTCATCAGAATGCGCAAGCACTGATGGAGTCCTTTCGTCTCACAAAGAGTCAGGCGAGGGAGATCATTAGTGCTTGTCCAGACTGTCAGCTTGTGCAGCCACCTTCTTCTACCAGAGCAATCAATCCGCGGGGACTGCAAAGTCTTCAATTGTGGCAAGCTGATGTCACGAAGTATCCATCCTTTGGGAGGCTCAAAAATGTTCATGTTTCTGTAGATACATTTTCAGGTGCAGTCTTTGCTTCAGCACATGTGGGGGAAACAGCAGACCATGCTTGTCGACATTTTCTGCAAGCATTCGCATAATTAGGTGTGCCTCAGGAGATAAAAACAGATAATGGTCCAACGTATACAGGCAGGGTGCTTGACAGATTCCTGGAAAGATGGGGTGTCAAACACACGTTTGGTATTCCACATTCGCCCACAGGTCAGGCGATCATTGAAAGAACACATCACACCCTGAAATCCCTTCTGGACAGACAAAGAAGGGGTGAGCCAGAGGCAACACCTCACATGAAATTAAATAAGGCACTGTATGTGTTGAATTTCCTAAATAGCTCATCCTCAGAACCCAATCCACCAATCGTGAGACATTTTCTAAACAGCACACAGGCAAAGCTAAGGGAAAATCCTTTAGTTTTGATCAGAAACACAGAGACAGGACAAATAGAGGGTCCTTTCAAACTAATAACTTGGGGCAAGGGTTTTGCTTGTGTTTCCACAGATTGAGGTCTGAAGTGGGTGTCGGCACGACACGTGAAGCCATTTCAAATGCGAGAACACGAGAACGCTGATCCGAGAAACAAAGAGACGAGTACTCAGACAGAAGCTGAGACTCAGACTGCAAAGAGCGATTCAGAAGAGAAATAAAAGGAAACTAAGGACTTTGGGGAATTTTCCGCTAGGGTCTTGAATGAAAAACAAAACAATGATTTCACACAAAAGTGAAGTAATGAGTTTCATGATGCTTATGTGCATCATTTTTCATTCATTGCAGTAAGCAGTGGTAGAATTCTTTGACATCTCTCCCATTTGGAGAGGAATTTTAAAGGTAGGGTTCTATGTTTTGATAGTTCTCCTAGTCCTCATACTTGTGATCCCATGCATATTTCCATGTTTAAAACGTGCCATGAATCAGATAGCAAAAGAGGTTTTCTTGGTGCAAACAGAAGGGGGAGATGTGGGATCTCAGCACCTCAGGACTGATTTGCAGAGTGACCGAGACCACCCTTGGGGGGCTCGGAGGTCCTGGAATGTTGCCAGAAGTGTCTGGTGGCTGGACTTTGATCCTACATGGGAGACGACACCTGTTTGAGGATGGGAGGATTTCACTGGGGTAAATGGTGAAGGGATAAGTTAATTAGAATGTGAAACACAGGGTTTAAGATTTCTGTACAGGGGGGTCTAAAGAAGTAAGATGGAGGAATTGGGGCGTGTCCTGTCCTTCTTCTTCTTCTTCTTGGCCTCCATCTTCTGTGGTGATGTTGGCACTTTGGGATTGGTTATTACTAAAAGTCCACTGGTCAATAAGGGTAAAAGGTATTGGGGATAATTGATAAATATTGTATACGTAATCTTGAGTATAAAGATAGGTGACCGCCCCGGGGCGCTCAGTGTGCTCATGGCTGACTTGCTGCACAGACCTCTGTTGGGCCGAGAGAAAATCTTTTAGATAAATTGCAAACCATGTGAGGTGTAATTGGAATGATGCTTGTAGGAGGGTCATAGTGGTTCTGCCTGATTTTCCTACTGTCTCTCAGATGGCGGAGGACTGTGCGGACATCATCCCCTCGGTTGGAAGTTGGCTGCCTTGGCTGCCGCTGTGTAGCCAGTCTGGGCAGCACCACAGGGCAGGCGGCCACAGCAGGGGACTGCGCAGGCTGGAAAGAAGCAGAGGAAGAAAGCACAGAAGTTCAGATTTCCCATGTTCTTATGTGGTCAGTGTGGTAGGCTGAATCACATGTCCAATATCTGCAAGGCGACTGTTCATGTTAATGGCCAAGCTTTACCGTGCTCGGGAAACATGAAGCGGAGCGCGCAGCATGGACGTGCCCAGACACAAGCTTCTCTCCAGACCCTGGAGGTGATAGAGGTCTTCTTTGCCGGCTTGCAGCCAGCACCCGCGGATCAGCAGGTGTGGATGTCTGCACCACAGCAACAGTTGTCTTAGAATCTTGTAAAATACACAAGGTTCCCCTGGATGCCTTTGATCCCTGGGGTGGGGGCATGAGTGCTCTCCTGATGGGGAGATCTAGTGCCACCCTTCAGGGCATCATTGTGCACCTGGGGCTCATTGATGCAGATTTCACAGGGCAGATTTGTGCCATGGTCTCCACACCCACCCCCTCCCGTCACGATCCCAAAAGAGACGCAACTTGCTCAACTTGTGCCTTTTAAGTCTTCTGTTCGCAGGACAGCTGACCGGATGCGTGTAGCTGGTGGCTTTGGATCCACTGGGCTGCCTCAAGTTCGCTGGACTGCTGTCCTGACCAAGGACTATCCCGAGATGCTGTGTACCCTGTCTGTTCCTGGTGCGACGCCATCGGAAATCCACCTCCATGCGCTTCTCGACAGCGGTGCTGACGTCATGGTTCTCTCCCTTGCTGCCTGGCCCGGAGAGTGGCCCCTGGATCCGATGGGGATGTCTGAAGCAGGTCTGGGAGGGACGGCGCAATGCTCCGTGAGCCTGTGGCCCATGCTGCTTGCGAACCCAGAGGGACAGACAGCCTGGGTTAGGCCTCATGTTACTTCAACTCCTCCCAACCTCTGGGGGAGGGATCTTCTTCTGTCTGGAGGTGCACATCGGGACGGATTTTTGATGGGGGCCACTGCAGTGAAGGGCACAGAGTGTCTTACTCCTCCTATTCGGTGTCTGGTGCACAAATCTGTCTGGGAGAAGCAGTGGCTTCTCCCTCAAGACAAATTGGTCACCCTTCAGAACCTGGTGCAGCAGCACTTGGATCAGGGTGAAGCTGGCAGGGGGGCTTTGTACAAACCAAGAACCAGACAGGGCTGCTGTAGAACATGCCTCGAGCTGCTTTAATTTTCAGCATCAGTCTCATTACATGGTTATGACAATGGGAAGATGCCAGCAGCTCACATTCCAGGCAGCAGACCAGGAACTTAATGGTACAACTTACTTTATAAGTTTCTTGACCAATCACACAAAGCAAAAGCACATTGACAGCAGTTCTAGCCAATCACCATAAGCACACGTACCTTTGGTTAAAACAATGCTTTCTTATTTTGAATACAATACCTGCTTGTAAGCCTTAAAACACAATGCACAGAGCTCCATTATTAAGCTTTAATCTTCCTAATATCTTGCTAGATAAACTTTCCGTAGCTTACAGAGCTATTCTAGACAAGTGTTAATACACAGACCATTGTTCTAGTTGCCCTTGCTTTTCTACAGTTTAAATAATTTTTCTGCTGACCTATCTCATGGCTGCTGCATAGCTCTGCTCACAGTTCTGCTGTGTCTGAGGCCTGCATCTTGAAACTTTCCCAAAATCCTCTAATTTTGTGGATTCCCACACAGGGTCATCTGGAGTCTTCTACCAGTCTCTGGAACACTCCTGGCTTCTGCATCAAAAATAAATCTGGGAAGTGGAGGTTGTTGCAAGACCTCCGAAAGGTTAATGCCAGATGGAAAGCATGGGGACATTGCAGGTGAGCATACCATTGCCTACCATACTTCCACAAGACTGGTCGGTCCTCTTTGTGGATCTGAAGGATTGTTTCTTTACGACTCCTTTGCATCCCGATGACAGACTGAAGTTTGCCTTCTCAGTGCCAGCGATTATCGAGGCTGAACCCGCACAGAGATATCCATCGAGGACGTTGCCCGAGGCATGCAGAATTCTCCTGCCTTGTCTGGAGTTCACAAGCAGTTTCCTGATGCATGTCTGTATCATTATATGGACAACATTCTGGTGGGTATGCCCACCCAGGATGAGCTGCTGAGGATTCAGCCTCGGTTGCTCGATGCTTTGCATGCTCATGGACTGCAGGTGGCTCAAGAAAAGGTTCAACAACAACCACCTTGGAAGTTCTTGGGGGTCAAAATTCTGGAAGGGATGATCTGTCACCAGGAGGTGCAATTTGTGCATTCTCTGAAGACACTGAATGATGCTCAGAAATTGGTAGGTGTCATCACTTGGTTATGTTCGTACATGGGGCTAACCGATGCACAGGCATCTCTTCTGTATGATTTGTTGAAATGAGACTCTGATCTAAAGTCACCTCGCATACTGACCCCTGAGGCATGTAAGGCGTTGCAGGTGGTTCAGCAAGCTGTTTCGGCTTGCCAAGTTTATCGCATTGATCCCTCTGTTGATGTCACTGTGTTCATCACCACTCCAGATTCGCATCCCACGAGCATTATTGGCCAATGGAGTGACAAATGGTCCCATTCCTCGCACATGTTGGAATCAGTTTTCCTGCCCCATCAGCCGCAGAAGACGGCAACTGCATTGTTTGAGCTGATTGCTCGCTGGATAATCAAATGCCGGCAACGGAGTTTGCAATTGATGGGTGCGGATCCTGCAAAGACCATACTCCTGGTGCAACAGGAGGATTTTGACTGGAGCTTTGCAAACAGTGTGTCCCTGCAGAGCGCTCTGGAAAATTTTTCAGGGCAGATCATTTGTCATCTGCCCAGTCATAGGCTACTGCATATGGTGAAATTCACACAAATCTCTTTTCGGCCCAAAAAATACCCAGGAACCTGTGCAAGGACCCGCCGTCTTCACTGATGGTTCAGGGAGAACAGGAAACGCCATTGTTACTTGGAGAGACCAATCAGAGTGGCAGGTTCTGGAAGCTCATGAGGTTGATTTTCCCAGGAACCTTTCAATCTGGTCATGGATTCCGCCTATGTGGCCAATACCGCACAGAGTTTGGGTCATTCCGTTTTGAAGGAGGTCAGTAATCCTGCCTTGTTTCGGGGTCATCCATTCCATGTTCTGCATGTGAGGAGTCACACCAATTTGCCGGGCTTTATAGTGGAAGGTAATGCGAGGGCTGACAAGTTGGCTAACCCAGCGTGGGTAGCGCCTCAGCCTGATACACTCGCGCAGACCGAGGCATTGCATGGGTTTTTCCACCAAAACGCACATACCCTGCAGAAGCAGTTTCAGCTGACGCCAACTGAGGCTCGTGACATTGTTGAGTCATGTGATGAATGCCATGCACTTGCTTCACCTTTGCCGACTGGGGTAAATCCCAGAGGCCTTAGGGCCTTGGAGCTTTGGCAGACCGATGTCACCCAGATTGCCGAGTTTGGCCGGCTTAAGTATGTGCATGTCAAAGTGGACATGTTCTCCTCTGTGATGTGGGCTTTGGCTCACACTGGGGAGAAGGCACGTGACATCCTTGCCCACTGGAGGCAGGACATCGTTCTGGGCATACCTTCTGCTGTGAAAACCGACAATGCTCCTGCTTACACATCGCAAAAGTTGCGGCAGTTCCTGCAGTTGTGGGGTGTCTCGCACAAGTTTGGTATCCCTCATTCTCCAACTGGTCAAGCATGGTACTCTGGAGCAGGTTCTTCAAAAACAAAAACAGGGAATGCAGGGTGAAACCACGCACAGTCGGCTGGCAAAAGCTTTGTGCACAATCAGTCATCTCACTGTGCCGCAGAACTCAAATAACCTTGTCATTTTGAATCACCATCTCTCATTGCAGGCGGCAGACGAGGCACATCAGCCTTGAGTGAAGGTACAGGTGCAGAATTTAGTCACCAAACAGTGGGAAGGTCCTTATGACCTTATCGCTTCCGGGCGCGGGTATGCTTGTGTATCCACACACACTGGGGTACGCTGAGTACCTTTGAAGTGTGTTCACCCTGACCTGCAACCGCAGAGACAGAATCCAGCTGATGAGCAAGATGGAAACCGTGACCATCCTGGAAGGCATCAAGCGGGGGAATCATTGAGTGATGATTCGGATGCAGATGATGAGAGTGATCACTCTGATGATTCCTCACCAAGTGGACACTGAACAGTGTTCATGTTTTCTTTATCATATTGTTCATTTTCTTTTTTTTTTTTTTTTTTAAAGGAAAACAGTGAGATGTTGCCCTGGTTTTTTAAGATTTTCTAAGCCTTCTGATGTTGACATTCTTGTAGTGAACTTTCTCACACACTTTCTCTAAATAACTCATTGTTTTGCATTCCTTTATGGAGGAGGAGACAGTTGATGGACGGTTGGTTTGTCCAGTGTCATTGGAGAGGTGTCACTGTCACCCTCCAATCCACTGTCACTTTTGGAAAACTGTAAATGTTGGAATCAGAAAATAAACTTCCCCTTTTTTCTTCACCTTGAGAACAACGATGTGAGCTTGTGTTCTTTTGTGTCCTGTAATGACACTCCTGGGCCAGCGACTCCCTCTGAGTGGGGCCACTCCCAGCCGGGAACTCTCCCGTTTGCTGCACTCGGGGATCCTGAACAACGACAGAGCCTGGGCCGATCCCCCCACTCCTCCAAGCTCTGCCCTTCACCCCCTGGGGAGATGCCAAAGGAGAACACAGGGAGCATTCCCTTCCCTCAGGGGAATTTCTCCCAGGTGCCTTGCACTGACTCTTTGTGTCTATGTGCACACAGGAGTGCCTGTGATAGGGAAATGTGGCAGAAATGCTGCTCTCTGAGGGGTGGGAGTGCCTTGGATAGCTGAATCAGTCAGGCGTGTAGGTAAGGTTAAGTCACAAGGTCTAAGTGAAGTTAAATGCTGCTAAACAGCATTTAACTTAAATTATAACCTATGACTTAGCAATTTAAAAGAGGACTAACACTTAACAATATTTAACTTAGCTTATAACTTATATTAAACTTAAAACTTAGCAAAAAAACAACTCTTAGCAGCATTTAACTTCACTTAGACACTTGACAGCCTCATGGAACCAAGGGGCCATTGTGACACTGAGAGGACTCATGAAATCATGGAGATCATTGTGACACTATGAGGCCCCATGGAATAAGCAAAGCATTGTGACACAGCAGGGCTTCACGGAACCTCGAGGCCATGGTGACATTGTGGAACTCCATTGAACCAAGGGTTCATTGTGACACTGCAGGCCTGCATGGAACCAAAGCTCCAGGGTGACAGAGAGTGGCCTCCTGTCATCAATGGTCCATTGTGACACAGTGGAACCAAAGAGACCATTGTGACACTGCAAACCCCCAGAGTCCAAAGGTCCATTGTGACATTGCAAGGCTCATGGATAAGAAGAGTCACATGACATTGTGGGACCTGGGGAACCACGGAGACCATTGTGACACTGCAAGGCCTGATGGAATCAGTGGAACCATTGTGACACTGTGGGGCCTTCTGGAACCTACGGGCCATTGTGACACTGAGGGACTCCATTGAACCAAGGGTCTATTGTGACACTGCAGGTCTTCTTGTAATCAAGGGACCATTGTGACACTGCTGGACCCCATAGAAACAAGGCACCATTATGGCACTGTGGGGCCTCATAGATCCAAGGCATCATTGTGACAGTGTGGGGCCCCATAAAACCAAAGGAACAAAGAACAGGTCTGGTTGGTTTGGCCTCCCAGGGGCCACCTGACGGGTCCAGCTGACCCTGGCATGTTGAGGATCTCTTCTCATCTGCTGCTGAAGCACAGGGACTCCATGCTTTCCTTCCTATGGAAAAGAACTCTCCTTCTCCTCCAGGAACGCATGGTCAGATTTGGGATTTCTCCTCCGAATTTCCTTATACCCAGGGATTGTTCCCATAGGAATATTGCCAATACAAATCTGGCTGCAGTGGTTTCACAAGGGTCACTTCCCATCTGTCCCCAAAACATTGGGGAAATCTCTGTGCTTTCCTTCCTATGGGAAAGGACTGTCCTGCTTCTCCAGGTGTCCATGGCTGAGATTGTGTTTTCACCTCCAAAATTCCCTAAATCCAAAGACTGCTCCCAGACAAAATCTACCATTCCTGACAAGTCTGGCTGGCCTTGGCCAAGTGAGGCTCTCACCAGCCTTCCAAACACTGGGGCTCTGTGCTTTCCTTCCTATGGAAAAGAACTGCTGTTCTCTTTCAGGCGCCCATGGCCAGAACTGGGGTTCCACCTCCAACATTGCCTGTTGTGACAGACTGGAGGGAGATTTTTGGCTCAAAATATTTCATGTGTGAGGGAGGAAGGGGCAGGTCCAGCCTGTCCCTGCCCTGTAAGACCAGTCCCCCCAGAGCCTCTATCCCAGCCCAGCAGTGTCTGCCAGTCCCTGGCACAGCACAGGCAATGCTCCACAGCCACCTCTGCAGCCCCAGCCCAGCTCCTGAGGGACCAAATGAGCCCAAGGCCCATCTGGAGGAAGGGCCCAGGAAGACCAAGTGGTATTGAAGACTGACCACATGGCAAGCACACATCTTGACCCTACCTCCTCTTGGAATTCCCACCTGAACAGTGCTGGAATCCAGGAGTTGGTAACTGTGTGTGTGCTTCTCTGCATCTTTTTGCCTTGCTCTCTTTCTGTGTCTTCTTCCGTTTCTGAACTCCTGCAAATTTTGATCAATATGAAATGGAACAGGCTTAGAATTTGTGAAGTTGAATGGCTCAAGTCAATGCTTTGAGAAGTGTTTTATGTTGACTTAATGTCTGTTGTGATTTGAGATGAGAAGAATTTTAAAAGGTAAAACTTTTTCGTGTAAGTGACAATCTGTTAAACCACTGAGATACTGAACACGTCTCTGTGAAACACAAATGTTAAAGATGAAAAAGTCCAGGAACCTCCTCTTTCTTTTCCAGTCAAAAAAGAAGCAGTAGGCCCTGGCCCTGGCCCCCATCTCAACCAAACCAAACCAAACCAAACCAAACCAAACCAAACCAAACCAAGCAACCCTGCCATGGGCTGAGCTCCTTCTGCCCTCCCCTGGCTGCCCCTCTCCACATTGGCCCCATTCTAACCAAACCAAACCCCAACAACTACCAAACAGGAAAACAAGAGGCTACAAAACCCCAACCAGAACAAAGCAAGACACAGCCATTGAAATCTTACCAAGTCCCCTCCCCCCAACACAACTAAAACAAAAACCCCCTACAACCTACAACCCATACAAAATAACCTTACAACTAAAAACTTAAACATAAAAAAAGCCAAAAACCAACCATAAAACCAATCCTAACACAACCCAACCACAAATTCCACCACAAGTTACCGGCAGGTCAGGTGTTAGTCCTTTCTATGCTTCAATCCTCTTTCAAGTAAAAGAAAAAAAAAAAACCAACAAAATGCATGCATGTTAAAAAAACAATAAAAAATCATCCAAGTCAGTAATGAAGAAATGAAATCCCAAATAAAAAAGAAGGAAAAATACCTTAATCATAAAACTAAAATCCTTTTATAACTATAAAGAAAAACAACTTTTTTTTATAGTACAAAAAACCATTAAAAAATTAATATCAAACAGAAACCTGCATGCTAAAATTAAACAAATGTTAAAATAGCAGTACTTCCATAGTACATTTAAACAGGGGAAAAAAAAAAAAAAAAGTAGTCCAGTATCCCCAAGAGAAGATCTCTATTTGCAGAGATAAAAATAATTTAAAAAGTAAAAAATAAAAACTTTTACACTTAAAGAACTCATCTTTAAAAAAATACCCCATAAGTCAGCATGGCCCATCTATAAGCTCTAAAAAGGCTTGTAGCAAGAAAAACTTCACAATAAAAGAGTTCCTCAGACAAATGTTATCCATGTCAGAATTAAGAATCAAAAAAAAAAAAATTTTCTTCTTGTAAAAAAATCTCCATAACATTTACAAGAAAAACTTCTCTCCCAAAGTAAATTTAAAAAAGACTATTCTAGAAATAGTAAATACCTAGAAATTTTAAGTTTACTTTACATTGGCAGTAAAAAGAAAACTTTATAAAGAATAAAGAAAAACCAGTGTTCTAAAGAATTTATTTAAATTTTTACTATTTTTTTCTTTTTGAATTTACTTTTAATAAAAATTTCTTGATAGCCTTTTAAAATGTTAGGCCTACTTTACCTTTCTCCTAATTCTATCTCAAAACAAAATAAATACATAAATAACAAACTGACACTAAAACCCATTACACTCATCAATACATTAATTAAGAAATCTCAAGATTAGAAAAATGTTAAATTAACCAAACGAAAACCACTACAATGTCATAATAAACCATTTGCCAAATTTTATCTGATTGTTTAAAGTTCTCAGTAAAGGCTGTTTTTTTGTTTTGAGCCCCTGAGAATCTCTTGCTGGTATTTCTCCAGTGAGTTTAACTCAGAGGAGACAAGCAATTGTTATTCCTCTAAAATGTCTCTTTGAGTGAGCTTTTTGGGGGGAGTCAGAGCTTGTGGGTCCTGCTTGGCCCAGCCCAGGCAGGGCTTTCCCAGCCCCATTCCACACTCCATTTCCCAGCTGGAGCCGCTGCTGCCTCTGAGTTGTGCTGCCCCAGCCCCAGGGACGCTCTCCTTGTCTGCCCATTCCCCCACAGTCTCTGCGCAGGGATGGCCTCAGTGGGGGCTGCTGACATCCTCAGCACCTTGGAGGCTGCTGCTGAATTTTCCTGCTCCAGAGGCTTGTTCAGCCTTCAGCTCTTCAGTGCAGGAATTCAGTGTCCCAGGGCTCAGTAACTTTCAGAACACCTTAACAAGCCAAGCCTCTGGGAATAATTTGATTTCAGTTTCTAAAAAATTTGTAGTTAAGTAGATCTCAGTAGTATATTTCAAGCAAACTCATAATATTTAAAAAGACAGTGAGAAAATATTTTTTAGATCTGGTTTAGAGTTTTTTCCTGTTAATTTATTGAAACGTGCTATCTCCAGCTGACACTGAATCCAAGTACCTCCTCATGCAGTTTGAATAGATATGAAAATCAAGACCCTTCATGGCTGACAATCAATCAGACTCTGTCCCTACCCCCACCCCACCATTTCCTCCATCCAAGCCCTGGCCCTCAGAGTAGCCTTGTGCAAATCTGAGCTCCCTCCAGCCCAGGCGGCACCTGCAGCTTTCAGCTCCTTGGCTCCAACTCCCACCTGCTTTCCTTGGAGAAGGAGCTGCCTGAGACACAGAGGGATGTTCACTTCTTGTCAGCCAACAAAGCCAAGGGAAGGCACAGCTCCATCAAATGCAAAAGTCAGTCTTGTCCCTGGATCTACCCCGCACCTGATCCCCACAGCCTCTCCTGTTTCCTTCATTCCTCCTTTGCCAGGGACTTTCTGGGACAAGCAAGTTCTGCTCTGGCTGTGGAGGAGGGTGGAAGTGCCACCACTGGAGTGGGAAGCACAGCTCATCAGGGTTTCTGTCCTTTGGGGGTCAGGAACAGATGAGACTCAGAGGCACGGAAAGATTCTCTTCATGGCCAACGGACCACAGTTGAACAGGACACAATTTAATAACAATCACGCTCTTCCCTGAGCTATGTGCAATGTCCCAGCAGCGTCTGATGAGTCCACCATTCACACGTTATTTCCATACTAAAATAATTTTATAGAAATATGGTTCTGTGATAGATATAAGCACAATTAAGTTCTTGTATCAGGATGCTTGTTCTGTAGTGGGGACAAAATAGCTCAAACAATTCCTGATTTGGAAAGCTGTCAGTGGTGGATGGAGTTGGGAGGTCAGGCTGCTCTTGGTGGTGAGAAAAAGCTGAAAGCAGCCTGACTCATTTCATCTCCTCCTGTCCTGGCTGATCTGCCCTCTTTCCCCTTCCACCCATTGGCTTTTGTCTCCCCCCAGCCCCCTGTCAAGAGCCTGGCTCTGTGTTCTCCATCCCCTCCTGGATGGCACTGCCAGGCTGGGATGAGGAGCCCCTCAGCCTTCCCTGCTCAGGGCTGGACAAGCCCAGGTTCTTCAGCCTCTGCTCACAGCCCAAGGGCTAAAGCCCCACCTTGGAGGCCCTTCCCAGACCCTGCTCCAGCTGCCAGACATCTTTCCTGCCCTGGCCAACCCAATCCAGGCCCCAGTGACCTGGATAACCCACATCCTTGATGTCCTGGTCACACAGCCCTGGCCCCTTGTCCCCATGTCAGGCTCTGGGGTGGATCCTGTAGAACATCCTTTGGTGGAGGCTGTGGCTCCAGGTGGGCCAGGGGCATCCTGGGGGACAGGGACCCTGCTGGGCATGAACAGCATTGGACTTGTTGGGAGAAACTGTGAGGGGGAGCTGGGGCAGAGTGACCAACCCAGTGACCTGACACAGCCCTGCTGGGATGTCACACAGCCCCTCTGGGATGTCACAGCCTGCTCTGAGATGTCACAGCCCCTCCTCTAATGTCACACAACTGGTCTCTGATGTCACAGCCAACTCTGTGATGTAATATTCAGCTCTGTGATGCCAGATCTCTGCTGTGTGATATCAAAGCCTGCTCTGTGATGTCACAGAGGCAGTCTATCATGTCATAATTCTCGATAATCTCACATGACCCACTCTGTGATGTCATAGCCCACTCTGTCACCTCATGTTACAAGATCATAAATTGTCTCCACCAGCTGAGCTGACACCTGGAGCTTGTTCTCCAAAACCCCAGGCCTATGGAGGCCACACAATGCCCATTGTGTGAGAAGGGGAACTGGAAGTTCACCAGCGTCAGTGTCCTGCCAGCTCAGCCAGGCCCACTGGAACATTGGGGTCCACGACCACCAGGGACCACCAGAGAGACCCCAAGACAGAACAACACATGGGTGAAGGGGAGGGGAAATATGTGAATGATTTTGGGGAAACCATTATCATATTTATGTTTAGTCTGGGAAAATCAATGAATATGTATGCAATATACAGAATATAAACAGAAACTTTCCTTTACTCAGCCTGCAGGGCTTTGGGATGAGCTGTCCCCGTGCATCCCCCGGAATAAATAATGCTGCTTTTTAATGCTGCATTGGTGTTAAGGAGTTTTCTATTTTACTGAATTTTTGGTAATACTCCCACTGCCAAGGAAAGCTCTGTCTGCTGCTGTTCACAAACACAGAAGGGCTGGTGGCAGATGTTGGGCTCAGAGGTCGCCTGGGGCACAGTGACCATGAAATAATTAAGTTTTCAATGTTCTGGGAAAGAAGGAGGGGCAGCAACAAAACTTCTGCACTGGAATTAGGAAGGGCAGACTTTGGCCTGTTTTGGATGCTGATTTTGGGAGTACTGAATCAGGTCCTGATTTTTTGAAGGAAAACATCCCTTAAAAACAAAGGGGTCCAGGAAGGATGGACATATTTCAAGGAAGTAATCTTAAGGGGGAAGGAGCAGCCTGTCCTAGTGTGGCAAAAGATGAGCTAGTGCGGAAAATGACTGGCCTGGCTGGCCATGGAGATTTTGTGGGAACTCAAGGGTAACAAGAAGTGCATCAGCTTTGGACAGAAGGTCAAGCAGCTTAGGAAATGTTTAAGAATGTTGTGAAGTCGTGCGGAAAAAAAGTCAAGGGGTGAAAGCTCAATTAGAGTTTAACCTGACCACTTCTGTGAAAAAAATAGACAAGGTTTCCACAATTAAATTAATAGCAAAACATGGGATAAGGAGAACCTCTACTTTTTATTGGATGCAGTGGGGAATATAGAAACTAAAGATAAGGAGAAGGCAGAGCTTCTTAACATCTTGTTTCTCTCAATTTTTGATATTAGGGCAGGCTGTCCTCAGGACAAGTGCTCTGCTGAGCTGGTAGATGGGACAGGGAGCAGAACAGCCCCCTGTAATCCAGGAGGGAGCAGCTGGTGACCTGCTGAGCAACTCAGATGCTCACAGGTGTCTCTGGGAGCAGATGGGATCCATCGTAGGGGGATGTAGGAGCTGTGGATGAGCTCCCCAAGCTGCTCTCCATCATTTACCATCAGTGCTGGCTCAGCAGGGAGGGCCCAGAGGACTGGAGGTGCCAATGTGAGCCCATCCCCAAGAGGGGCTGGAAGGAGGAGCTGGGGAACTCCAGGCCTGTCAGCCTGACCTGGGTGCCCGGCAAGGTTATGGAACAGATCACCCTGAGTGCCATCACAGGGCACCCACAGGATGGCCGAGGGGTCAGAGCCAGCCAGCGTGGATTTCAATGTCTGCATGGAATGGTCTGGATGAGGGGATTGTGTCCAAGATCAGCAAATTTGCAGATGACACCAAGCTGGGTGTGAGTGTGGATCTGCTGGAGGGTAGGAGGGCTCTGCAGAGGGACCTGGACAGGCTGGATCCAGGGCCCAAATCCAACAAGGTGAGGTTTAACAAGTCCAAGTGCTGGGCCCTGCATGTTGGCCACAACAACCCCTGCAGTGCTGCAGGCTGGGGACAGAGTGGCTGGACAGCAGCCAGGCAGAAAGGGACCTGCAGGCACTGATGGACAGCAGGCTGCACATGGGCCAACAGTGTGCCCAGGGGGCCAAGAAGGCCAATGGCTCCTGGCCTGGCTCAGGAATGGTTTGCCTAGCAGGAGCAGGGCAGTGATTGTTCCCCTGTGCTCAGCAATGCTTGGGCAGCAACTCGAGTGCTGTGTCCAGTCGTGGGCCCCCCAATTTAGGAAGGCGATGGAGGGGCTGGAGCATGTCCAGAGAAGGGCAAAAAGGCAAAAAGGGAAGGGGTCTGGAACACAAGCTACCAACTCCTGTGAAGAGCAGCTGAGGGACCTGCAGTTGTTTATCCTGGAGAAGAGGAGGCTCAGGGGAGACAAGGCAGTGTCAGGGCACAGGTTGGACTTGATGATCTCCAAGGTCTTATCCAACATTTCTGATTCTGTGATTCTCTGGAAACACCCTTGGAGCAGTTGCAGGAAGAGCCCTGGGCCTCCTCTTCAGAAGCTCCAGCAGCCCAGGTCCCTCAGCTTCTCCTGCCAGCCCCAAAGCCCATCCTGTCAGTCCTGCAGAGCCTCTGCAGCTCCTCCTCAGTGCCCAGAACAGGGAGCCCCAGAGCCAGACACAGCAGCCCAGATGTGCCCCCCTGGCCTGGGGTGCCTCTGGCAAGGGAGCAGCACCAGGCACTGCAGGAGCCTGCAGACAATTCCTGCAGCACTTGTAGGATGATCCTGCTGCCCAAGGGACGTTCCCATGGTGCCAAGTCAGGAACTGCAATGGGGAGTGGGGCCAGAGAGGAAAGGGCAAACAGGGATGGGCTGTCTGCAGGGGAGGGGACAGGGGTGGGAAATACGAAGAAATGTGTAGCAGGAAGCGAAAAGAAAGCAAAGAAATTTGTAGCAGGAAGAGTAAAGAAAGCAAAGAGTAAAGAAAGTAAAGGAAAATGAAGCCAAGGAAATGCTCAGGGCAGTTTGGGGGTGGCTGCCAGGCAGCCCTGGCTCTGAACAACAGCATCTGCAGTGGGACAGGAAACTCCCAGCTGATGGGAACAAACTTTCTGGCTGACTGCAGTGGCCAGGACAAAGCTGAGCGGTTACCCTGGTGTCCCCCAGCCCTTGCTGGCCCCAGGGGGTGATGGCATTTGTGCTCCCTCAGGTTCATGTCCCCACACCAACAGCATGGGGGTGCTCCCCCTGTTGTGTGCAGTGCAAACAGGGGCTGCTGAGCCAGTGCTGCTGTGTCTGTGCCTGCAAGGATGGGACACCTGTGTGAGCTGGGGGAGAGCCCAGGGCTGCAGAGGGGGGATGTTGTTGGCAGCTCCATGAGGGCGCTCTTGGACACTGCCCTGGGCTGTGCAGCGCACTGGGGATGGATCAGCCCCTACTCTGCTGTTCCTTCCCATCTGCCCCAGGGCCCTTGCAGAGCCCCAGCCATGCTGTTTGCCCCCGGCCTGGGGCTGCCCGCGGTCAGCCTGGGGCTGCTCACAGGGGTTTTCTGTGCTGAGCATTGGCCTGGCCATGTTCTTGAGAGAGCCTGGGCAAGGAGCCTGGAGCCCCCAGGCCCTGGGCTGAGCCGTCAGCGCTGCCCCAGCAGTGCCCATGGCCTGTCCCTGCTGCAGCCCCAGCACTGCCACCCCCAGGGCTGTGCCCGGCCCTGAGAGCACTCAGGCCCTGCAGCAATACCAGGGCCACCAGGGCAGCGGGGCAGGGCCACGGCAGCAGCACTGGCAACACCAAGTTGGCAGAAACGATGAATATTTTCACTTTGTAGAAAATATTTAAAATTTTAAACAAGGACAAAGAACTTCCAAAATGGAACTAACAAGAAGTATTAAAGGTTACTTTTATTACAAGTGATTTGCAAATACTGGCCAGCAGTTAATGTTCCTGAAACCATCCAGTCCTCAGTCTCCACACTGCAGCCTTGAGCTCCTGGTTCCTCAGGCTGTAGATGAGGGGGTTCAGGGCTGGAGGCACCACTGAGTACAGAACTGACAGGGCCAGATCCAGGGATGGGGAGGAAATGGAGGGGGGCTTCAGGTAGGCAAATGTGCCAGTGCTATAGAAAAGAGAGACCACGGCCAGGTGAGGGAGGCAGGTGGAAAAAGCTTTGTGCCTTCCCTGCTCACAGGGGATCCTCAGCACAGCCCTGAAGATCTGCATATAGGAGAAAACAATGAACAGAAAACAACCAAATGATAAATAGGCACTAACAGCAAGCAGCCCAAAATCCCTAAGGTAGGATTTGGAGCAGGAGAGTTTGAGGATCTGTGGGATTTCACAGAAGAACTGGCCCAGGGCATTGCCACGGCACAGGGGCAGGGAAAATGTATTGGCTGTGTGCACCAGAGCATTGAGAAAGGCACTGGCCCAGGCAGCTGCTGCCATGTGGGCACAAACTCTGCTGCCCAGGAGGGTCCCGTAGTGCAGGGGTTTGCAGATGGACACGTAGCGGTCGTAGCACATGATGGTCAGGAGGCAAATCTCTGTTGCAAGAAAAAAAAACACAGAAAGACTTGGGCAGCACATCCAGTGTAAAAGATGTTCCTGCTGTCCCAGAGGGAATTGTGCATGGCTTTGGGGACAGTGGTGCAGATCATGCCCAGGTCAGTGACGGCCAGGTTGAGCAGGAAGAAGAACATGGGCGTGTGCAGGTGGTGGCTGCAGGCTACGGCGCTGATGATGAGGCCGTTGCCCAGGAGGGCAGCCAGGGAGATGCCCAGCAAGAGGCAGAAGTGCAGGAGCTGCAGCTGCCGCGTGTCTGCCAATGCCAGCAGGAGGAAGTGCCTGATGGAGCTGCTGTTGGACATTTGCTGCTGCTGGCCATGGGGACCTGTTCATGAAGAAAGGACAGCAAAGATTTAGAGGAGATACCTGTCACCAAAATGAAAGCCGTTTCCCATATACCCTCCTCTGGAATAGACACACACACTCTTTTTTTTTTTTTTTTTTTTGGCGTTCTGGGGTTCTTTTAAAAAGCTTCTCCCTTTCTCTGCTGCTGTTCTTGGATATCAGAAAGCCTCAGAATTTCTGCTGCGTCCAGGGAAACAGAGTGCATTCTGTGAGGCAAAGTGATGAATGGAAAGTGAGGGTAGATGGTCTCTCATTCTGACCTGTTCAGAGTTTCTCTGGGCTTTAACCTTTCTCAGGTGGAGGAGGGTCACATTCCAATGATTCCCCTATAATGTCACCAGGTCCTGGTGAGAGCAGATGGATCCACCACAGCCCAGCTCCACATTTGAAGCCAAAACCTCATATTGCTCATTTCTCCAACCCAGCAGCATTTTCAGTGTCAGAACACCTCTGCATCTCCTCATCAATCTTATAACTCAGAGATGCTCTAGGACAGGTTTTCACCCTGGATTGGAGCTCCCAGCTTGGACTGAAATCTCAGGGACCCTTCCAAGTGTCCTTATGATGGCATTGGATGAAGGGAGATGCAGCTCCTTGCCTGGCTGCACTGACAGCATTGCCCAGAGCTGGGCAGTGGGGACAGCGTCACCCTGAGCCAGCTGTGCCCCCTGCCAGAGCCCCCAGGGCCAGGCAGCTGCTCCCAGCCCTGTGCTCTGCAGAGGGAACTGGGCCCGGGGCTGCAGAGCTGCCCCACGGCTCTGCTGCAGCTCTGCCTGCACAGGAGGGGCTGCATGCCTTGGAGCCCCGGCCCTGAGGGCACAGGCTGGGCTGGGGCACAGGAGGGAGGGGGCTTGTTCAGAGGGAGGGGCTGCACTGGAGGGGATCCTGTGGACATCTCTAAACTCTCCCTGCCACAGTATTGCTGGATATTGTTTTCTCTCCTTTCCTGATATTCTCTCTGCTTCCTGAAGATTTTCCTCCTGCAGGTGTTTCCCTGTGCCTGATCTCTCCCTGCCAACACTCACAGACCCCAAATCTCTGTGCCCTCTCCTTGGCCTGACAGAGCCCTGCCTGTTTGCAGGGCACTGGCTGGGGCAGTTTCTGTTTGCAGCTGGGAGAAACGACAGCTCAGACTGAGTCTGTTGGCTCCAGCAAAGGTGATGCTGGTGCTGTCCATGGGCAGAGTGACTGAAAGCACATTAGGGATCTCCTGTGACCCTATAATCACCAAAAGTAACAGTTCAGACGTCTCAGACACTTGTCAAAATTCATAATTAATAATTCATAACCTACTTTTAATATTTATCCCTCCTCCCTGCATTCTCCAAAAGCAGGAAACTGATTTCAAAGTCTTAGGAAATTTTCTCATTTTTGTTAAAATCCTTGACTTGGAAATATTCTATGACTGATTAGAACCCCTCAGCATATCAGAGTTTCATGAGCCTTTCACCTCCCCTGCACCAAAAATACTCAGAGTTGTACTCACAGGGTCTGTAGGCATTGGGATGTTCCAGCTTTAGGAGATGGCTCCAGGAGCTGCAGCTGCATTGTCCTGCAGCCAGAGGTTCCTGTGCCAAGGGCTGGCAGTGATTCTGCCCCAGGCACTTCTCAGCACCTTCCCAGCCCTGACTGATTGAAGCTCTCTGTGCGTCTGTGCTGTGCCCGGGGTGGCTGCAGGCAGTGCCCCAGCCCTGCTGGGCTGGCAGAAGAGCTGCTCATCAAGAGAAATGTGCTTTTGAAGCTCTTCTTGGTTACCAGGAGCTGCCTCTTTGCCACGAGCCCAGCCCAGCTCAGCAGCACAGACACAGCACAAGGACTTTAATGAGCCTCTGGGGCTTTGGGCTCAGGCCCTGAACATCAGTCCCTGAAAAGGAGCTGAAGAAACCTCTCCAGAACTCCAAGTCAGAATCCAACTCCAAAGTTTCTTGGACTTTTAATGGGTCCCACTGAGGAACACGACTGAGAAAGTGTCCCCAGGCCCCAGGCAGAGCAGAGAACTGGAGGCAGTGATGACAGGTGGGAACAAAGAGAAGCCAAGTCTTGGTGCCCTGGGGCACAGCAGGGTCTGTGCCACCAAGGGCTGGGAGGAGACACCTTGTCCTGAGGCCCTGGGGCCTCCTGGCACAGCCTCAGCCAGGCTGGGCACTGTCAGCCCCTTGTCCTGCCCTCAGAATCCCCCCCTAGCCCACATCCCAGTGGCCTCAAGGATCTGCTGGAAGGAGTCCCTGGGGAGCCTTGCTCAGGAATGGCCTTGGGGGCTCCTTAATTCTCCCTGTAGGGACTGCAGGTTTTTCAAAGGACTTTGGGTTTGGCTTTTGCCTTGAGTCTCTGAGAGATTTGTGCAATCATGGCCTCCAATTATTTGCTGTAATTAGTCCCATGAGAGGCTTTGTCAGTAACAACATTCAGTGGGCTCATTAATGCTTCAAGGTACTTCAATTATTTTAAGGTACTTGGTGTTTCCCTTTTGATATAGACTCTGTGAGAGGTTTCTGCAATCATGGCCCTAATTATCTGCTTTAACAAGTCCCTTGAGAGCTTTGCACTTACATGTAGTGGGGCTCATTAATACTATGAAATACTCAAGATTTTTAAGGTACTATGGATTTTCCTTTCCACACTGAATCTCTGAGAAGTTTTTGTGCCATCCTGGCCTCCAGATCTCTCCTCCAAGGAGTCCATGAGGAGCCTGTCTAGGGGATGGACCTCAGTGGGATGCATCCATGATTTGAGACACTTGGTGGTTTTCTTCTGACTTTGACTCCTAGAAATGTTTCTGCAATCTCCTCTCAGACCCTGAGGTTCCAGGGCTCAGCTCCAAATGCACCACAAGGCTCATTAGGATCAAACAAGTCCTGACAACCCATGGCTCTGCCTTGATTTCCCTCTGCTCTAGTGCAGTTCATCAGAAATATTTCTGTAGTGATTTTGGTTCACCAATTTGAGATTTCTTGGAGAATGCAGCAATTATTGTGGTGGCTTCAGTGTTGGCTAATTACCAGTGCACTCACTAGAATATACTTACTCATTTCCTCCTGTGTGATAAGATTAGGAGAACAGCAAAGCAGGCTCAAAACTTTAAGAGGGTATAGGGAAAAGTTCATTAATAGCAACTAAAAGAAAGAGTAATAAGAACACAACTTTCAGAAAACTTCTCGTCTCCCTACAACCTTTTCTTTCTTACTGACATTATAAAGAGATAAACCTAGAATTTTCAGTCAGTTTACCCCAACTAGAATAGTCTTTCTTGAGTTCTCTTAGGGAGAGGAGTCTCTCTTTCATGCTATGGAGACTTCTCCAGAAGAGACACTTCTCTTGTGGCTACCAATTTCCATGAATAGCAACTGCCCAGAAAAATCTGCAACTGTGACATCCCTCCCAGTTGTTCAAAGCTCTTCTACAGTTGTGATTATGGACCATGTCAACTTATGGGGTATTAGTTAAAAGATGAGCTGTGTAAGAGCAAAGATTCTCCTCATCTATTTCTGAAATCATCTTCATCTCTGAGAACATCTTTTTCTTCTCCCTGTGAAGGCACAGGATCTCATCACGCTTCCCTTTTTCCATGTTCAAACTTCTCATGGGATCACAGCTACTTTGACATTTGCTTCTTTAGCATGGATACCTTTGCTGAACAAGTAATGTCCCCATACTTTTCAATGCGATACAGGGAAAAAGAGAGTCTGATGTATCAGTTACATCCTTCTCCATGGCTTTACAAGAGGATTTCAGCCCCAAGATCAGGACATCTCCTCATCCCTCCCATCTGGGACTCAACTTCCTCTTCACTGACCTCGGTGTCTTCATGTTACTCCTCTATGTGCCTGCACTTTGTCCTTTTCTCTCACTCGAGGGAGGATGGAAGCACTGAAAGAGTTCATATATCACCCGGGGCCTGCAGATGGTTCCGTGACCCCAGCTGGGCTCAGTACTTGCAGCCAGACCTGCTCCCTGTTCCCTCGGTTCCATGGGGCCCCACAGTGTCCCAGTGGTCCCTTGCTTCCATGAGGACCTGAGGTGTCATAATGCCCCCTTGGTGACACGAGGCCCTGAAGGGTCACAATGGTCTCCATGGTTCCATCAGGCCCCACAGAGTCATAATGGTCTCTGGGTTCCATGAAGCCCCGCTGGGTCACCATGGCCCCTTGGTTCCATGGGCTCCAGTGGTGCCACAATGATCCCCTTGGTTCCATGGGCTCCAGTGGGGCCACAATGATCCCCTTGGTTCCATGGGCTCCAGTGCGGCCACAATGATCCCCTTGGTTCCATGGGCTCCAGTGGTGCCACAATGATCCCCTTGGTTCCATGAGGTCCCCAGAGTGTCCCAGGGATCTTCCTTCTTTACCAAGGAAAGAACCCAGCCCCAATGTTGCAGGGGCAGCCACCAGAGGCCAAGGCCAGCCAGACTTGATGGTACTGACAGATTTACCTGGGAGCAACCCTTGGTATAGGGAATTTTGGAGGTGGAATCCCAATTTCAGACATGGACACCTGGAGGAGAAGGACAGTTCTTTTACATAGGAAGGAAAGCAGGGAACACCGACATTTGAGGGGCAAACGAAAGGTGGCCATCAGAGGCCTGAGTCAGCCAGACCTCTCTGTTCTAGTTGCTTTTGTATGAAAGCAACCCTTGGATATAGGGAATTTGGGAGGTGGAATCCCAATTTTGGCCATTTCTTTGTAGATAAGAATGACAATTCTTTTTCATAGGACGGAAAGCATGGAGCCCAAGTGTTTCAAAGGCAAAAGAGGAGACAGGTGACTCCTGTCCTGGCTCCCAAGTCAGCCAGGCCTGATTGTCATGGCAACTTTTGTCATGGAGGGTCCTTGGATATCAGAGGAGAAATCTCACTTTTGACCTTGGACTCCTTGAGAAGAAGGATGGTTCTTTTCCATAGGAAGGAAAGCATCGAGCCACAGTGTTTTGAGGCAGGTGAGGGACAGCTCCCAAGCGGCAAGGGCAGCTAGACCTGTCTGGCATTCATTTGGGAGCAATCCTTGGATGTACGGAGTTTTGGTGGTAGAATTCCAGGTTTGGCTATGGGCACCGGGTCAGGATGGATGTTTTTTACAATAGGAAAGAAAAATGCCAAGTGTAAGTGTTTTTGAAGAAGATGAGAGGTGGCCACCCTTAGGCCAACACAGCCAGACCTTTCTGTCCTGGCACCTTTCATCTAGGGAATCTCCTTGGACATAGGGCATTTTGGAGGTGGAACATCAATTTTGGTCGTGGGTGCCTGGACAGAAAGAAGAGTTCTTTTCATTAGGAAGGAAAGCACAGAGCCCCACTGTTTCAGAGGCAGAAGAGTGCCTGCCCTCAGGAAGCAAAGGCCAGCCAGACTTGTCAGTCCTGGCAGCTTTTGTCTGGGAGCTATCCTTGGATATTGGGAATTCTGGAGGCAGATTCTCAATTTTGGCCATGAGCACCTGGTCGAGATGGATGTTATTTTCCCCTAAGCAAGAAAAGGGTTTCAAAGGCAGATGAGAGGTGGCCCCTGGGTGGCCAAGGCAGGCAGACCTGTCTCTTCTGGCAGATTTTATCTGAGAACAATCTGTGCATATACGGAAATTTGGAGGAGGAATTCAAATTTTGGCCATGCTCCCCTGGAGGAGAAGGACAGTTCTCTCCCATAGGAAGGAAAGCCAAGAGCCCCAGTGCTTCAGGGGCTGATGAGAAGCAGCCCTCGACATGGCTTCCTGGTTCCACAAAGCCCTGATGTGTCACCATGGCCCCTCGGCTCCATGCGCCCTCGCTGTGTCACAGGGGCTCCTCTGTGACACTATGGGCTGCACAAGGTCACCATGGACCCATGGTTCCTTGGGGCCCCCAAGTTTCACAATGGTCTCCTTGATTCCATGAGGCACCACAGTGTCACCATGGCCCCTTATTTCCACGAGGTTCCGCAGTGTCACTGTGGTGTCCTTGGACCTGCATTGTCACAACTGACCCTTGGTTCCATGAGGTTCCATTGTGTCACCGTGGTCGCTGTCAGAGACTGCATGAGAAAGATGTCCCAAGACACCTTGGGATGCTTGGAATGCCCGTGTGGGGCCAGGGCCGGGTCAGGTTTGTGGTGGGACAGAGCCCCGCCCCCAGCCCTGGTCTGGCAGAGCTGTCAATCACACAGCAGGGGCTGTGCTAACCCAGCTCTGATTAGCCCAGATGTTAATCAATCACACACTAGCAGCTGGTGCCTACCCTGGCTCTGATTGGACAAGCAACTGGCATTCCCACCCCAGGGAATGTAGTCCTATTTTAAAGGGTGTCTTTCATTGCTGTTCCTATTACACAAGAGGTGATTGCAGCATTCAGTGACTGATATTGATGCAGGGATTCTCCTAAGGAGGTCTGGCCTGCTCACAAAAGCTGTGCCTTGAGCTCTGAGCCAGTGTGGACAACCTTGCTCCACTTTCCCCAAGACCATTGTGTCTCTCCTCACTCACCTGGAACCTGCTTTGCTTGGAGAAGTGGCTGCACACAGCCAAAGAGGGATTTGCCTTCTTTGATTTTTGAAGCAATCTAAAACTCCTGAGTTTCCCCATTGCAAACAGACATCCTCCTCAAGCGTGTGCCAAGCCCAAGCTGCCACCAGGAGCACTCCAGACCTGCCCTGGGCCAGCTGTGTGGGTGGATCATCATCCCAACACGCAGTGGTGCCATTGCAAGGGACTGTTGCCTTGGACACTGCAATGACCCAATGGGTTTGGGTCCCATGGCAACCCCTATCAGTTCAGGTTTCCTTGGAAACCAGCCCAAGGAGCCATTTCTGAAGCCAGGTTCCATGGCCATTTGCCTGCAGAGCTGTTGCTGTCCTCGGCTGCCATGGCAACCCTGGGACAAAGCGATGCCAGGGCTGTTTCAGGCACAATTCCAGTGACAATTGTACCTGGAATTGGTGCCACCAGGTGCCATGGCAATGTCCACGGGGACCCGGTCCTTGGTTTGGTGCCATGGCAACCAATGCCCGGCCCCGTTGTGATGGTTGGTGGCCATGGAAAGCTGCCCTGGGCCCTTGCTCAGGGCTGGCTGGTGTCAGTGCCCAGAGCCAGAGGGGATCCCTTGCTGGGGGCTGTGCCATGGCCACCTGCCCTGTGCCGCGCTGGCCGCTCAGGCACCAGGAACCAGCAGCCACCGGCACTGCCAGGGCCAAAGGCCAGGTCAGCCAGACAGAAAGGGGCGGGGCTGGGCACTGTTTCCATGGCAACCGGCAGTGGGGGGACACCTGGGTCACCTGGCCTGGCAGTTGCCATGGAAACCCCCGGCAGGGACTGAGGGCACAGCCCCTGGCACTGAGACACTGCTGGGCCGGGTGCTGAGCACAGGGCTGGGCACGCAGAGATGGTTTTGTTCTTGCTGAGCTGCAGCACAACCAAGGCCTGTCCTGCCCCTCGTCAGCCACGCTGGGGAGGGGCTGTGGCTGCGGGGGAGCTGGGCAGGGGACACAGCCAGGACAGGGGACCCCAACTGAGCCCGGGCATAGCCCAGACCAGAGCACATCATGCTCAGGGTGTGAAGGGGGGAAAAGGGAGGAAGGGGGGAATTTTGGAGAGAGGGCTTTTGCCTTCCCAGGGAACACTTAGGCAAGAAGGGGCCCTGTTTCACCAGTGGGGAGGGTCATGACCAAAGACACAGACACCAACTTAAGGAATTGTGTCATTTATATCATGCACAGCTGCAGAGATTTACAAAAGGATAAGCTCAGCAAAGCACATCATCATTAGCAAAGAATTACAAAAGAAGCTCAGCAATCCGTCATAAACCGTCATTACATTTTCATGACCAATTCCTTGGTGAAAGACTAGAGGTGTTTGTGGAGACAAAGATTCTGGCTGACTATCAAGGTACACCTTACAGACATCAGTAGTACTTTAGTGACAATGTTCTTCATTCTTTTTTTTCAATCTCATTTGAGTTAGGAACAAGAATTCTGTTGTCCATGGAGCTGGCACCTTTTTAATTCCAGAATAATGCCCCCAGGCCCTTTGCTGTTCAGCTTTACCATGCTGTCTGTGGCTTACAAGGCTTGGGGGGCCCTTTCCCCTCTGGCTGGAAGGGGCCGGGTCCCAGTCCCTGAGGGGCACCCAGGCTCCTGGATGGAATTCCTGTGCAAGTCCCTCAGTGTCACAGCAGCCTTCCCATGGAGCCCCGTGGATCAGAGCATTTTCCACAGGGGCCCTTGGGGCAAACAGGGAGATCTGGTCTGGCAGGATGTGTAGAACAATCTCCTGGCAGATCTACTTGTTCTCACACAGAATCCCTGGCTGCAGGGACGCATTCCCATTGTTCCTGCCCAGGTTTCAGGACTCAGAGTTGTCTTTCCCAGGAGCTGCTCCTTCAGCTGCCTTGGGAGGGCCTTTTGGCCTCCAGACCCACACTCTGGCTCCATTATTAGGGCTGCTGCATCCAAACCCTTTATCTCCACAAACGGTGGTGACTGGAGGTGGATCTCCTGTTTTCACAATCGTTCTTAAAATTGCAAAATCAATAATTGTGCTACCCTGTCATGGGGTTGAACAATCCAATCTTGTTTGTTATTGTTTACAGAATTACTGTAATTTCTCCTTGATATTCTGCATCATTTCATCCTGCCATGACAGGAACACTTTGCAAGGCCAAGCTCCAAGGGAGCAGTTACCAAATCAAAGTGTCCTGGAGGAATCTGAACTCCTGTTTCAGTACTGATAGCTCTCATTTGCTTTGAATTCATCCTAATGAATTCCAATGCATGAAGGCCCAGCCCTGCAGCCTCTGGGCTGGCCCTGCCAGGGGCCATCACAGCCACAACAATTTCCCAGGCAGCCCAAGTCTCACTGCCCATGGTTGGATTTGCAAACTGGGGGCAGCCGTGCACAGCCAGGGGGTTCCATTTCCCCAGTGGGCCATTGTGAAGGGCATGGAGCACATCTGGGAGATGGGTTCTCCATGGGCAAAGGTTCCCATCTCCTCATTTTTCCAACTGCTCTTTTAACAACCCCTTCACCCGTGCAACCAATCCTGCAGCTTGTGCATAATCTTGTACGTGAAAAACCCTGCAGGCAAGATCACTGTATTTTTCACAGGAACAGACAAAGCATTCTGCATCACAGTATCAGCAAACCCTGCAAAAATAGCCAATTTCCTCCCTTTCTCCCTTTTTCATTGTATACAATCTCAAAAAGTTGACCACTGACATGAGGCTCCTGGCCAATCCTGTTTTGTAGGGTATTTAGTGTTACATCCCTGAGCAGGCAAAGCTACCAAATTAGTATTGTCAGCACTATTTCACATTATTATATAATTTTATACATAGATAGTGATATAGAAATATAGATAGATACAGACATAAATAAATATATATAAATAGATATATTGAGGTCTTATTATACTATAAATACATATATAATTGTTATGTATATAGATATTTCACTTGCACAAATGCATTTGAGCTCAGGATTAAAACCTTGTTCTCTTGCTCCATGTGGAAGCATTCCAATCATAATTGTTTCTTCTGAAGGTGCTGTTCCCAATGTACTCTCAACAAATTCATCTTTGTCTGCCCAAACCCACAAGGTCTTTTCCTTTTCCATTTGCAATTTTTGGATGCATTTGAAGCCATCCAGGGGTGCAGCTTCTTTTACCTGACTGCCCCACTGCTCACACAGGGATCCAACCTCAGCCCACTCCAGAGCCAGGGAACTCCAGGGAAGGGCTTCCCAGCTGGCAATTTCTGATGGCACTGATTCCTCACACTGACACTGAACAAGTGACATTTTGTTGGGATCTGGCCAGACTGTGCCAGTTTTGTTTTACCAGTGGGCAGGGTCAGCACCAAAGACACAGACTCCAACTGAAGGAATCAGTGTCATTTGCTGCAGTTCAGGGAAGCAAAGAATCACAAAAGGAGCAGCTCAGCAATGCACCCAACCATCCCCAACAAAGATTGCAGCAGTGATTAAGAAAGATCCAGCAGCATCTACCCTCAGCCTTTACCATCCCCCAGACCCACACAGCAGCTGGGGAAGCTGTCACAGCCAAGGGCTGCAGAGCCACTCCTGGGCACTGGGAATTCCTGCAGGTGCCTCCAGCCCCAGGTGAGGCTCCAACCCCGCTGGGAGAGGGCCCAGCTCTGACAGTGCTGAATGAACAAACTGACAGCACTGCTAGTGTGGCAACATCTGCTTTCATCCTCCTTTTGCGTCCCTCCCAAAGCCTGGCCAGGGCTCAAGGAGGAACCAAGGGAGCTGACTTTGACCATACAGCCCCAAACAAGGCCAGATGTTAGATTTCATGGCCTTGTCTGGCTTCTAAATACACAAAGGTCAATACATGTTTCACTAATGAGTGGCTACATCTATCTCAGTGCTAATAACCATGCATATTTCATCAGGGAGCAGATACAAAGAGAACCTTTGCTTGGAAGGTTCATCCAGAGGCCACCTTTGGCTCAGGGCCTGCTGTCCAGGCCTCACTCAGGGCTGGTGTCCAGGCCTTGGCACTCCAGGGACGTGGTTTAGTGCTGGGCTTGGCACTGCTGGGTGAGCGGCTGCACTGGGTGAGCTCAGAGGGCTTTTCCAAGAGAAAGGATTCCGTGATTCCATGATGATATCCACTGCATTCAGCTGGGGCTATTTTAGCAGCATTCCTTTGCTCCAAAAGTTCCCTCTTGCCCAGCTCCTGTGGCCTGTGGCTTCAGCTCCTGGTGCCGAGTTGCTCATGCTGAACGAGACGACTCAGAGAGAAGAACACAGTCCATGCAATTCCTTCTGGGACATGGAGAGGGGAAGCTGTGCAAACAGGAGCATTGTTTGCTGTGGCCTCCTCTCTGCCCTTCACGCCTTTCAGC
The DNA here is from genome assembly GCF_028018845.1 of Melospiza georgiana. Lineage (NCBI taxonomy): Eukaryota > Metazoa > Chordata > Aves > Passeriformes > Passerellidae > Melospiza > Melospiza georgiana. Next base: position 9,320,172 of record NW_026652215.1, read on the forward strand.
GCTTTGAACCAGCCAAGAGCTTTCTCCAAGAGTGCAATGGAGCAGCTGTTCCTGCTCCCAGACCTGGCTCTCTCCAGTCTCTGCCCTTGCCTGCTTCTGTCCCTCTTGCTGTGCCCTCTGTTCCCCAGGGCTCGCTGGCTGCTGCCCAGGACTGTGGCACTGGCACAGATCCAGTGCTCCAGAGCCTCCTTTCTGTGCCCTTGCAGCTGCCTGGGCACAGCAGCCTTTTCCATCTGGAAGCTCCCCATGCACAGGGAGTGCCCAGCTCCGTTCCTTGCACAGCCTCCAGGAGCCCAGGGCTGCCATCTCCAGTCCCTGCTGGCCCTGGGGGCTCCCAGGTGCCTCAGGCTGCTGTGACACCGCTGCACACGGGAGGCAAGAGGGGCAGGGGCTGTGCTCAAAGTCAGCTCCATCTGCTCCATCTGCTGCTGCTGCTGTGGGGTCATTTGTGCAGCCCTGGCCCAGAGTCAGGGATCAGATCCTGCCAGTCTCTTCCAGCCCTGGCTGCTCAGAGTTTGGGCCTTGGAGCCTCAGGTGGCCAAAGGCAGCTGCTGCTGGTCCCTCTGTGTGCCCATGTTCAGCAGTGCTGCTCCATCAGTCTGTGCCCAGCAACGGGGAAAAGCCTCAGCCCTGCAGGGCCAGGAGCTGCCGAGCTGTGCCTGAGCAGCTCAGCCAGCAGGAAGGGAGCTGCTCCACATGGGAACCAGGAGCAAAGGACATTCCTTTGATAGGACAGGTTTTCTGTTAAAAAAAAAGAAAGGAAATAAAATTAATAAAAACACATAAACAATGTGATAGATACAAACAAAACCCAAATGTGTAAAGAAAAATAGCGCATAACTTTGGATAAAGAGAAAACTGAGTTTTATTAAAAAGAGAACTCAGATATTATTTTGTAAATGTGGTAATGGCATGGATCCATCTTACCAGCTACATTAACATTTTTAAAAAATATTTTGGGGTTTGTTTCCAATACTGTAATTTTGAATTGTGGTGAAATTGGTGTGAAGGAAGAAGAAATTGCTTTGTGCTCTGCCAGCTCCAAGCAGGACTGGGAATGGAAGCTCTGTCAAACCACAAATCCTTTAGAAGATGACCTTCCTTCTCACCCTGTGAATGAGCTGCACATTCCCTTTAAAACTGTCAGGGATGTGTTAGAGGCACAAAGTCCCACTGACAGCTTTTTGCTCTGGTTTGGCAGTGCAGAAGGGCAATTCTCCATCCACCAGCTCCAGCTCAGCTCCAGCCCAAGAGCTGTGTGTTCCCTTCTGCTGACCCCTGCTCAGAGCTACAGGCAGGATAAAACCAGCCTGGTTTGCTTTGCCACTGATTGCCAAGAGATGCCTGGAGCTGGTACCTGCCAGGGCCCTGGATCCAACTGTGCACGTGGATCTCTTCCATCTTCTAGGGCAGAGTAACACCCTTCACCCAAGGATGACAGAAAAGATCTTCTAAGGATGGCCTGTCCGAGGGTTGCATGGACAAACACCTCTTAATGACATCCTGGCACTCTGGGGAGAGAAACCAGAAATCACCAGTCAGTTGGAGAAGTTGCCCCCCTGTTCCCATGCCCAGGTCATGCTGGGTGTGACCAGAGCTGGGCCTAAACTCCCCCATGGATGCTCTGTTTGGAGGACAGCAGGAGAGCAGGACATGTGCCTGCTCAGCAGCTGCCAGAGTGGTTTGCCCATGAGCCCGCTGCTGTCTCCCAGCACTGGCATTACCCTCGTGCCCAGAGATGAGGATCCACCTTGAGAGAGCCATCGTGGGAACAAGATCCGCCCCTGGATGATCTCCTGGCCCCTCCTGAACGGGTGCTTCCCCATGACCAGGTGGCACAGCAGGAGGCCAAGGGACCAGATCGTGGCTGCCTCGCCGTGGTAGCGTTGGTGCTGGATCCACTCTGGTGGGCTGTAGGACAGGGTTCCTGTGGAACACAGACACAGCTCAGCAGGGGGATGCTGCTGCTCCCAGAGCCCGTCCCCAGCATCCCTGGGCATGTGGGGGCTGCCCCAGAGGCACACAGGGTGAGCGCTCCCCTCTCGCCAGCACTTGGGACTTGTGCACAAACTCGCGGCTGGAAAAGAAGCCACTGGTGCTGGAAGAGGGCAGCAGAAACCCTAGGAAGGCCCAACCATGACACACAAAGGAAAAACCCACTCAGTAGTGGAGAAAACCCACTCTCCTCCCCACCCGCATGGCCCCCAAAAATGTTAATAAGCCAAGGCGGACAAGGAGAGCGGAGCAGTCCAGCCCTTCCTTGCCTGCACACCAAAACATCCGGGGCACACGGTCAGGCCTCCCTCTCTGCTGCCCCCATGGGGGTTTGTGTTGGGCTGGCTGCCCCAGCTCCAGCCCCAGCCCAGGGCACAGTGGGTGCTGAAGGCTGTCAGCAGGGCTGGGAGATAGCCGCCCTCACACCCCACCCAGATCAACTCGGCTCCAGCATCAATCCCATCCCGGCTGCAATAGGGGGAAGCCCCAGTGCTGCACCCAGGCTGGGCCACGAGATGCCCAGGAGCACCCCCTGCGAGGGCTCACCTGCAAATTGGGTGTAGGCTGTGTCTTGGAGGAAGGCGCCACAGCCAAAGTCAATCAGTTTCAGCTGCCCGCTGGCCAGGTCGAGCAGGACATTCTCGGGCTTAATGTCCCGGTGCAGGACCCCGCAGCTGGTGCAGTGCCGCACGGCCTCCAGCACCTGGCGGAACAGCTCCCGCGCCTCCTCCTCCGGCAGGAACCCCCGCTCCGCCAGAAAACCCGAGAGCTCCTGGCACCGCTCCGGACGCTCCAGCACCAGCAGGAAGCTGTCGGGGAGCTCAAGCCACTCCAGCAGCTGAATGACACCGCCACAGCCACAGGACACCTTGGCCAGCAGCACGATCTCCAGGGGTGCGCTGGTGCCGTCGGGCTGCAGGAGGAGCACGACGCCGTCAGTGGGGCCGAGGCCGTGCCGGGGCTCTGGGAGCCCTCAGACAGCCCGGGATGCTCTGCACGCCCCGCTCAACCCACGCCCACTCTCCCCGCAGGCCTCACGGCGTCTCCCACCCTGCCGGGCCCCGGCTCCTCGCCGCCCGGCACGGCCCGGCTGCTGCCGCTGGCTCCGCTCACTCACCAGCTCGCCCCAGTGCCGGATGCGATCCCTCGGCACGCGTTTGATTGCCACCTGCGAGCGAGGGAGAGCAGCGGGCTGAGCTCGCCGCCCGTCCCGCCGCACCCCGACCTTCTCCTCCTCCTCCCTCCTCCTCCGCCCCCTCCGCCTGCGCCCGCCGCCGGCCCCGCCGCTCACCGGGGCGCCGTCCGAGAGCCGCGTGGCTGCGAAGACGCAGCCGAAGCCGCCGCGCCCCAGCAGCGATCCCAGCCGGTACCGCTCCTGCAGGGCCTCCTGCGCCGTCCCTGCGGGCGGGACGCGGCTGTCAGCGCTCGGCCCGGGGCCAGCAACGACCTCCGAGCGCCCCTCACCCGCCCCGGGCCCGGCATCCCCACCCGCCCCGGGCCCCGACAGCTCGGGGCCGGAGGCCGCGCTGCCGAGCGCCGGAGCTCGGGCCGGGGAAGCCGCAGCGGAAGCGGCGGGAGCGGCCGCGCCGCGGGTGTGCTCCGCGGGCCCCGGGAGGAGCCGGGGCCGGGGTCGGGACTGGACCCTGCGTCGGGTCCGGGGCCGGGCTGGGGCCAGGCGGAGCCGAAGGGCGGCGATGCCGCCCCCGCACCAGGCACTGATGCCCGCCCAGCAGCGCCACCGCCAGCACGGCCAGAGCCGGGCGGAGGCGAGACCGCGGCGGGACGGCCGGGGCCGGGCACGGGGCAGCCCCGCCCGGGGCCGGGGGCGGGCCGGGGGCATGGCCCGGCCCATCACGGGGAGAGGGAGGCGGGGAGAGGAGAGGGACGCCGGGCAAGGGACCCCGAGAGAAGGGTGCCCGACAGCGGGAAAGGGAGAGAAAGAGAAATAATAGGACAAAAAGAAAGAGAAAGAAAAATAGGGGAAAGCGTGTTTTAAATTATCTGTTTTGCTGCTCTCGCCGCTGCTGCTGCCGCTGCTGCTGCCGCTGCTGCAACTGAAGCACCGGGGCCGTTCGTCCCCGTGTCCGTTCCCCGCTCGCCCCACGAGCCCCACGTTCGAGCCCCGCGCGCCCCGGGGACAGCCCCTCCGTCTGCCCAAACACGGGAACTTGGCAGCGCTGAGCCCGGATGCAGAGCCCTGACTCCTGCACTCTGGCACAGCGATCCCCTCGCTCGCTGCTGTGCATTGTCCTTGCTGAGCGTCAAACACTGTCGGGGCACCTTCCCTTGGGGTAGGATTCCTACCTGACCCGAGCACTGCACTTACATCTCCAGTGTTGCTTTCCAGTAAAAACAGGGGAAGGAAAACTGTGTGTGGCTCATGGTATTTTAGAGTGTCTAAAAATCACTAAGTCATCGATCCTAGAGGTGAGGTGCATCTGGAATTACTGGGATGCAACATAGAAAAGGGGAACATAGAAATAAATAGAGGAAAACACCTTGGATTGTTTCTTTTATTTCACATCTGGAAAGCTGTTTCAGTTTTCCAGGAGTCTTCTCTTGTCTGCTCTTCCCAAAAATCTCTCATGGAGAACAAGGTCAAGCTTCTGTCACAAGATTTGCCACCAGGAAATTATGCCACTGGTGAAATTTTCATTGTGACTGTTTGTGCTGGCTTAGGGCAAATTTGGGGAGGAAACCTCCTGAAGGGGTCTGTCTAGAAAGCAAGTTCAAGCGGCCCCTCCCCCTACTAGTTCAGGAAAAGACTTCTCTTGAGAAAAGTGAAAAAAACCCCAGTTTTTTTAACGAGTAAAGTATTCACAAGCATGAAAAATGAATAATATTAAATAAAACCTTGGACAGTGCTGAAGAGATGGCAAATTCAGAAAGTCCTTTTTGTGGGTTCTAGTTGGCTCCCTCGGTCTCTTCTAAGTCCCTCTGGTTCTTGAATGCAGCATCCCAGAGCTCGGGGGGCCACAGGTGTGAGCTGCTGCCGGTGTTTGTCTGGGTTTTCAGTCCAGAGCAGGTTTAAACAGTTCCAAGAAAAAGGAAAGCCACAATCCGAGGAACTTCTCTTCCTAAGGTGGCTAAAATCAAATTGCTGGACCTTGGCTGTGAAGGCATCGGGAAATTTCCAAATCTGGGCACTGGCGGTCCCAGCAAACACATGAGCTGGATGGTGCTGGAGCCAGAACCTGAAGATTTCCAAACTTTGGCTTTCTGTGCCAGCAAATCACTGGGCTTGGGCTGTGCCAGCACCCGGAAGTTTTCAGATCTGGGCGCTGGCAATGCCAGCAAACACCTGATCTGGGTGGTGTCGTTGCCAGTGACAGAAATCTGCCAGATTTGGGCTCTGCTGGCATCAGGAAATTTCCAAATCTGGGTTCCTGTGCAGGAAACACAAGATGTGGGCAGTGCCAGGCCCAGTAGCAGAAAGGTGAAAGGTTTTAGATTTCTGTGCCAGCAAATTGCTGCACTTGGGCTGTGTCAGAATAGGGAAATTTCCAGATCTGGGCACTGGCAGTGCCAGCAAACACCAGTGAAATCTTCTGGTCCTCGTCTGCACTGTTGAGCAGTGGTTTCCCTGAGAACCAGCTCTGGCAACTTTACAGACAGCGACTCCTTTCATCTCGTTGTCTGGAAACAGAACTTTACTGAAGGCAAACACAACAAACAGGACGGCGTACACAGTACAGAGAGAGAAGTAGAAAAAGGCCTGGGTCCAGGGTCTAGCAGGAATAGTTATACATTTATTTATGGGGAGGGGTTAAGGTGGGATCTGAGGGAAGGATCCAAGAGGAAGGAAGGATTAAGAATATTACAGTTTTTGCAGTATAAAGTAACAAATGGTAGCAAAGAGAACTCAGAACTTTCTAGTAACAATTGCATATGAGTAAGAGGATCATGGGCGGGTGCTCCTGCTGACCCCAACTAAAGAGGGTTTTCCTAGGGCCTTAAGCCGAGGTCTCCCTCTTCTTTTAAACCAACCCCAACACACCAGATCTGGGCAGTGCCGGGTTTTGGCTTTCTTTGCCAGACAATTGCTGCATTTGGGTTGTGCCAGCACCAGGAAATTGCCAGATCTGGACACTGGCGGTGCCAGCTAACCGCAGGTCTGGGTGCTGCCAGTGCTATCACCAGAAAATTGCAAGGTTTTGTCTTTCTGTGCCAGCAAACTGCTGGACTTGGGCTGTGCTGCCACTGGGAAACTGCTGGATCTGAGCACTGGCAGTGCCAGCAAACACCAGATCTGGGTGGGGCCAGCACCAGGTATTTGCAAGGTTTTGGCTTTCTTTGCCAGAAAATTGCTGGACTTGGCTCTGCCAGAACAGGGAAATATCCAGATCTGAGCACTGGCAGTGGCAGCTAACACCAGGTCTGGGCACCTGTATTGGCATCAGGAAATTTCCAGATTCTGGCTTTCTGTGCCAGCAAATTGCTGGACTTGGGCTGTGCCAGCCCTGGGAAAGTTCCAGATCTGGGCGCTTGGGCAGCAAACACCAGATCTGGGTGGTGTCTCGTAGTGTGTTTTTATACTTTGTAATACTTTGCAATAGTTTTGTTTTTGAATCCCCGTCTTTTTCCCAAATGGTTCATCCCAGATGGTACCCCCCTCCCTTTACCTGTGTAATCCCTTTCCCTTGCTGAGGGAATCCCCAAATCCCCACCCTGGCTCTCTGTCAATCACTCAGCATCCCATCCTCTCCATCTAGAAGCTTTGCTCCAGGATGTCGAGTGATTAGCCAGCAGCCGGGGGTCAGCATCCCAAGCCTTGCCCCATATGCTGTCCTAAATGTCTGTCCCCCAGTCCCCATGCCTTAGGGTCACTTATTGGTTAGTATTGGCAGGGACAGTGTGTGTGCCAGGGACCAGCAGGGAGTGGAGCTCAATGGGCACAGGCCTGGCCAGGGTGGGGTCACCCTGACATCAGGGACTGAATGTCTGCTGTGAGCCAGGAGAGCTCTGCAGCCCAGGGACACAGCAGGCACAGGGAAAGGGGTCTGGTCACTGACTCCTCTGACCCTCAGGGAGCTCCCCCAGGAGGATGCAGGGCAGCCCCGAGCCCCTCTGGCAGCCCTGGAACAAGGCAGGCACCTCTGAGCCCCTCCATGGCCGTGCAGAGCCTGTGTGGGAGGGGGTCAGTGCAGGGAGCACCATCAGCTGCCTCTGTGTGCCAGGCTGAGCAGCAGAGCCCAGCAGAGGCACCCAGGGCCCCAGGCAGCACAGCCCCCGTGCTCTGCGGAGCAGCAGCCCCAGCTCAGCCTCTGGGGAGCAGGGCAGGGGCTGCAGCAGTGGCTGCTCGGGCCAGCGCAGACGTGTTCCCCTGGGAAGGGCTCTGGGGGCAGCTGGCATGGGCCAGGAGCAGAGCAGGAGCCTGTGGGGGTGCAGAGGAGCCGTGGCAAGAGGCTGCCCTGTCCCTGGGCCAGCAGGAGCTGCCTGAGGAGCCCTGGGGCCAACTCTGCGCTGTGCTGGGCAGCAGGGCTGGCCCTGGAGCTGCAGGAGCTGCCCGAGCTGAGCATCTGCTGAGCACTCCAGACACAGAGTGGCTGTCCCTGACCTCCAGGGCCTCCAGTTCCTGCTGCCGGGCCAGACCTGACTCTGCTGCTCTGTTGGGCTGGGGCTGGGGCAGGGAAAGGCTGAACTGGGCAGTGCCAGGGAGAGGAAAACAATGGAGCCTGTCCCCACAAGTCCCCACAGTGTCAGAATGGTCTCCATGGATCCATGAGGGCTCACAGTGTCACAATGGCCCCTTGGTTCTATGGAGCCCCACAGGGTCACCATGGTCCCCTGGTTACACAAGGCACAGCAGTGTCACAAGGGCCCCTTGGTTCTGTGGAGCCCCACAGGGTCAGTTTTGCCAGTGGGCAGAGTCAGCACCAAAGACACAGACTCCAGCTGAAGAAATTGTGTAATTTATATGATGTATGTCTGCAAAAAATTACAAAAGCAGAAGCTCAGCAATGCACCCAACCATCCCCAACAAAGACTGCCTGCAGTGATTAAGAAAGATCCAGCAGCATCTACCCTCAGCCTTTACCATCCCCCAGACCCACACAGCAGCTGGGGAAGCTGTCACAGCCAAGGGCTGCAGAGCCACTCCTGGGCACTGGGAACTCCTGCAGGTGCCTCCAGCCCCAGGTGAGGCTCCAACCCCACTGGGAGAGGGCCCAGCTCTGACAGTGCTGAAGGAACAAACTGACAGCACTGCTAGTGTGGCAACATCTGCTTTCATCCTCCTCTTGTGTCCCTCCCAAAGCCTGGCCAGAGCCCAGGAGGAACCAAGGGAGGTGACTTTGATCCTTCAGCCCCAAACAAAGCCAGATGGGGCCTTGTCTGATTTTTAAATACAGAAAGATAAATCCACATTTCACCCATGAACACATACTGAGATCACATTGCTAATAATATTAGCAATATAAATATAAATTCATTAAGATAAATTCATTAATGAGCAGATACAAATATAACCTTTGCATGGAAGGTTCATCTGGAGCTCAGCTTTGCCTCAGGGCCCGTTGTTCAGGCCTCAGTCAGGGCCTGGTGAGGCCTCAGTGCTTCAATCAGTGCTTTGACCTACAGATGAACTGCAACCTTCAGAACAATTTCAATAACACACTTTAGATTTAGGTATTAGGTATAAAGGCATTGCCTCTTGTTCTTCAGTTAAGTGCTGTTCAAGTTCATTACTCAGAGCTATAATTTGCATTCCTTTTAAAACATGCCTAATTCGTTGCTATTCTCTGTTGTTTATCAAATGCCTCTGTTTTTTCTTGAGACTGTATCTCTCTTTAGACAAGTCTCAGTACTCCATTTCCAGCACAAGGTGTCACAACAACTCTAACTTTAAATCATAACACACCAAGTGCTCACACTGCATTGACCACAGTGACTGCCCCAAATTTATTTCACAGCAGCCTCTAATTTGGGAGCCAATCCCACCAGGAAGAATTTTCTTCCTTCTGCCACTGTTCTCCTGATCTTTCTGTCGAGGTGATTCCTGGTTGTTGGACCTCAAACCGAGCACTGATAGACATTCCTGCCACATTCCTGTCCTGGAATAGCCCAGGTTCCTCCCTGGCCAGCAAGCAGATAATCCAAGGCCCTGAGGTTCTGCAGAGCCCCATTTGTGTTTGTTGGAGCTCACAGCATGTGCTACTGGATATCTTAACAGCATCACTTATTATTTATTCTAATAATTGATTTAGCTCATTAATGTAAATTGGGTGCAGCCATGCAGGGGGTTTCCATTTCCCCATGGGCCATTGTTAAGGGCATGGAGCAAATCTGGGACAGGTTCCCATCTCCTCATTTTTTCAACTGCTTTTTTAACAACCCCTTCCTTCACCTGTTCAACCAGTCCTGCAGCTTGTGGATTGTCTGGGATATGAAAAACCCAGCGGTCCTAATCACTGCATTTTTCACAATAACAGACAAAGCATTCCACATCACAGCATCAGCAAATCCTATAAAAATAGCCAATTTCATCCCTTCCTCCTTTATTCCTTGCATACAATCTCACAAAGCTTACCACTGCCATTTGGGTCTTGGCCAGACCTTTTCTGTGGGGTATTCAGTGTCACAGTGAGCAGCTAAAGCTGACATATTATAATTGTCAGCCATATTTCACTGGGTCAATTTTAATTACATAGATAAAAATATAAATTACTGTCTTATATATAACTATTAAAATCAATCATTGTTGTTATTATTATTATTATTATTATTATTATTATTATTATTATTATTATTATTATTATTATTATTATTATTATTATTATTTGTGGGATCTCAGCACCTCAGGATGAGGGTGCAGAGTGGCCAAGAACACCCTTGGGGGGCTCAGGAGTCCTGGAATGTTGCCAGAAGTGTCTGGTGACAGGACTTTGATCCTACACAGGAGATAACATCTGTATGAGGACTGGGAGGATTTCACTGGGGTGAATGGTGAAGGGATAAGTTAGTTAGAGTATAATACACAGGGTTTAGGATTTCTGTACAGGGGGGTCTAGAGAAGTAAGATGGAGGAATTGGGGCATGTCCTGTCCTTCTTCTTCTTCTTCTTGGCCTCCATCTTCTGTGGTGATGGTGGCACTTTGGGATTGGTCTTTACTAAAAGTGCACCGGTTAATAAAAGTAGAAGGTATTGGGGAAAAATTATAAATATTGTACACGTAACTTCGAGTATAAAGATAAGTGACCGCCCCGGAGGCTGGGGTGTGTGCCCATGGCTGACTTGCTGTGCAGACCTCTGTCGGGCTGAAAGAAAATCTTTTAGATAAACAATTAATAAACACTGAGACCGAAACAAGATCAGAAGTCTCTCCTCGTCCTTTGAAGCGCCGGGCTGCCCAAGGCCACTCTGGGCCTTTCCAGGCCACCTAAACAGCCGAGAAACCGACAACTATTATTATTATTATTATTATTATTATTATTATTATTATTATTACTATTATTACTATTATTATTATTACTATTATATTATTGCTATTATTATTTGACTTGCACAAATGAACCTGAGCTCAAGATCTGAACCTTTTGTCACTCTGTGTGGGAGTATTTCAACAACAGTTTTTCCTTCTGTTGGTGCTGTTAATAAAATTCACCCTCGTCTGCCCAAACCCACAAGGTCTTTTCCTTTTCCATGTGCAATTTTTGGATGCATTTGAAGACATCCAGGGGTGCAGCTTCTTTTACCCGACTGCCCCACTGCTCACGCGGGGCTCCGACCTCAGCCCACTCCAGAGCCAGGGAACTCCAGGGAAGGGCTTCCCAGCTGGGAATTTCTGATGGCACTGATTCCTCACATTTACACTGAACAAGTGACATTTTGTTGGCATCTGGCCAGACTGTGCCAGTTTTGTTTCACCAGTGGGCAGGGTCAGCACCAAAGACACAGACTCCAACTGAAGGAATCAGTGTCATTCACTGCAGTTCAGAGCAGCAAAGAATCACAAAAGGAGCAGCTCAGCAATGCACCCAACCATCCCCACCAAAGATTGCCTGCAGTGATTAAGAAAGATCCAGCAGCATTTACCCTCAGCCTTTACCATCCCCCAGACCCACACAGCAGCTGGGGAAGCTGTCACAGCCAAGGGCTGCAGAGCCACTCCTGGGCACTGGGAATTCCTGCAGGTGCCTCCAGCCCCAGGTGAGGCTCCAACCCCGCTGGGAGAGGGCCCAGCTCTGACAGTGCTGAAGGAACAAACTGACAGCACTGCTAGTGTGGCAACATCTGCTTTCATCCTCCTCTTGGGTCCCTCCCAAAGCCTGGCCAGGGCTCAAGGAGGAACCAAAGGAGGTGACTTTGACCATACAGCCCCAAACAAGGTCAGATGTCAGATTTCATGGCCTTGTCTGGCTTCTAAATACAAAAAGGTCAATACATGTTTCACTAATGAGTGGGTACATCTATCACAGGGCCTAATGACCATGCATATTTCATTAGGGAGCAGATACAA